>NC_050473.1:2711730-3048136 GCF_013373865.1 Monomorium pharaonis
TGAAATGGAATTCGACATAACGAAAGAATCGCGCTAGGCGTAGACACGTAGATCAGTTCTATAACGCGCGAGCGATGAAAAGTCGCCGTTCCGATTGCGGTGGGGAATTGTAGTTATTCTTGGAAATATTCATTTCTGGCAAGAGGGTGATTTCATTACAAATTGCTGCCGTCTACCCTCGCCGGGAAAACTTACGCGGGTCGCCGTGTTCGCGTGAGATGGCTGGAATATTTCTTATTCAACTAGAAAACGATAAATTTCTCGAACGTAAGGGTGGCACGACGCATTAGCGAACGCCTGAAGGATCATGCAAGGATGGTTATTTACGAACTCGCCTTTCGAAGCGGAAGGCACTATATCGTTGTCGTCTCGCTGCAATTGGGTTAAGCCTAAAAAACTCACCCCTAAGTCGGCTGCTCGCACTCGACGCGACGGTCAGGTTCAGTCTTCCTGTATCTCGCGTGTATCTATCGTGCATTGCATTTTCGTTTCGACGATGCATCACGGCTGGTTGCACTTCCGTTTTGACAATACACGAGCTCCGACCCTTGTTTCCGCAAGAGCTTAATTTGTTACCCTTACTTGCGATTAATTTGCGTGAGTCCTCTTGTAACAAATAACTTGCTTGTTTTTCTTTTTTTTTTTCTTATAATTTTCAAATTTACATTATCCGCATTATCAGCGAAAGTGTAACGAGAAATGTAACAAGAAATTTTTTTAGATAATATTTCACGACATATCTTTATGTCACTGTGATGGGCATTTCAGTGAGCGTAAATGATTGAATGCAGTAACGTTGCTGCAGCCACTTGTACAATATCAGACGCGATACTAGGCGGACAAAAGAAATTTGATCGATTACGACGGTGGAAACGAGTATCAGTTCAGATGTCACTCTCAAGGGTAGTCACAGGTCATTAACCACCCTCTTAGTGGACTTCTTAATAAAGAAGTCAGAGATTCCAGCTCTAACGACGTTGTACTAATGCATCTTTGAAATATATATTATGCGCTACGATTATTCGCCGCACAACATAATTTAATGCCGGACGTGTTGAAAGCATATTCAAGAAGTCGACGTAGTCATCTGGCGACGCGAACAGATATTAATTTAGGTAGCGTAAGTGAGGTACATACCGCGAGCAGCTAGGTGCTACGTAATATTTAAGCTGAGTGCTCGAGGCCGCGTTTCGCTTTTACGTACAGGGGAGAGATGCGGCGTGCTAAGCTTGTCCACGGCCAGCCCCTCGCCCTCGCCCTCGCCCTCGCCTTCGCCCTCGCCGCAACCAGCTGAATTAATCGCGGCGCCCTGCGAAAATAATTATTGCTCGTCCCTTGCGTCGCGTGTACGGCGCGATAATTAACGTTTACACGTCGCATCGCTCTTTTAAGCGTTCAAGGCGCACGTTCTCCCGGAGAGGGTTAACAATAACGTCGCCGCGAACAAAGTCGCCGAGGCCACGCTATCCATTTTCTTCTTGCTGTTTCAGCGAAATGTAATCCACCGTCGCGTACTTTCCTTGAGAAAATAATTGTTTATCTATCACTCGTTTGCAAAATATTTCTACCTTTTTTGTCGCACTTATTAAAGTTAACTGCAGGCTAGAGGTATCTTTTATGCCTTTGTACTTTTTATGTCTCTCATAAAAAATCTACTCTTCTACGGCTGTTTAGGTATTCTCGCGAGAGTTTCTTAGACTCCGCTCTCATTTGCAATTAAAACTGCGCAACTTCATTTAACGCGTAGCAAACGTATGTTTCGGCTGTTCGCAGTTTACTTGGATTGCCGTAACGAAGCACCAAGTAAGTAAGTGCAATTCACTTCAGGTGACGGAGCGTGCTTAGAATTCGGCTACCACATTCGGCCAACTTCAATCCGGTTTGCTAAACTCCGAGATTTTTGACCTCCCGGGTCAACGGCACCCGTCGTCCATCGAACGATTCGATCTCGTGATTTAGTTCGAATCTCACTCTCCCCTCCTCTTTGCCCTCACCTACCATGACTAATCTAGGTTTCCGTAACGTTCGGCGAAAGACGGCTGGAGACTGTCGCAGCCTCTTTCGGCTGCGGATCACGTCTTGACCGCACCTCGTCCTATCGAATCGAATCCCGGGGCCAACCAGTCGGATTCGGTGACCAGCGTAGCGTAAAGGAGCCTGATTGTCCGTATTGTCCGGCCGTGTTAAGTTATGGAGATCCCTAATGCTAACCGGGCCGTTCTTAGTCTTAGCTCTGCGAGGAACGCCGAGCACAAAATCAGTATCGCCTTCCGTACGTCCTCTCGCCTAAAGACAACGACGGTTTCGCGAGGCACGTCACGTAATAAAAGCGAGATACCGGCGTGTGTTCCTACGGCAAAGGGGGGGAGACAATTTTTCGCCGGCCTTCGGTACGTTAGTGACGCTCGACGCGCCCTTTCTCTTTCGTCTCGGCAATTATCGTGTTAAAAATTGACCATGATCGAAGACAAATATTTATATAACTCTCGCGTTTAGTGAAGAAATTAACAGAATTTGAAAATTTGACAGAACTCCTTTACTTAAAGAGTTAAAATATTTTTAACTGTACGTTATTAGAGTACGGTAATAATTCTGCCGCGGAAGAAAATGCTCGGATTTTATTCTATTTTTATTTCTTGACTTTATTAGTAATGTTATCTCGTGTGTAGCGTTAGATATTCAAAGGGTCACTGCCGCGGGGACTTAAGTCGTGTCGGCCGCGCGCAGGATTATCCGCAGTGGTACGAGAAAATAAAAAGCAGCGAGTTATAGATTCGCAAAAGAGGTCGCGTCGCATTAAATGACGTTAGACCTCCGGAGCCGCGAGTAACGCTGAGCTGGCGACTGACTCGAGCCAGCCGGATGGAGGATGTTCCCCGGTCCTCGTTAGTATCCTCCTACGCCTGGTATGCGCTCTCTTCCGCTTCCAGGCACTTCACTCAGCTGAGGCACCGTGCCGAACAATCGTCTCGTAATTCTTCCCAATCAACCGATTGTCGAAGCTAAAACTATTGTGTCTTTCTACGGGCGTATTGAAGAGGCTGGCTGAGGACTCGAAAGCATCCCCTTAACCGGCACACAACCCTGCCGTTAACCCCTCAAGCCACTCCTCCCCCGTCTGTCCGTTGACGACGCTGTCGTCGTCACCTCGATGGCGACAGTCGGTAAAACGTTCCGGTCCTCGCTGAGTGCGGTCAATCGACCGGCAACGACGGCCATTGTGTCTCCTCGAGAGGCGTTAAAAGACGCGTTTTACGTTTCATCATTGTGGCCCTGACATTGCCGCTCGCGATTTAGAGCGTTTAAGGGAATTTGACGATTGAGATCTCAGGTCGTGGTAAAGCTGATGGTCGATTAAAGGAACGATGGAACGAACTCTTACCGCGATTACGATCTAATGTTACAAAGATTCGATATACGTCGAGAGATTTGGTATTCTTTTCCCGATAGATTTTTATCCCCCCCTCCCTCCGCAAAGTAAAGTCCGTGCAAATTACGATCTACGTGACTTTTTACATGTAACCAAACTTATCCTTTTGAATTAACTATGGCGACGTTAAGACTCCAATTTGAAAGTTCATTTATGGAGCAATAAAAGCGACGTTATCATTAAGAAAATAATGGCGCGACCGTACTTACCTGGTGTCTTCTTAACGGCGACGCATTTTCCCACGGCGTTACTTAGTAGCCATAGATCCTTGCTACTCCGACGTAGCCGCGCGATGAAAATAATGCCCGCTCGATTCCTCTGCTCTCGGAAAGTGGCATAGATTCTCGTAGCAGTTTCCTCGAAACGGGTCATAGACGTGTCTGCAATATCCCCGTGTATATAAAGTCAACTCGAGAAGCGAGATAACGCAGATCCATTGCAGGAAGGAAGGAAGGAAGGAAGGAAGGAAGGAAGAACGGTGACGGCAGCGGCGCGGGCGAACTAATGATATCCATCGATATTAAAGTCGAGTGACGCCGCGCCACTTACGCGGGGTCATCTGCATTTAAATGAAATCTCACGGGGAGGGATACGGTGCCTCCGCTGGCTGGCTGGCCCGACCATTTTCCGCGTTTACAGAAACTTTTGGCGGCCGCGTTATCGATCGTATTCGCACTCACAAACGCTTCCAAATGTGCGATTCGTCCCCTTGTCACGGCAAAGGTTCCGATTTCGATTCAACGTTATCCGAAACTATAAACGACGACATGTAAAACCACGCGTATGTACTTTTTAATTTATTTTATTGAGAAATCCAAAAACGTATAGATCAAATATAATTATTTGTATTAAAAAGAAAAATGTTGCCAGAATTTAAAAATATAAAATTTTAATTATTAAGTCCATCGATCCGTTTATGCACAAAATACAAATTTGCCAGATCTTTTTTTAGACGGTTACGTAAGAAATTTAATGAAATAAATGAGATTTCAAGCTGCGCGGTCGGGCTAAGCATTAATTTGATAAACTTGGTCTGGAAGACTAGACCAGAGATTGTCGGCATCGCGAAATCCAAGCCGAGGCACCGAAAATAACCGGTAACGAGAAACTGCCATTATCATCGAGAAGAGACGCAGCGTGGAATGGCGGACAAGTCGCATAATGGAATACTTTTATCCGCGCGGGCACGATCGTTAATTATTCAGGAACGAATTCTCGTGCGTTAACCGAATCCCGATGACTGTGCGGTGTCGGCCGTACGTTCTCGCACGCTAAAATTCAATGTAGTTTCTGCGGTTAGGACGTTTCTGCTTGCCTGAAATAGAGGAAGATCAATTTTCGTGGAAACCAAAGCGCTGTTATTTATTAGCAGTTGCGAAGTGCATATAATTTACGTATAATTTATTGGAAATTGTTTAGCGTCAGTAACTTATTATCAAAATGAATATACCAAATAAGTACAAAAAGATGGAGAAATTTCAAGGTTTACTTACTATACAGTTTCTTTTATCTAAGATGCAAGGTTTTTTAAAAATAGTATTATAGAATTATTTCTTATATCAGAAAATAAAATTTTGGGAAGCTGTTGTAATGGGATCGAAACTGTGACGAAACCGCCCTGGGAACCGACAAAGGGATAAATTGTCCGGGCTTTCTTTAAGTATAATCATTTATTACCTGTTGTGCCATAAAAAGATATTTATTTCAACTATTTTTCTTATTTCACCTTCCTTAATACTGTGCTCTCGCTTTCTCCTCTCTTTCCGCCTTTTATTAAAACTAACTTAGCGCGAAAGTATTTTTTTTAAATACTTTCTATGTCTCTCTGTAAAAGATCTCTACAGCTGCTTGGTCATTCTTGTTAAAAGCAGTTCTAGAGATTGTTTTCATTTGCAATCGTAAGTAGTGTATAACGTTAACGTTGCGAATTTATCGGCTCAAGTAATTATTCCGTATTTATCTATGCAGATGTAGCTATCTTCTTATGCGCTCATTCTATCTAAGAATTTATCTATGCAGTTATTCGTTTTACAATAGTAATGCTCTGTTGTCACTTATCTATGAAAATCATTACACTCTATATTCAAAGTAATTATTTACCTGCAAAAACAACTTGCGCGTGAAAATTACCCGTGAGAATATAAGCAATCGACACACTTTCGTACGCGCTCCCTTTTTCTATTTTTATCGACTTTATACACCCCCGGTTTTAATGAAACCAGTATTTAATGAACGCGCCCATAGATTCGGGCCATAGTTAGCCAAAGTTTTTCGCATTTACCTGTAATCGAAGACACGCTAATTTTATCGCGCTTACCTCCGCGTAGACTCTACAGCTTGCATACAAAGAGCCTCGGTACACGCGCGAGACAGCGATCGCCCGGGCGGCAGCCCACGGGGTTAGGTGAGCGCGGGCTGCATAATTTTATTTATCGCAACTCTGAATATTCATACGGGCGGATAGGATTTTTCCTTTGCATCTGGGCGCGGGAAGAAAAACTTGGCAGAGCGTGCGCGCTGGACACGCGGCAGGTGAATGTTCCTTCGCGCGGCGATATATGTGTAATCGCGCGGCCGCCGCGCGCGCTAATCGCGGAAACCAGACCGCGGAATTAAATCGTCCGGCTTCATTCGTGACGAATTTTGTGATGCCGGATAAGCCCCGGGGAAAAATGCTATCCCATTTCCAGCCGGGGCCATACCGAGCGCGGCCGTACCGCTGCGACGGTAATTAATGAGCCGTCTCGTATATCTGCGATCTGATAAGCGCGAAAAAAAGTATCATTTTCACGCGCCCTTAATTAGTGAGCGCAATCGCGGGAGTTCGTATGGCAGTTTGCGAAGGGTGCAATAATTCGTGGATATATGGTATATGCGCCGCGAAACGAAAAACTTCGAGACGTTCCGCGAGAAGTTAAAACTTGAATAAAGTTACATTTAGATTTTATTTAAACGCGTTCTATATATCTCGATCCCGTTCTAAAGTAATTCACTCAATTCGCGAAGGTTGCTTAATTATAGAAGTATTTTGCCGGTTCGCGAAAAACGGGAAGGAAATTCCTTCCGCCGCTCACTGGAAACTTCTCGCGAAAGTTTCCGGCGGGAATAGTTTGCGATCACGTTTGGCATTTATCGTGTTTCGCTGATGAGAACGATGAACGCGCTCGCATTTTGGGCCTATAATCGGTCTCGATAATTAGATCGACCAATCAGTCTGTCCGACCGTCAAATAGTTTCGCGCTCGTGTCAACGAATTTAAGCCTGATTATCGCGGACATTGCTGGTATTGCCGTCTATGGCGTTAAAGTTCATTAAACCAGTTTCACCTATTTCGTTTATCTCAGTCAATGTTTTCGCCATTGACTACTAGTTGAAATTGTGTCAAACTTTAAACGAATAATTATTATCGATCAAGATTGTACATGTATATTACGTTATAATCTGTGCAATTTCAAGTCTTGATGTGCAGACTTTAGTTCTGTCATATCGTCTGAATAAAAAAACAAACAAAAATGTTAAATGTTTCGTAAAATATATAAATAAGAGCACACATAAATAAATAAATATTATTCAAATCAATGTATGTTTTTAATGTAAAAAGTAGAACATGTACAAATTTAATATAAGACGCGAATGTATAATAAAAATTTCCAAATATAGTACACTCGTGGGAATGACAGGAATGTCTCATAAATCTGGTGTCAATTTCCCTTTAGAGAATTAAGCTCGCTTTGCGTCAAGAACCACTAGTCGCCCGACATGACTGAGTCTATTTCATGGATGGTTTGTCCGTCTCATTTATTGCTACCAGATCGAATTATTTATGAAACGCTGCAGAAGGCGTCACGGACGTGCATCAGCTGGCGTATTAACACGTACCCTTATCGCAACTCGCGTGCTGGATGATCGACTTTTAATCCCTGCGGATCGAAGGACGCTGCGCTTCGATGCAACATTGTATTCTCATACCTTCGAGCGCTCATTCCATGCGATTAAACACACGGGAGTCTCGGGAGAGTTTAAAGTTTTCGGGGGGTGCTCTGGCCCGGGGGAGTCACCGGTACCGGCTCAAATTGACGGGGTTGGAACGAACAATGGTCTAAGACTCACGCTTCGGTGAGCACTAATATAAATGCAAATCGACTGCTACGTACTTCTGAATGTCTCGTAAAACAAACTTGGCGCACAGGTCAGTGCATGTTGAATGCGAAAGGCTGAAATAATCACGGACTCATCGAAAAGCACTCGTGGCAATCTGAGAGTAGCAACGTGAAAGTTGCGAAAGCAAAACTTTAAGCATCTTTTTCACAGCATTATTTTTGTAATTTGCAAATATATTTAGACTCGCTCTTTAATTCTATATTAATAAATACAAAAATAAATATTATTACACGGTTATATCAGAATAGCAATATCAAGTGTATCCTGCTATAGAACAAATGCGACGTATTCGAGAGGAAGAACTATTCCTCAAATATCTAAGATTTACGAGGGTCGATGTTGAGACCATCTCGAAAAGTGAGAGTGAGAGTGAGACGCGAAAGTCTAAGAGGGTCGCTCGTAGATCACACACACGAGAAGAGAGTGTGAAAAAGAGAACTAAAAAGGCAGGAGCTAGATAAAGTGCAAGCTACAAGGGGAAAGAAGAAAATAAGAGTAGACGAGCACGCAGGTTGGGAAAGAACGTCAGTTGTTGGAATTGTCTCTCGCAATAAGAAGCTTGTCAAGCTAAAAAGAAAAGTTTGTCGGTTAGGGATGAAATTGTATGAAGCGTCTATAGAAAAATTTTTCCCTAGCGCTTGTCTTCTTCTCCGTTTCTCCCTGCTACTATTTCCATTTCTCTCACAGTCGGTATACCTTAGTTTGTATAAACAAGCGGATTTCGAGCTTAAACGAGATACGTCAAACGGAGAAGGGTTTCCATCTCGAAGGGTCTAAAGGAAAGGTAACGGTACGACACCAGACGCACTCCGTAAGATGTATGGAGCGGAAAAAGCGTGAGGAGGGTCTTGCCGGCATCTCCGCGTGTGCGAGATCTCGCAAACAATGGCCGCCCAAACTTTATTTCTGCAAATTGGTCGTCGTCTGGGAATTTACGTCGAATATCGTATCTAAGATAAACGTTTATCTATTCTTCTTTCATTGTCCAATGTTAATATCTCGTTGAATTTTGTATTTCTTTTATTATTCTTTTCTTTTCGATACGTTATATTTGAATAGCTAAATTAAACAAGTTGTATAGGTGCCTAAATAATTTAAATATAAAAAAGTTTATTTTATTTAGAACAAAAAAATAGTAGACTACGCGCGACAAGTAAAATTGCCCACTAAAAAGTGTATCTATGTGTGCGTTCTGTGTAGAAAACAAATTAATAATTGATTTTGTATTACAAGCTGACATTTTTCAACTGACATAAAGATCGTCTTGGTAGAGAATGAATGGTGCGTCCTGGGGCCGGGAATCCTCTTCTGTGACTCCGTCGAATAGTTTAAAGATTCTACTAGCTGTGCATATTGTGAATACTCGTAGGCGAAAGAAAAGTGTTGAATAAAGAAGCGTTTAAGCGAGCCAAAAAAGCTTGCAAAGTGCAAATCAATAATTGATCGCGTGACGTTGAATCCATGTGAATGAACTTGTAGTTGCTTCAAATTTATGAATCATGGATGTAACGTCGAAACTTATAATAAAATTTAATATAAGAAACTTGTAATAAAATATCAGAACCAATTATTCCGTGTAAACTTTCATGCTGAAAAAATATTTGGGGAGAGACAGAAATAAGATGTATAAATGCAAAAATATTGTGGATAGCAATATCTTTATTTATTTTAAAAAGGTTACAGATTATATACAGATTATTTAGATTGTCTAAATACATATTATGTATAATAAATGTTAATTAATAACATTTATAACAGTTCAATACGATATTGCCGCGAAATATTAATATGTGTACTACAAATATTTTAAGCTAATTTTGTCGAATTAATTCAACATAAAAATATATATATAGTTAGAGACATAACTGCGTGCGTGTCGGTAATACTTATAGAGCAACTTTGGACGGTACTCGGCCTTTGCCCGCGACGCTCGCGCTGTGAATACAAATAAGCCCCATAATTCGGATTAAGGGAATACTTCCGCCCGCTTTTGATTCCAGCGGATAATAACGCAAACGGCGGTAAATCAAGATGATCAATGTCATGCGGTGCATGCGAGGATTCCAGGGAAGTAGGACCGAGGGTGGTGAATCCTCCAAGGAACGTAGGGGAAAAGAGACAAACGGGTGGGCGGTGGGCTACACAGAGGATTGAGACAGAGGAGGCTAGCTATTACTATCAATTTGCATGCCTCCGGTCATTCGACCTGCCTTTATCGTCCTTTCATCTTGGCGATACCGGGAGCTTATTTCCGCTCATATATTTCTCAACCCCAATAAGAGATCCGCAGCGATCCCTCCTTCTGCTTGCCTCTATTTCCCCTTGAGGACACTCTTAAGGAACTTCACGCTAGGCGAAGGGCCCTGTTGTATCCTGCCATAACATCAATGGTATTAACCAACTGACTTTAACGCGCAAAGCAAAATAAGAATATACATGAAAAAATAAAAAAAAAGGTTTTTAAATAATAATAAAGTGTAATATTAACAAAATATTAAAATATGACAAAATCTTGATTGGCAAAATTAATTTTGTAATAAATCAATCATTCTATAAATTATTTTATACTAATAGTTAATAATTAATAAAAACAGTGAATAACGCATTTTTTGTACATATTTTAAATATAATATCTACAATATGCTATTGTGATTTTTCTTGAGTAAATCCTTGATTTGTTAATACAAAAATATCTGGTGTGACTTGTTCTTTTTTTCCATTTGCGTTTGAGAATATTTCTTCTTCTCTCGGAAATTGCAAAATCATTACTTGATAGGATAGTGGGAAGCAGAATCGTTAGAAAACTTGTGCAACGGATCTCTTCTTTTGAAGTGAGTGCCGCTACGCGAGGAAGAGCATGAAAGGGATGCTCAACGACTGTGGCTTTCCGTATACAGTCAAAGGCTTCGGCGCACGAGGAAACTCGGTCGGCTGAAAAACAGCCAGGTAAGAGGAATCCACTCGACCCATAAAATACTCAATGAGACCGCCGACGAAATGTAAGCACGTCCAGCGCGAATATGACGGAAATTGGATGTGTGCGGATCCATAACTTCGTGAATCCCCGAGAATACCATTCGGAGCTCGAAACTTACGAAACGTAACCTATTGAAAACTGTGTTGTGAACAATTTTTTGCGAGCATAAATCATACTCTTCAGTCGTAACCCAGATTTCACAAAATTCCAAACTCGACGAATTATGATCGATGTTATGTACGTTTGCGAGATTGCCTAGTTTCGAATACTGAACTCGACTAACTTTGGAAGTTAGGGGGAAATGAACGCTATCTCGAGCTATTCTCTGTACGGCACATAGTTGTAAAATTTATACTGCATATCGATAATAATTTCATTCTGTGATTCGAGAGAAACTTCGATTCTAGTTGAATCTATAGGAGTTTCATTTTACTTCTAATCGTGTGTGTATATTAATGTACTATTTAATAAATCTCAATAATCACGTTATTCATTTTTAGCCGGTAATGTGAGAATCGCTCCGCTAATAGATCAAAACTTTTTAAATTGAATTTTTGTCACTGTACCTAGTGTCTAACCATCATTATACACGTCTACTTGTCCGTGACAGAAATGTCGGACCGGATAGCGGGAATCATTCAAATTGTATTTATGAATTCTAAAGTTTTTCCAGCAAACCACAGCACGGTCGGATGTAGGAAACTTTAAATAAAATTCATTTGGGAGATTCGTGATCCGACATTACCATAAATTTGCAAGCTACCGGGTGCGCGGACTTGGAATTTATTTCAACTTCAACTACCGGGACATTCCCCAGAAAGAGAAAGAGAGAATCTCAGAATTCTGTGCTGAATACACTTCTCGAGTTCTTTGCTATTATAATGGTACCTGTAAATTGCGACGATCGTAATGAGAACATTGGTAGGACCTTAAACATTATAGTATTTTTTATCAACTTCCATAAGTATTCATACCTCAGGTAAAGTCTACAATTCTGCATAAAGATTTTTCTTGATTTATTTCTTCTACACATAAATTTTAATGTGAACTATATTTAACAGTATTACAAAATATAATGATGCACGTGTTAACTGTATAACGAATATATTTGCTTTTATTATAAATGCATTTAGACATAAAACAAGATATAATATTAAACATATATTATATACATAAATAATGTGTGTAAATTAACTATAACAATCATTTTAAATTACTAACAGTTTTAATTATTTCAAAAAATACCGCATTAGAATAACAAATGCGAAATAGTTTTTCTTCGTAATAGCATTGCTGCAACTGTAGCATTTTTTACGACGCTTATTTTACGAAACAATGAAAAGTATCGTCCATTAGGTTTACATTCTCCGTGTCCTTTACTGGACTTTACGCCAAAAAGCACGGTCTCTCTCGCCGCGATAATGCACGCTCGCAATTATCCTTAAGAGTCGCCTGATATACACGCAGTCCCGGCGATGTCCTAGCGGTGCTTTAACCCCCGACGACGGTGTCCCCGGACCAATTGTCTCCCTCATAAATTACCGAGGATCGTCGCCGAATTCCAGCCCGGAATTCGCAGTCGTCGCACTTAGGCGCACGTGTGCGTGTACTTGAGCGCGAAAATACGAGGCGGCGCACGTGCATGAATTTACAAGGGAACTCGGGGCACGTAGACTGGGAACGGCAAACACGCGGTACGCGCGCTCCTCGTCGCCGGTCCTCCGCGTTGCGGGACAGTGCGTGCCGTCGTCCGGATGCGTCGCGGCGCCGGGCGTCGTTAGAGGAAATGTCAGCGCGCCCGGAAACGTCCCCGGGTCTTCTCGCGAGGCCGGCGAGCGGGGGTGTCTCGTTCCCGTGCGATGCGATGCGATGCGATGCGAAAGACGAGACGAGGAGCCGAGAGAGGGAGAGAAGACCACGGAGAAGACCGCGGAACGGGGGAGCTTAGGTATAATATCCTCACACCGGCAAAACGGCCGTCCCGCGATATTACAACCGCAATGCGTACAGCTCTTCCTGCGGCACATGCGCGCGATGGTATCGCCTCGTATATCCGGCCTACTACCGCTCGTGGAAGCGGACAGACGGGGAAAGAAGCGTAGGGGGATGAGAGAATCGAGGAGAAGGAATGAGGAGAGGAAGAGAGAGACGAAACGAGAAAGAGATCAAACGGAGCGTTAGACAGGCAAATTCTGTGCCAATGCATCACTAGAACGCGGACGAAGTTAAACAATGAGCTGGATTGAGAAACAAAGCGCTCGAGGGCAAAATTGAAATTGACTAAATATATCGACGTCATACACTGATGAAAAAATATATGATATTCTTAACTATAATTATTTTACTATGCAATTATAGTCACAAATACAACACGTTTTTTTATCAATATATAATCATCAGTTTGCCGTCAAATCCAAAACTCACTCGTTCTCGTTCCATGCTTAGAAAGTGACGTATGAAATCGTGGAATGTTTGCAGTTCATTACGTTATACGAAGGAATTTTTGTAGCATTTAGTAGATTAGCATGTATTTCTCTCGAGTCTCTTTTGCCACTGTTTAACGACATTCCGTTGTAGTCAATTTGTCCAGCTAAGAAACGCTCATTATGTCTTTCCCAGCCCTTCTCACGCTTTCTCCGCGCGAAACATCGCCTCGGTGCAATGCCCGCAGACGCGCATATTCGAATATCGTTCGTTGCTCGCAGGGTATTACGATACTAGTCGAGTATACTACTAGGCCTGCCAGGATACCAGCTCTTAAACGCCCACTGAGACGAGAAAACGAAGTTACAGGGGCGATGGAGCAACGATAGCGACGGCAACCAATGGGTGGCTACGGGAGTGCAACGGTCCGGACGGTTCGTAGGGTTGGCGGGTAACTATACGCGGGAGCTTCCAATTAACCCCCGCATTTAGACAGTTTGAGCACAATAACGTAGCCCAGGGGGTTCCTTGCACCGGGTGAACGAGCGACTAGCGGAGAGTAAGTTGGAACGGTAGAAGGGAGCAGAGGCATACTCTCCCCGCATGGCGCACCCTTTCCTTCTTAATGTAGCTGCATTAATTAACCGCCGAAGTAGTAAGGCACTCCGGAATATTTCTCCGCCGCTGCAAACTCAGAGGGAAAGAAGAGAACTTTCGACGATCTTGAGATATTTGAGGGCATCCCCGAATTTCCTGCGCACCCGCGAAAAAACTCATGTGAATTCGCCGCCACAAATTTCTGCCTTGCGCCACGGACGTTATTAAATCTTGGCGATAAAACTCGACGTGCACCACCTGCCAAATCATGCAATTGCAAAATTTGATTAACGTTGAAGCGAATTACATTTTCACGTCTGCGAATTTGTAGCGCAAAATTGACTTTCCGTCACGTAAGGATCAAATTGGGAAGGAAATTGAAATCTTTTTTTCTACAATTGATATAATTTATATTTCAGATCTCACGCAACTATAAGTGGGTATTTAAATTACGAGAAAAACTTTCTTACGCGATTTCTTTAAATTTCGTACGTGTTTCGCTCGCAATGCGAGAAAAAACTCTCGGAACGATTGGATCCGCACTAACACACACTTTAATCCTCGGTCGCGCCGGTGGCACGTCGCCACGACGTTTTAAGGGGCTTCGTGTCTCTCATTTTCGCTATCCGACGTCGCTCCAGCTGACTCTTTCTCGATTTCTTCCGGAGCACATCTCTGCTCTCGAAAGCCCCGCCGGCAGTTCGTCGTAACGTTCCCCCGGGTAAAGACAGCCGCGACCCTTGCCTCCAATGGGTCTTCGAGCCGCCATAAATGGTTTCATTCTCGACTCTACATCCCGATATAAAAATCTCTCTCTCTTGGATTCTCGCCGAGGCATCGCATACCGGAGAGGAACGAAGGAAAGTGGAGCAACAACGTGCGACGAACGAAACGACGAATGGAATCAGAAAAATGCAGGCATCTCCGGGGAAATTAACGTAATGAGGCAGTTCGATTCTTCGCTCAGCAGTGAAAAGGAAGATAGGACGAGGGGGTCGGGGGAGGAGGGTGGGCAAGGGGAGAAGAGAGAAAGTCGAGAATACTATCGTCTCCCGCAGTCGTTCGCCATCGCGAAGTTATTGGTTCCTTCGAGATGCTTACTTCCGTAATTCGTCGGGATCGTCCGATGAGAGAGGCCGAGCGTCTCATTAAAATTAGAGTGGATCTTTAACGATAAGGCTTCGCATTGATTACGGCGTCAGAGAGTGCCCGGTATCGTTTCCCCTCGCCTCGCGAACCTTTGCTTCTTTTCAACGACAACAAACGTGTCGAGCTTTGCAAGATGATCGGTTTTAATGGATGTGGCGATAAGGTCTCGATCTCGCGATGACTTTCTGAATGCGCAGTAATGAGAACAGTCGCGAAGATAGCTGTCTGATTATCCCCGAAGTATTACGAGTCGCGAAGCTTGTGTTTAGTTTTGCGATTCTATGTACATCATTGACCGGATTATCTGATGTGTTTTATTTATTGCCGAAATGCAAACCGACGCAAACAAATTCGTCGTTTCTTTAATAATATTGAAAATTAATTTTTTAAATGAAATTAATATAAAATATTTCTACATAAAATTAACAATATTGTTCAATATGCGTCTGTGGAGTAAACGTATTTTTAATTGCGGCAAAGCCAATATAAAAGACGGCTGCATTTGTAACTGCGGCATTACACAAGTATTCGCAGGAAATGAATTAAATAAGTTGAATAAATATTTAATATAATTAACAAAATAGACCTGGGTCATTGTTGCGAGTTGCAGACCGAAGTTGCCTCGACTCCGACGTGGAAACTTTTATTCCTCGATTGGGCGTTCGCGAAAGTTGAGCGGGAGAGATCGCGCATTCAATGAGAAAACTTATTTGCGAGCTAACGAAAGGTATCGGTCTTTCCCCGGCGGGCTCGTCGAGATCGGACAATTACGCGAAAAAGAGACTGTTACCAAAATCACGATGCCCGCGTCGTTATTCGACCTTACCTCGATCTCCCCGGACAATGCCCCGCGTAGTTCAAGTACCACAATGCGAGGCTTGTCCATCGATCGATTCAATTACATGACTCGAGAGGCACGCGGACTCCCTCATTTTTCATCGGTTCGCCCATTACGGCGAATCCTTTATAAATGTTTCCTTCGCTCTCGACAAACAATGCCCATTTTTTTTTGTGCGCAATAACAATCGGGCTCGCGCCTTTGTCTCCCGCGCTCTCGCGCGGCTCGAATCGCGAGGAGGGAACAAATGCGAGTTAATAAAATGTCTGAACTGCATTAGATACATATTTCCCGGTTTTCCCGGCCTCGCCCTCTCGCTCGGTTCGCCCCTGTCTTCCGTTTCCTCTCGCGTCCCTTTGGCCCCCCATCTCCTCCGCGGTCCTTTGCCTTTGAGCCGCCATAGCAGTTCAATTGTCCACGAGAGGCGGGAGAAAGATTCTATTAAAAGTTGACGGGGACGACGACGACGACGACGACGACGACGACGACGACGACGGAGGATCCGGACTTGTGAGTTTTAATGCACTCGTTATAATCGGCCCTCTTACCGCGAAATGCCTAGCGAGCGCGCGCGCGCGCGCGCCTTCGTTCGTTACCCTTCAGCGTTTCTATCCTCCGCCAGCCTTTCTCCCTCCTTCCCTATTCATCCCCCTCGGTAACTTTCGTCCCTACACTTGCCGCGCCTTCTCGCGCGCGTCCTCATAAATTGGGAAAATAATTTGCTGTTTTAAGAAGCGGCGCGACTCCTGCCGCTCTCTCACCCTCCTATCCCGCGCCGCCATCTCCGCCCACGGCGCTAAACGCGAATCTTCCTTTTTAAGTACAGCAGCCTCACAGCGGCCGGACATTCGCCTCGTTTTCGTCGCGATGCATTTGACGCCGCTGCTGTCACCGACGTCGTTCCCGTCGCTCCGCTTTTAGCGTAAGGCGCCGTTTTCATCGCTCGTCTCGTCGGGTAACTAATTTTCATAATCTTCGGCCGCGCGAGAAAGTCGCCTGGGAGAGAGGGACTTGTGCGACGGATGGCTCGTCTTTTTATCCGAGTTCTTAAAGTTTAATTAAATTTTAATTTATCAATAGCCGTCCACGGCCCCCAGCAAGACTGATGGATTTATTCTTAATACTAACGGGATTTTCTCTTACTTTTTGTTAAAAGATGTGTTAATGCTGTATCTTAATCTACCTGCTGTACGCATAAAAGAATTAAATAATCTATCTATCTTTAAGAAAAATTGTAAAAATTTGCTTCCATCAAGTACTTGTTCTACGAACTTTATTGCACAGGCTATAGTATCGAAAGTGCAGAACTGTTAATTTAAAATTTATATGCAATTAATTTGATCAATAAGTATATTTTTTGCCCCAATTGCTTAATTTTACATAATTCTGAATAATGCAGATCTCTTGACGTTCAGCACAAAGCGGCGAAATTCGCTAATTGAAAAGCTTATCCGTATCTGATCGCGCAACTGTTGAGTTACGACGTTGTAAAAAAGTAGCGAATAAATTTTCAACTTGCAAGAACAACGGGATCTCAAACCAAACCGGGGAGGGGGGGAAAATACACCGACAGCGGGGCAGAAGGACGAGGAACGGCGGTGAGGTAGCTTAATAATACAATCTGAGCATCATTAGCCGCGGTAATGGTGTGAACTTTTAATTAGTTGTGCAGTTTCATTCGGAAACACTTGCCCCAGCAGCGAATCCATTGTGTTTTTATTCATGACCCGTGAGATAGGCAACGCAGTACTATCTTCTCTCTCGAATCGTTGGACTTGGAATCCACCTCATCTCAACCCCGCGCTAACCAGAAAACCCTAAGGGAGGGCAGGAAAACTTTAACTTTCTTTCGCCTTCCCTGTCGGGGAGAATTCTAAGAACGAAATGTTATGTATTTGTCCATTAACACCCATGTACCCTCCGACAATCGACTTGATATCTTGACGACTTAATCAAGGAACGAAAGATTCGTATTTCGAATACAAAGCAGTTAAAAAAAATTGATTGAGTACGATTGTATTAATATTTAATATGATATTTGTTAAAGAAGTTCTTTACATTATTAACATTAAAAACTGTTGAAAATATTACAAAAACTTTTATGTATATTACACATAGAAAAATATCGTTCTACTGCTAAGAAAAGCGATTACTCTTAATTTTACTTTTCTTCTAAGCAACTCTTCTTTTCTTTTAGGTAAGTTATTTCTTACAAAGAATATCCTTCATAATCTTGAAATATACTCGTCACCAATTTTTGTTTTAATTTAGTATTTTTGATTAAAATATTAAATTTGTCAGAATTCAAAATATATTTTGAATAATTTTGGTGCTAGATTTGTGTATTATGAACTTATTTAATACTTCAAACAAGTAATATTTATTAAAATACAATGTATATTTTTTGTGTGTAGTACAATTGTCATTCGACTTACCACATAGAAAGAGAGGATATCAGGAAATTTATTAATTGACAATAATAACTGAAGGGTACAATTCTTATAAAAGGGAAAACACGCTAGAAATCGACAGGACAGGAGAAAGGCTGAATGGAATAATTTCTGTTTTATTTCCCATTAATTTTATCAGGAAAGGTATCTTAAAAGCTGCAATTTATTTCGGCGGACATTAAGCCGCTTCACTCGCGATCGTTCGGCAAACCAAATACTCATAAATATTCTCTCATTTGCGATGAAAGGAGTAGACACTTTAACGTGCTCGTCGCAGCGATCGGTCAGAGCAGGCAGGCATACCCTCCCTAGATAATGGTAGAGATCCTTAAAAGGATTCGGTTTACTAATCCCTTCACGATCCGCCTATAAACTCAAACACTCTTCGCCTCAAACCACTGTGGGTCATTCAATAGAACCGACGGCATAAAACGGATTTGGATGGCTTTAATTACTCAGCTCTCGACCGGCGATGTAAATGACGGCCATTAAATCGCTTAGTCCGATGTTTACCCCGAAACCGCTAAAATGCGGGCGATGGAGCCCGAGAAACGACTGTGGCCGCATGTTAAACGAGTGTTTTTTATGCCGCGGGGGCATTACGATGCGTCGATAATCGTGCGCATTTCAATCGAGTATCCGCGCAATGTATGCGAGTGGAAATCAGCATTTCGAAATCTTGCGTGCGCAAGCTCGGCAAATTAGATTCAATGCTGTTATTGAAAATGTCGCAGTTTCGCGAGAATAATTGAAACGATAGCAGGCGGGATTATCTGCGCGCTAAAGTAATTGACTATGTTAGCGATCAGCGACAGCATCAAGTGTAATCGCATTTTAATAAACTCGCTTTATTTGCTTGTACAAGAGCCGCGCGGTAGCCTCCGCACGAGCGTTTGACAGAAGCAATCCTAGAAATAACAGCAAACGACTCGAGTGCCAATTCCGCTTGATTAAAGCGTTGCGGGATATTCCGCCGTGCAAAATTGGTTATTCGCGAGACGGCGCGCGCGGCAGCGTATTTTGCAAAAAAACACGCAGAAAAAAAATGGCCCGCCGTTTGCTTATAAACATGCAAATCGTGGGCGGCAGAGCGAAATTTTCATTACGCATCCCCCTCGTGCGTTCTCCCGGTTTCGCTTCGCGGCTCGTCGCCGGTTTTTGTCTCTCACGCGCTAAATTCATCGATGGTTATCACCGTTCATCCGTTTTCCTTTCCATTCCGCGTATATAGGACTCTCTGCGCCGAGAGTCGCATTCGCTATCAAATTCCGATCGTGCCTTTCTAATCCGTATTTTTCGGGGAAGGTGTGAATGAATTTTACTTTCCCGTTGAAATTTCACCGGCACAGTTGCAAAAAGTTTTCGGGGGGGCTTTATATAATGCACTTTATATAAATTAGATTGCCACGTCTCTGATTTCTTTTTCCTCGTCGTTTCGCCTGTCCGGTGTGAGACGCGATCGCGAAAATTCGAACGCCCAGAAGCCGCGCGATATATTTCTTCGGCGTTCACGTCGATTTGGCGGGTCGCGTGATTGAATTCCCAAGTTTCAGAAAATGACGGCGACCCTTTATCCGGGGGTCTCGCCTCGGATGAACCTCCAAATGGTGGTAGATTATAGTGTCACGTGGTCCACAGGTTCCTCGGTATGGGCGAGGGGAGCCAGATATATTGTCTGTCGCACGCATCGCGTACGCGCGTATACGGACCTGGGACCGACGAGCGTAACGCCGACGCGACAGATTGGCCGGGATAAATTAATTTCATTTACCGGTGATTTAGACGATCCGCGATGTTGAAGGGAGCGCCATTTGACATCCTCCACGCTCGCAACGTCGCGCCGGGGCGCGACTACGAATGGATGCCCTTAGCGTGTCTCGGGCATCGTTGTGCAGTAAGTTAGGCGAACATTAACCACAATCTCTCTCAGTGGCAGTCTGGCAGTTGATCCCGAAATATTGAGAATAAGTAATTTTATTTCGAATTTTTCAACTTCTAACAATTGTCATACGCTATTAAAATTATTATGTGCTAACAGTTCTAACGATTCTTACTATTTCTGATAATTTTTTTTTTTCTGTTGCGAAAAGATCTCTTTAAAGATATTTTAAAGATTACTATATTGTTCTAAATTCGAAATTCTATTTCATTATCTCGAGGAGATATATTTTGAAGCATTTATTGAATTGCGCGCAACGGACAGCGCTACATTCATCCCTCATCTATGGATTAACAAGCGTTTACAGGCGATTAAGTTCGAGTAATGGAAGTACTTGCAAGAAACTTGAGGAACAACGACCTTGACCATAAGCACGCTTGGCCGAACATTACATTCATCATCCGATGGCAGCGGAAATGTGTTGGCTAGCGGTATCCCGCAACTTTCCGGCTCCTCTGTTCCGGTTTTAATACAATTACGGCAAAATCTAATATCCCACGAGAACCGGGCGCTTAATACAAAGGATGCGAGAGCATCGTCGTAAGCGAAACGAGGATTTACGCGTCAGGAATAGTAAGCGGCAAGAGTGTTTCACAATGGATGGGTGAAGAAGCGACGGGAAAACAAAGCTAGATTATAAATTACGGCTTAAATTACGCGTAGTTTTAACAGCACGCGAGTCTACGTCGAGAAACGATCAATACCACCGTATACGGTGATTTGTATTTAACGCGAATCTCCGCTCCAATTTCAATAAGTAATTCCAATCGTACAGTTTTAATAATTACAAGCCAAAAAGATATTGAATTATACAACGTTATATTAACGACAAATATATCGCAAAAGCGATTACTACATAATGTTATGTCCGAAACATCATCGTATACCGACCAATAATAATTGCATTCCACTCCACAGCCTGTAAAGCTCAATCAACTGAAAAGCAATTTCCGATTTTGAGGTCAACATTATAACAATTATCATCGTAACGATATACGTCATATTTTTCTTCTCATATAAATGCGCCCTTCGTCGGAACACGAAGGAAAAATCCGCCAACCGTTCCCCCGAGAGGCTCCGACCGCGTCGGATGAGAGACAGGAATTTTTTCTTGAAAAAAATCTTACGACGCAAAGTCGGGAGATTGTGCCACTTCGCCGGGGTGTGCTCCTCCCCGAGAAACACCGTGTAGCCGCGATATTTTCCACGTGGAACCGAAATTATGCGGCGGCATCGCGTGTAAGGAGGAGCTGGCGCAATTATGCTTGAAAAACTTTTTTTTTGGAGGAGACAGAACGAGGGGGAAGAGGTGGGAAACACGGCGAGTTTAAGAAGTGACATTCGTCTCCCGAAATTAACCTCGGCCCGCACGTGCTTGCGATACGAAAAACGCCTCGCAATTTTCCCCGTGCCTCCGGTCCATCCCTCCGACCCGAAGACAACGAACGAATGCGACGCGCGGAGAATGAAATACGCCGACAAAGAGAGACAGAGAGAGAGAGAGAGAGAGAGAGAGAGAGAGAGAGAGAGAGATCTGGCCGAGCGAGTCGCGTAGGAGCGTAACAACGTGAACGCGAGATTCGCCAAAAGTTCCGAAAAATTATGTCGCGTTGGTAGAGATGCATCTCCAGGCGGCTGGCTTATGCAACCGAGTTAAAAGGCTTCCGCCGAGAAAGTTGCGCTACGTGTAGATTTTACGAGTTGCGCTATTCAGCACGTGTATCCAACCGTGTGACCATTTATAGTCGTCGCTCTTAAATATCCGAATCTATTATTTAAGTTTCTTTACAAAAGTGGAACACGGTCTCGTGTAACACGCGATCATAATTGATTTTTGCATCAAGATGTCAAGAAACAAGATAATATTCCCTGCATGGGAAGAACGCTGTTGAAGTTTTCAAAAATTCGGACTATCGAAATAATTATGTAGAACATTCACCGAATGCTGAAATGTCAAAACTTTTTGTAGCATTGCTCGTTATATTTGAACATCCTTCATAATTATTTTAATGGTCCAACAAAATTGCTTTCATATCTGTATATTCAGCTAAATTTTTAGATACTCCAGGAAAATCATTTTGTCTGTATAAAAATGCGAAGTGTGCATTTGTTACATGCTTTTATTTAGGAGCTTTAAATACTTTTTTCCTATTACTAAAAGTGAGATGTTATTTACTTTTAAAATATAAATGCTTTGCTTTGCTTTGCTTTGTGTTTTTATCTGCAAACTGACATTTTCTCATTCGATTATTTCCGCATTTAATTTCTGCCGAGTACATACTTCAATTCTATTTCAATTTTTCATCATGTTGCACAAAGCTGTAAAATCGATCTCTTCATTTTTACCCGCAAATTAGATCAAATTAGCTTGCCGTTTTATCGCCTCTCTCGCATCATCCGGGACCGCTGGGTCTGGTAAACGCCAAATCAGCCACGAATTATAATTAAACTGGATCGCGCGGATCTAGCACGGTAGCTCATTTTGTTCCAATTTAGGATTTTCCACGAGGCGAGCGGGCACTCTTGAACAGCCAGCCAGCCAGCCAGCCAGCCAGCCCGCGCGCCAGGTAGGCTAGAACAGTGTAACGTGAAATTGGTACTTTGAAATTTCATTAGTGAAGTCAGGTGGCGTCACAGATTCAATTAGCTTTTTATTGGATTTCGAACTGTGCGAACTGTCAAAGCGGTAACCGCGCTAGCCGGCCGATTCGCTGGCTGGCTTGGCTGTGTGCTGCTGGATACAGCAGCGACGAATCCCGAATTGCAGCAACGCGCGTACATCGCGCGTGTACGCGCGGGCGATCGCTTTGCCACCGAATCGATATTTTTACACCAACTCGGATAATCGCTTGCACAACTTTGCCGTGCCTTCGAATACCGTCGAAATAACTGATGGCTTTTCGAATGCCCGTGCAGTTGGTTTTACGCT
Organism: Monomorium pharaonis; assembly: GCF_013373865.1. NCBI lineage: Eukaryota > Metazoa > Arthropoda > Insecta > Hymenoptera > Formicidae > Monomorium > Monomorium pharaonis. Next base: position 2,734,625 of record NC_050473.1, read on the forward strand.
TTTGCGGAAAACGCGCGGCTCGTCCGTCCGTTTATCTTCTTCGTAAAACCCCCGCGTCCGGCTCGCCGATAATTTATTTTCGCTGCGCGCTCAGTAAGGTTTAAATAACGAACCGCTAATCGAATAGTTATTTTATTCTTGCAAACGTAATTTCGTACAACGGCAAGAAAATTGTCAAAATTATTTAATATAAAAAAAAATATTTTATATATTCAAAAAATTTTTTTATTTACTGATGCATTTGTAAATAAATTAAAAGATGAAAAATTAATAATTAGCAAAAATAGATTTCAAGCTTGTAGATATTAATTTTTTTGCTATTTAATAAATTTTTTTGCATTAGTAAAAAAAATGACTTTGCTGACATCTTTCTATTTCGATCGTTGCTGTCGTTTACGGAGTTCATGAAATACGAGAGAGAGAGGAGCGAGCAAACTTGAAAGTCGGCAGAATTCGACCCCCATGGTGATCGGTACCACTCGTGCATCATAGGTTTATGGTTCCACGATGGCATTTATAAGGTTTGCTCGACTTGGCAAGTAACTTCCACCGCCGAACTTATCCCAGGCATTTGGGGTGGCGATGCCGTGGAGCGCGTCATTACTGCTATGATATATGTACGGGGAATATCCGTTAATGCGTTTTTGGGGTTCCTTATTGAAAAATATTGCGTTGATCCTACATTAAAGTGGCAGTTCATTGTCTTTCCCCCCTTTTCCTCGTAGTCGCTCGATAGCTTTATCTTCAGAGTTCGTTCAACGTGATGACATAGAGCGTCTCTCTCTCTCTCTCTCTCTCTCTCTCTCTATAATAACAATTTATTGTACTCGATGTAATTGTTGGTTTAATCGAGATAATTATATTGTGCCGCGGAGCGAGAAATTTAAATTGAACGAGTTAATTTAAATATCTTAAATTTCCATCTTGCTGTTGCAATCGTTTTGCATGGCAACAGCAAAACAGTCAAAACGTCTGAACCGCATCGTTTATACAGTTGACTGATTACACCCCTTTCGTCCCTCCGTGCTTTCCTTCTTTCCTCCCATCGGTGATCCCATAAATTAGGGTAGCTATTCTACCGCGCTTACCTGCCCGCGGGGAAACGGGACGATTTCGAAACGCACGTCGCTGGCCTGACGTCGGTGCTCGTCGATTCGACGGACCCCGGACGTCCCATCCCGCGATAAATCAGACCGGACGCGTTACACGCGGATGCAATGCGTTTTCTCTACGTGCAGGTGAAACCAGATCGGCCGGTAGTTTTATCAAGCGCGGCAACGCCGGTTGCGCCCGTGAACGGTACGGTTACGCAGGTCCCAACGCGGCACTAAATTCACCGGGCAAAAAGAAAAAAAAAGGGAAATGGAAAGACATCTTTTTTATCTCTCACGAGAGATGTCTCGTTAAGTCTAATTCCACGTCCGCATAAAAAGAGAAAGAGTTACGTCCGATCGAAGTGCGCTAACAGCCGAAAGCGCACTTAACTAAAACGCGCGTTTGACTAAAGGAACCTAAGTCTAACTCAACGGTTTAACTCCAGTTTTATACAAATATTCGGGGGAATTATTTGTAGAGAAAATAGATTTAGAAGAGAAAATATTTCTGTGTCCTTGTTCCACGGAACTTCAATTACCTATGATAAAAAATAGTTTTCTCTTTTCAGAACAGCTGAGATTTATTCGCGCATCAATACGTGCCATTTGCGAAGAAATATGAATACTTCAGGTTTCTCGGAACGACTTGACAAGCGAAATATGCGAAACCGTCATATCCCATCCCATGATAAAAAAATTCTTTACCCATAGGAACATATCCTAAATCTTGGCGAAAATTCGAGATATATATATATATATATATATATATATATATAATATTCACAAATTCCAGTTATGTCGTTTATTTCTCACTTTCCACCGTCAAAACTACTCTTACGATAACATCGCCAGGCAGCGCACAGCCTGTAATCGACTTTTCCTCTAAATACGTTCCGCTTTTTTTCAAAAATTCAATTACGTCGCGTCACTCCACGGACGCGTACGCATATAACGTGGCTTCTGGATATACATACATACACACACATGCATACATACATATACATATATATGTATAGACATTTTTACGCGTAAATTAGTAGCGCGATGGATGTAAAGAAAAGGAAAAATAGGAAGGCTGCGTCGTATGTCACGGCAGATTAGTTGCGGATAATCCCGGAGATTGTCGCGTGAACCCCCGACCAAACAATTTTCGCAGCCGATATGGCGAGACTGACTAGAAGCCTTAATCAGGCGGTCGGAGGCGGATCTCTACAGAACCGAGAATGGCAAACGCGGGACGTGTTTGCAGAGGATTTTACCTACAGGCAATTAGACGGAGTTATAATTAACCCGGGCTGAGCAATGATTATGGCATATACGGACACCTTAGTGCGCGCGCGGTGCAGGCCGAAGAGTCAACCAAACGTCGTCGTGTATACTCTGGGATGTTTACCGGACATTCATTGGACATCGCGGAGGATTTGTTTGCATTACGGATTACAAAGGTACGCGAGCTCGAACTGGCGGACATTTCCCAGTACACTGACGGTTGACACTGCGTCCTCTTACGGAGACTTAATCTCGTGACGCGGCGACAAATTGGCGCTGATTGGGTTGGATGATCCCATGATTACTGTCTCTTTCTCCGACGAGATTTCTCTAAATCCTGACACACGCTGGAGCAATAATCGAGTGTATCGCATACAAATTATTCGTTCGAATTATTGATCTTTTTTTACATGAATTAGGAAAAAAAGTTAGTGACTTAAAAAAATGTTTAGTAAAGACATTTTATAATAGCAACCAAATATTTTATTGCGATAAATATTACTGTATGGTTGGTGACGTAAATCGAATTGATATGGCAACCGAAATGAGGAAGTTTCATTGGAACTCTGACCAAAATGATTTAATAATTGATATATGAAAATATTATCAAATACAAAGATTTGCTTCGACCAAGAAATCACACTTTCTTTTATTGTTTTTTTTTGTATTAGTTACACAGTCTACTATACCAACTTGTTTTTGAAAATATTTTATTTTATATAAAAAAATTTACTTACCTCACGTCTTTTACGAATGATTTATAAATAATTCATAATATACCAGTAAGGCATTTTGATTTAATAACGTAAGCAGCCTGCGAAAGAGACGCATGATAGAAACGTAACCAGGTTTCAGGTTGAAATTGCAACTCGAATATTTCTGATTAAAGCAGATTTCACGAGAAGAAGAAGCTCGTCTAATATCGATTTCTGTCTACTACTTTTACGATTTTTCTATTCAGTGGCGACATTCTGTATGTGTGTGCGTGTGTATATTCCATTTCTACTCAATAATCTTACCTCGTTTCAATTCTGGACGTTGATTACGAACTGACTTCTTATCAATACCGATGGGATTTTTTAGAAAAAAAGGTCACCTTCATCTTTCGTGCTCGAAATGACATGATATCAAGGAGCGTTTCGCGAGAGATGAGGTAATAATTTGTTTCCGACGAAAGTTATCGATATTGCCTCTGAGATAGTTATCTATATAGAGATACGCGAAGCCTCTATAACTCCCTATATATACCTAAAGACTATTATCCGTATTCATGCGTAGAAGATAAAGAAGGAGGAAATCCGTTACACACTTTATCGATACTTTACCGTCTTTCCTTTCTTCTTTAATAAAAGACCTGATTACGTTATTACTTTACGAAGTAATTTTCTAAAGTTACGATGTGCCATTTTTGCGTGTGCATGCAATAGGATAAGTCCTTTCAATGCCTCAATTTTAATTTATTGGGAACACAATTATAAGAGTAAGTCGTAAGGTAAATCGTAGCATCAATCTCACGATATGTAATTAATGTAAACGCCATTTTAATATTAGGTATTATAATGGTATTATTAATAGTTAATATATCTTATGAAAAGGCAATCTCCTCTTCTATTAACGTGGAAAAAAACACATTTTATTCCTATTAGCCTTAATTATCTTTGCGTTACGGAGAACGAGAGACATTAGTGGCTCGTGATTTTGATTCCGTAATTCTGTTCGGGGTCTCCTTGCGTGGAAACGCGCGCAAACGCGAGTGTGTATGCGTGCACGGGAGCGAGAGAAGAGAAAACCCGTGTGCTCTTTTCAGGCGGGCGAGGGACCAGCATAGCTTCCCCCCCCCTCTCTCTCTCTCTCTTTCTCTCTGTATAACTGACGTTTCATGAATTGGAAATGTAATTTTACCACCCGGCCGTGGCTCGCGGCGTCGTAACTGTTTGCATGATACCCAGGGCGCGAAGTAAACGAGCGCATAATTTCAGCCGCGAACACGTCCGCGGGGCTTGGCAACCCGGGAGGTGCCAAAGAGTATATTTCGCCCGGGTGTGCCGGGTGACAGCACGCGTAATCGCGATCACCGTGCTTTCCACCTCAACGCGCGTTTCCCCTGAAAGATTGCTTTCGACGGTCGCGTCGCCTCTCGTCCTCTCTCTCTCAATTATTAATTCTTTGCGAGGCGATAAAAAATCAGCGACACCAGAAAGTGCAAATATATATACACACACACACGTGTGACGTAGATTTACATAGCATAACGACGAGGTTTACCTACATCTGGAGGTAACCATACTTTTGCGATCTCACGCATTCACAAATAATCTCGAGCAATTTATGCACAGAGATAAGAGTGGGAAAACACACAATGATGAATCCCATTTCTTTCTTCGTCGTGCAGAGTGCAATTATGCTCGTGCAAACACCTGCGATCGGGTTCGTCGTTCTGTCTGCGCGGCTGCTTAAGAGTTGAGAAGCGCTCGCAATTACGAGAGCATCAGCCGCAAATTAAGGCGACGACGGTCGCTGGCGCAACCGAGAGGACAGGGACTTGGGAGACGAAGAGATGAAAACTACGGAGATGAAGGTCTCCCTCGGGCAGCGTATACCCGCGCGAGCGGCGACGCTCCCGAGCCAATAAGAGTCATGTCTTAATTCTTTTCGCACCTCTTTCTTGCACCGGCATTATCATAACCGACCGGCGGGATAATCTTTTATTTGGTTTTTCCCCTCGCTGAACGCTATCCTTATCCGGTTCGCGGCGCACGGCGTGTATACGGGCCGGCTCGTTTCTCCAAACCAATTCCGCGCGCGCCGCTTTTCCCACCGCCTATTCCGTTCTATTCCGAGGGCTTTCAGCCTCTCACGCCACTTAAATAAATCATATAAATACGACCGCGCGCGCGCGTTTGCCATCTTTTGCGAACCCTGGGCGACCAACGGGACCGGGGAGCGTGGAACAGCACGGCACGCGGGAGGGTTATACGTTCGCCGTTTTAATCTAATCTGCGGGCGCATGTAAGAATATATTAAAGAAAAACTTGGCGCGCCTTGCTCAAGACGTACTCGCGAAAATTATACCGTCTCGAGCGGCAGCGTGGTGATGTCAAGGACGTGTCCGAAGACGATGCGGGAGAGAGTATCAAAGAGAGAGGAAGAGAGAGAGAGAGAGAGAAAGGAAGAAAGAAGGCTCCGAGGGAGGCAAAGGAGCGGAAGTAGTTGCCGTAGGCCGAGTACGGTTCTACTCTCCTATCCCGCATGTTCGGTTCTGCGCAAACAAACTCCTGCCGCGGCAACAACTATCTAGACCCATACATTTATTTACATGTAATTACGTTACACCCTCGTCTCGCCTCACGCGAGTTCTCGAGATCTAATAAACATGTAAGATAGTACCAACTCCCGGGGAGAACACCCCACCGCCGCCGCCGTAATTTATTTATGACAACGTGCAGCCTCACTGACGACGATGTCCAACGTATAGAGAAGAAGCGTCTCTACATAATCCGAGCACCTCGGCTCGACTTGGACGAGTTTCCTTCGATAATTTACGGTCGCGCGTTTCCTTCGTCACACGGGAGATACGACGGAGAGTACGGCAAACCCGACGATTCTTCAAGCGCGGATATTTTGTCTTGACTGCGAGGGTTGTACGCCGCGCGGCGCGTGCATGCATGCACTCTCGCAATCCCTCTCGCGAGTCGTCGCTACACGCGCGTGACGAGGGATTACGAACGCTGCCGCCTAATTTGAGATGCACCTGTTACTCAAGTCTACGCGCGGCTTAAGTGGAATCGGAAACCAGATGTGCGCCGGATAGATCGATGGAGGAGAAAGAGGAGGGATAATCTGAAAGGGAGAAAAGGAGAAAATACTCGCGCAACTCGTCGGACTTCCAGGCGAACTGCATACGATAAGGTGAGGTGAGGCGAGGCGTATTGGCACACACTCGCATGAGAGGTCCCAGGGTTGCCTCGTGCAGAGAAGAGAGAGAGGGAGAGGGAGAGAGGAGGAAGCGCTATAAGACGCCTCCATAGAGACGTCGCCGTTCACGGAGTCAGGCTTACTGCAGAGGGATGGGAATCGCTCCGTGAGAGAGCGGCGCTACGTGTCGCGGGAGAGTGAGGGAGAGGAGTGGGACGTTGGTAGCAGGATGACGGGGGGTTGGAAACCGGCTGCTGCCTTATCTCCGCGCACCGAGATTGACTTCCTTTCTATCCATTCAACCGCTCAAATGAGTTCCTTTGATAACTGTTGTGTGATCGAGTGCACTGAATACTGAAGGGTCCGTAGCCCCGCAGCCCAGCGGCGAATATTTCGCTGTCTGACGACGGCGCCGTCGCGGAAAGAAAATTTCAGCCCGGACTGTGGTTCGCGACGTATCCGTACCCTTGAAATCCTTCTTATCTTAAAAGTTAATGTAAAGTTAATGTACAAATGTATATATGACGTTTTAAGCCTTGAAAACTCAATGTCAGTCAGTTAGAAGATATCGCTTTTTTTAATAATCTTATACATTTCTCGATTGATCGAAAAGTGTTTGTTACTTTTTTAGCCGCGTGTTAAAATCGTTCCACATGTCAATCTCGCACGGGTGCAATTTCGAACGGACGTACAACTCGCATACGAGCGTGTGTTGAGCGCGGGATTAGATTTTTCCGTCGACGGTACCCAAACGCGTCGCGGCGTCTCCGTACGGAAGATTGCACCCTTTCCCGTCCTTAGAAGCTCTTAATTAATGGCACCGGCACGCCGACATGGGGCCCTCCAACGCGCAGGGAGGGTAAGGAGAGTTTATGCTGCAGACCTGTAATCTCATGATGCCGTAAGTTATTCTAAATGCACTAGTGGGACCTACGAGATATCCTCTCGGTGTGCTCTGGGAGGTAAGTTTCGACCTTCTCCTCGCTGTTTCATGCGCCACTATGCCACCCCTTTGGTGGTCGGTAGTTAAGTACACCTGACATTCCCGTAGTACAAACAGATAATATCGGGTAGAGAACGTTGCGGAGCTCATTTAGAAGAGAAAGATGACAAAAAGCAGAAAAACTTGTGAGCGAATAACAGCGCTTTATGTTAAAAAAAAAAGCCGTTACCCTTTTCTACATGCAAAACGAATTTTCTGAAATATCACAGTATATTACGAAAACGATAACAACATACTTGAACAAAGTTATAACAAGAAGGAAAAGAATAATTGCACACATAAATTACTTTCTATTATATCGCTAGTATTAGCAATATTTATTATACAATGCAAATACGTGAATACAATTATTTTAAAATTTTATAATATAATAACTATGATACATATAAATTTTCAAGTTTTTCTTATAATTCAAATATTTGTAACCATTTTCCTGTGTATCGATACTAGTTACGCAAACAAGTGGCATTGTAAAAATTCCAGAAATGTTGCTCACAGCCCAAGTGGACGACGTAAGTAGTAAGGGTCGAGGGTTGATAATTGTCGGGATACTTCGAATTTGCCCTTGGCTCCAACGGGGGATCGTTGATTATCAACTTTGCCTCTTCCGTCTTAAAATACATGAATGATACTGGTCTTCTTCACCGCAATCCTTTCACCACCGCTTGATTTATCACACGCAGCTGCGACATGATTGACCCCGCGGTTAGACGAGGCATGAATGCCGCTCGTCTTATCTCGTCTCGTCTTGTTTCGTCTCAAATATGAGCCATCAGCCTTTCGAGAGCTTACAGAGTAAGAAACGCCAAGAATAATTAACGCGCCGCTGTATAACTCACGCGACTGTAATGCATGTAAATTTCAAGCAAGGGTTAAGCACAAGAATGCCCTTTTTCGAGCGATAACTTTCGCCACACGCCACATTCTCCTCTCGAGCCTGTTACTGTTATTATTACATTCTTGCATAAAGGGACGATAAGGGAGAATTATTAACACGGAAGAATGTTGATAATAAAAGTTTGATTTATTTCGTTCGTACAGGCTAATTGAAAAACGTACAAACATTTTCTAAATGAATGTGCAAGTCAAGTATATATTATTCTAAATGCAATAATAAATTATTTTTTATAACTGAAATTATAGAAATAGCATCTTTGGATTCTTTGGATTAGCGAAGTAAAGTTGCACATTATTTTACATGATGTATAATTTTCGTGTTAAATGATAAATATCTCTCGTTTAGTTTAATAATTTAAAAAGAACGTATAAAAATTGCAAAGTATATATTCAATATCCATTCCCTAACAGAATGAAATGGGAAATACGATAGACTGAAATAAGTCTTGTTCACATTTTTATACATGTACAATCGGTTTTTTTTATCAGTCAAGTAAAAATTTATAGAAATCATAAATATTTTGTTAATTTCCGATATCGCGCTTTCTCTAGCGATTCTTCGATTCTTTTTTCGCGTTGCGCAATACGTTACGAAGGTTTCAAGCTAATAAAGAAATCTCGCGCGAGCACGCCGGCAGATTTCTTATTATCGGTACTGAGATTCCTCCAAACCCGATAATATCTCGCGTACGAATCACAAACGACTTTGCTGTTACATGCCGGGAACGCTAAACCTGCGCAAGAACAAGGAGCAAAAGAGAAAGAAAGAAAAAAGTCCTTCATCCTTCCGCATCACGGCGGATCGAACGTCGCGGCCTGTTGCGTGGCTCCTTCGCACGCACCGCGATATGCGTGCGCGATCACGCGTCGCGACGCGGAAGGAAGCGGGCGCGGCATCACAAATTCCGAGAGGCGTATTTACACTTCAATAAACATTATTACTGAATGTCGCGCCGCGGCGCGACGTGCTCCGTCGTCTTTCCTCTCGCCTCTTTCGCTCTTTCTTTCCCTCCGCACATTCGTTTTATATTGTACATAAATAAGGAGAAAAGGAAAAAGAGCGAATATAGACGCGAGTTAGATATCTTTGGTTCTCTGATTCGCTCATTCTCTCTCTTTTTCTCTCTCACTCTCACTCTCTTTCTGATATCAGCAGCATTGACGGGTCCCCTCCATTTGCCTCATTGAATACAAAATACATTACCCGCCGCACCGAACGAAGAAATTCAACAGCGTCAAGCAACCGTCGGTCGGCCACGTGCCACGACCGGATATTCTAAATCATTGCGGAGACGCCGGGGACCGTCTCTCTCGGGCCGTCGAAAGTTATTTCTGCGGCTCGAATGCCGGATGTTAACGCGTCGCACCGTCGCGACCAGACGCGGAAATCAAACCTGTCGATCAAGGGGACCCTGCTCGGGAAATGCTCGTCGACAAATGTCCCTCTTCCGATCGAATGCTCACCTGATGACTTTTGCTTAACATTTCTGCACGACATGCGGTAACATGAGGTTTGTAATCCCGAGACGAGCAACGTCGGGACTTGTTCAATTAACATGCAAAGTCTGATGTTAACGTTTCGTCTGCGATAATATTTTTACTCTCTCCGTCTAAATTCCAGTCTACGTTCTTGTCACTGTTGTAGGCTTTCAAAACTCTGGAAAAGTTCAGGATTACTTTTCAACATTTCTATTTCATTACTAAATAGTGTTTTAACTCGATGTTAAAACCTCTGTTTAATTAGTCCTACCTTTGTTTCGGACAAATTTGAGAGTGAAGTTTTACTTTGTGCCAAAAAATCTCAGATTGCAGAGGGTTAAACTTACATTTGTTTTTCCTTTTTAGTTATAAATGTTCGGAGCGTGGAACGACGTCACACTTCGCGGGTCCCATCAAGGATACTCGCCCTCCCCTCCGTTGTACATTTTGCCGTCCGTCTTTCCCGCGGCCATCGGGCAGGAGGGTGGAACGGGTGGAACCGGATGATATAGCGCGTGAAATTTGTCGCCATTGTGCAGCGACAGAACTACGCGGGGGTAATACGGCGCTACCGCTAACTAGCCCTTGTTATAACGCCATTCGTTCGTCGTTGTTCGTTCCCGTCGCACTCCCCTCTTCACGTCGACCCTCCACGCTATCCTGCGCCATCCCCTTCCAACCGACGCCGGCGTTTCATTTTGACGGACCGACCAGCCAGTTTCACTCTGCCGAGACGTCGAAACTATAACAGCTCTAAATGTCCCACGCTCCATAGATTTCGCCGAAATCTGGTAATTACCTCTATTCTGAACGAGGAGAGGAAGGCGAAGAGGAGAAGATAGAGAGAGAGAGAGAGAGAGAGGGAAGGAGAGAAGAGAGGGCAGACGCGGACCAGGCGAGTGAATTACTCGAGATCGACGATTTCGTGCCGCTCCGCCGTCGTCGACAAATGACTCTTTTTTTTTTGGCTAGTCACGCATTACACGAGCTCTTTACTCGTATCCTTCATCTCGTAAACGAGAGTTCGGCTGTAAAATACGCCGCAAAATTCCAAGTAAAAGCTCATTTCTACAAGTACTGTTTAAGTTACGTTATATAAGTCTTACCGCGGGCGCCACTTAGACTTCTCCTTGAGTAGAAAGGCTTGTAAAAGTTCCATCGGGGCTCCGCCGAGCGGGCTAGAGTGCGGCAACTGATTTCGCATCGATAGATGCACCTCCGGTTTGCCGTAAAACTACGTAGAACATTTGGCAAGCACGCGTCGTTGCTCGCCGCGTGATATAACGGGGGATGGGGAAAGTAGGGAAGACCACTGGAACCCGGGGCGAAGGTGCGCGGAGATGGTGGGTATTAAATTTCATTTTAAATGGCTGAGACCTGTCAGTCCCTGTGTTTCCGCAGATGTTGCCGAGGAATGCTTTCTATATTCGATATTTCGCGTCGCGCGCTCTCTTTCCGCACTTGGCACTATATTTCGCCGTCACGGCATGGAAACGATGATGTTAAATAAAAAATCGCCGCGGAAAAGTCAATAAATGATTTTATTCGTAAGAAAGATTAACGCGAGAGAGAAGGAGAAACGATGTTTCGATAATAAAAGTGATATCGTGACAAAGTCAATAACTGAAAATAAAAATTTCTGTTGAATCTTATTGTACGAGCAGCAGGTAATAATACATAAGCGGCGAGGAAATTGCGGATAAATCTCTCTTTTCAGGTCCTTTAATAAAATTAATTCACATTATTTACGATTCGCCGACCTTTGCCGCGGAGGGAAAAGCGTTCGAAAACAACATGTTTTCTTTGAGCAATAAAGATTTATCGTTCGTCCTTCTTTTCAACCCGGGGAAGGAATTCGAAGAACAGGGAACAAGAGGTTTTCAAGGAGAAATTCTACCTGCGTGTCCTTTGTAAAACTTTAACTCACTTGAGACAAAGTCTTTGAATGAATCAAAAGCAGGTGCTTCGGGAGAAAACCGAATAACGCCGCGTCCTTAGTGGCAACCGCGGAGCCGACAAGAAACTTGTCAAAGAAAAGAAAGAGATTCAGGTAGACGCCATTAACGATTCATGATTACCATCTGCATTCTACGACCGGCTGCATTCTATACAGAACCGAAGGACCGTACGAATAACGAAACGAATTTATCGCGAAGCGATATTCTACCGCTCGCACGGATTACGTAACGCGGACGTTTCCGTATGGGCTACACGACACCCCCTATTTCACGGCGAGTCTCGAAAGAGCGCGATTTAATGCGCTGGATATTGGAGAAAGCGGGAGCGCGTCCAATAAGATGTCGGCGAAAGAGGAACAACGGACACTCTCTCCGGGCCCGAGAAGAGAGGAGCAGCAGCAGCTTCCGGAGCAGCGGCGGCACAGTGACAGGACAATTTGCTCGCATAAATCACCGAGTCGTTTCTTCATATCGTTTAATATGAATCGTCCCGCCCGCCTGTTTCGCTCGTAGGGTGCGTGCGTAAGGTACGACGCGTCGGGACCAACGGTTGTGCCGAGATTGATTGCGAGTTACGATTCCGTTAGGAACCGGAGTAACATGAATCGAGGAGAAAAAGAAATCAGAGTTAAATTTCCAATGTGTTTCGTGTAGAAATCATCGTAGGTAGATATGCACGCCCGAATTACTCGGGCTCGTCGCATGTAACAATAACAGTTGCTCTCTGTTCTTGAAAAATTTTTGATAAAACGCAAAAGCGTTTATCGTGATGTCGCGGTGTGCACATCCAATATTTTTCATGCCGCGAATAAATGCAGCGAGAGAGAAAGAGGAAGGAAGCGAAAGAAAGAGAAGAGAGAGAGAGAGAGAGAGCCAGCGCTGCTGAATTCGGCTCACGTACGCATTTATCCTTTTTGCGGAATGAGTGATAATTCGACGAAATCGAATTACCGAGCCGGTCCGGCGTGAAAAGCGGCCAAGTTAGCCGCGGTGGACGGTAACCCGGCGGTGCGCTGCGCAGCGCGTTTTCAAAATTTAATTATGACGTGCTGCACGTGCGCGAGTATCCGCGCTCCGTGCCGCACATATATGATACAAGCCAAAGGAGCACGTATTGAAATGTAACTACCTCGCTCACACTGCTGCCGAAGGCAGATCGCGGCCCGATCCAGAGGCTGTACTCCTCCCCTCCCCCCTACCATACCTTGGAGCAATCTTCGTTATTGGCAGTACAAAAGTTATTAAATAATATTAACGTAATTTGAACTGGAATTGTGCACAAATTTTAGAATGATGAAAGTAATATAAATATATTTAAAACACGTGTGTGTATTTTATATTAGTAATGTATTATTTCTAGGTTCAAAATATTTTTTTTTTTTTTTGGTATACATATTTTTGGGGGAGAAATTTTAATTCAGTATGTTACATTTTATGAAATTCTTGCGACATTCGGGTTATTTTAATTTGCTAAAAGGTGGAATTTGGAGATTTAAAAGCGCTTCTCGTTATTTTGACGTTAATTGCACTAATCCCGTGTGTTTTGCCACCCTCAGTTTAGATGCGAGCAAAATTTTACTCGGGTAAAATTCTAAAGTTAAATACGCCTGACCGACGTATTGTTCACGCCATGAAATGTACATTCCCGGAAATTCGTCTGTCGTACGACTTCCTGTCTAGAAGAGATACAGTTGTTAGTCAGACGAACAAAACTAAGTACCGATGTATCTTAATGAAATCTTTTAGAATTCGGACATTTGAAAGAGTGATATATATATATAAACATTTAACTGGATTCCGTACATTGCGATATAGAAAATTCTTTTTGTCGAATTTTTTTTATTTATCATTTCGTTATATTAGATTCACTGTCTTTTCGATGAAGTTATAGAATCTTTTCTAAAAGATTTCTGGTATCTGTCAAAGGCAAAAAATATTTCGCAATTTGCCAAATTCACGCGTTCCCTTTTTACGCGCATAAATAACGTAAAGTGGTCTATCCAGATATTCACTTTATAAGATTGACCGTCCGAATGTACGTCCATAAGAAACACGTGTCCCACTGAGAGACGCATAAACGTATGCGTCAGGGATATTTTCACGAAAAGCGCGTGAGAGATGTGTATCCAGCGAATCGCCGACTACGACCCTTGAGAATTTATATCGTCGACTTACATGCGCCGACGATACGAAAGACAGGGACCCCAGGTCGAGTATTCGGAACGTCGGTTTGATCCCCCTAGCTTTTCACGAGCTCGATTTATTACAAAACCCGGATCGTTTCTAGAGACGACGCATTATCGATAAGGCGACAGAGAGAGAGAGAGCGAGAGAGAAAGAGACAAAGAGAGAGTGGCTTAAGGTTCCCGAAAGCTTGCGTATAATTCCCCAGGCTGTATCGCTCGATCGCTCTAGTCTTTCGTTTCCTTCCCTCTTTCCACGGTATAGTTCCACGGTAGTTTCTGTTCCCGCTCCAGTAGAACAAAACCACCGATGGTCAGACCTGTCGCTCCGGAACGTCAAAGAATACTGCGCGTTCATTCGTATGTAAATAATTACAAAAGAAATGGATAAATTTCTCGACGAATTACGTAATAATTTGAAGTGTTTTATAAAACTGGTAACACGAATAATTTTTCATTACAAAATCAATTCATCAATTGTAAAAGTAATTTCAAGAGATAATTTAATTTAACCGTTCAGAAAATCATGGTTTACTTTTCCGCTAATTTCCGTATCAAATTTCCGCAATCGTATCCATACAGTTAAATACTAAAATCGACGATAAAAGGATCGTTATGATAATACAGAAATAAATAAAGAGAGAGCTGTATATCTGCCAGTTCAATTAAACTCTGACCGAGCCCAGCCGCGTAGTCTGTCCGTAGGTCGTAAGATTATTTGAACAGCTGAGGCCGAAGAGAGAGAGATAACCGGCGAATAAGCAGACTTCGCGATCCCGCGACGTAGGTTGAGGCAGAGAGATTTGATTCCCGGAAACGACGAAGAGAGAGATGAATTAATCGGCCGTGGAAACGTGAAAACGGAAGAGAGAGAGAGAGAGAGAGAGAGAGAGAGGGAGGGAGGGAGAGGGAGAGAAGAGGATATCCCGCGATGCACCGCGGTGGCCGATAAATTTGCCGGAAGTTTAATTTCATTTTATAGGCGCGATACTTTAGCGAAAGCACCTGCACTTTACACTAACGGCGCCGCGCTGTCGTGAGAGTCGCGAGAGCGAGAGGATCGCCCTCGTCCTCCGCGCCGTCGAGGTCTAGGAATTATACATTATACCGCCCTAAATCATGGCTCGAGCGCGCAACCTCATGTAATTATATCGTCGTTTTTAGAGCCCACCCTTAATACGCCGTTATGCGGCCCGTGAGTCTTACTAACGTTTCGCGCCTCCCTCTCTCTCGCTCTTCTTGCGTCACATACACGAGAGCGCACATGGCTCGTTGCTTCCCCGAGAGCGAGGTAACGCTACTTAGAGCACCGCCAAGTAGAAGACACTTTAGATTATATGAATGTATAAAATTAATTAACCTGAAAGATACACGACTATATTCCTTCTTATTATTATCTTGCAGATGCATCGCTGATTATAATATCTGTATGATTGTGATAATAACTTCTGTCGCCGGTAAGAATTTACAGTACAAACATTGTTGGTTTTTTTATAAATTCTTTATATAACAAACGCGAAGGTTTCAACGTTCCTTTAAATCAAGGCAAAGCTTACCACCATGCAAACAAATAGCGTGATATATTTGTATCATCAATCGGTTGCATTATGAAGCGACGCCCATGGCGGGGGCTTCTCCGCGGCCAGATTGCCAATCGAACGAAGACAATGAGGGAAAGGGAGGTGCTGATCAAACACTTGATTAAAGAAAGTTTCCGATAGCTACTCCACGCGAGAGAACCAACGTCCCGACCGCGGTGATTGGATAAGGTAGGGCACCAAGAATTTCCACGTACTCCTCGCCCCTCTCGTCACTATCTATCGGTCCATCGTCGATGCCGTCCCGACCTTCCTTCGTTCTAAACTCGAAAGTTCCTCGAAGCGAAGGCGGAAGTCTAGTAACCTGGCTTCCTCGCCACTGAACGATCGTTTCTTCACGATATTGCGCCACAATCTTCATGGCGGTTTAATGATATTAATGCGACTTCGGTCAATGTTTATTGCTTCTCACGCATTTTAAAGACGTATGTATCACATCTTATTAAAAATTTAAAATTTTCGTAATTATTCTCATTACGTTTGCGTATCTGTGTAAAAATTTGAGCATAATTCTTTTATCGGTTTAAAAGTTATTTTATTTCTTGTTTGCACTTGGTAAAATTACGTTTTGCAGTACCTATTTGCACATTTGATGAAGGAGTAGCGTTACGAATTAAATCAAATTTTTTACATATGCCAATAAAATTCTCATAAACATTCATGCAAAAGTTTGTTTGGATCCACTAGCTTGTTTTAAAGTTATTTACCTAAAATTGCGAAAAAATAGAATTATTTTCACTGTATAAATCACATATTAAATGTTTTATTACTTTTTTCTTTGTAGTTAATTGTAAGATTAAAATTCTAGTATTTACGATCAAAATTTTTTGTCAATCGTGATAATTTTTCGTGCAGCATAATTTGCAGTTTTCTGAATTTACGAAACATTTTTACTGTATATCTATACCTATTTAATTATATTTTTATATATAGTAGTACAATTTATTTATACATAGAATTAATACGATTAATAATAATAGAATTATATATAATTATTTATAGTACGTACATTTTTAACTTGCTCGTTAACACTCTCTCATCGAAAAACGAAGACCAATTAGAATTATATTACCTTTCCCGTTGTCCTGGACGATTTATGCGGTCTGCATAAATCTCGTGGAAGACGGTTATTAAAATATTAAATATTCCAACGAAAGGCGAGCGCGCCTAAACGTTAAACGAATAATCCGATTACATATATATCTAATATCGACGCGTTTGACGATATTTCGATCGGACGAGAACAGTTTAGAGGAGAAGTTAACGACATGCAGATACGAAAGGCCGCAGTTTTTAAATGACTCAAAAAAAAAGAAGGAGGAAAACCAAACCATATCTAAAGGAAGGGGGGGGGGTGGAAGCGGAGGGCGAGACAATTCCGAACGAATGAAATGTAAATCGAGGAATGAAGGTAACGTTGCGGAAAATTAAATACCATTTGAATAACGCAAATGCTAATAGAATTATCGGGCTGATCGATTAAAGCAATAATACCGCCTGTCTTTCTGCCACTCGTGTCTGCCACTGGTTCTCGCCTTCTCATTCCCTTATCTATCGAGGGCCCCATTCTCTCCCTCTCACCCTTTCGTTCCTTTTTATCCTAACTTCCTTTCGTATCTCTTCCGTACCGCTGTCTTAACGAAGAAAAACCGTCCTCCATTCAAAATCCTTCCGTTTCCGAAAAGATCTTTCCTCTTTCCCCGTTTTTTTTTTTTTATCCAAACCGTTATTCGTGCGGTAACGAGATCTCTCCCTTTCACTCTCTCGGAAACGATGATCTTTTTATTTCTACGAATACGCGACGTTGAAGAAGTGACGTAGCAGAGAAGTCGAAGTGGAAGGCACGACTGAATCTTCAGGCAGTATCACGGGAAATCCCCTCCAACCTCGGCTTTCGTTAACGAATGCTACGCAGGTACGATTGTTTAACGCAGCAAGCGTGAGGAGCGAAGCTTTTAGCCAAGACGAATGAGACGACTGACTCAGTCTCGGCACCAACAGCAGGAAATTGCGTTTCATTGTAGCGAAACGGTGTTTGCTTCTAGGGTACGATACCTACCGTTCCCTTACCCATTCCATCAACCCCCTTTTCTCGTTCTCTACGAGCCTTGGCTGTTTGCAATGAGATACGAATGACAATTACACCAGGTATGTAATAGTCGTCTCTCGCCGCGAGCGACGGTTATTTAAGATATGTCTAGGTCTATTCTGCGGAGGATTAGAATTGTCAAAGAACGTTTATCGTTTTGAAAATGGTCATAAAGGGAAACGGTTCGGTCGCGATATACAAGTTTTTGAAAATAATTTACAAGCGTCTTATATTTTAAAAAATTTCGAAAAGACCCGACACACGAATATTTATTATATAAAAACTTAAATAAAAACTTTCATAACTTATGGGAAGCGATAGCCTCCGCGACGTGCTATAATCGTCTTATAGAAACGCGAGGAACTGAATATAGGAGATATAACTCCTATATAAAAGTAGCAAAAAATACTGCCAAGCAGATTGAGTGCGATAGCGGGCCTGTCCCCGTGTGGCCGAGCCTCGGTTATTTATATTCATATCGATGCATAGGAAAAGTTGGTAGCCTTCTTGCTTCCGTGATCTCCCTTTCCCGTTCCTTCGCAAGCCTCCAGCGCGCCAGTTGCATCTCAGCACTGTGGCCATAAATACAAAAAACTCGTACAGTCAGCCGCTCGCCGGCGATTTATTGCATATGAGCTCTTGGATTTGTCAATCGCGTGCCGGTTCTCCTTCCCTGACCGCCTCGTGCTGTCTCCCCGATCGATTTTTTCGCCGGGATACTACGAACGCTTATTTCAAAGAACATACACATCCTGTAAATCATCCCTCTCACTGGATCCTAGAAATCGCGGTGAGCAGCCACTATCGTCTGTGTCAGACGATAATGCGTTTCGTGCGATTTAATTAGCGATAGGAAACACGATCAGGAAAGAAGCTTTTAATGCTTTAATTCTTGACAATCGCCATTCTGAAAAAAATTTTTTCTCCTATAAACATTTTTTTTTTAACCAAAAGGAAAGATTATCGATTGGTAGAAATTAAATTTAAAGAATTAGGAAAAAGATTAAATAAAATTTATTTACGTATTTTATTCTATAACATACTGAACGAAAAGTTTGTTAATAATAATCAAGTTTCGCAATAATTTTAATTAAATGTTTGGTTGTTAATGTGTATAAACAAATATTTAATAATTATATTAATAGTAATCAAATGTAATAAGTAAATGATTACTATATATTACTAAATATTTATCTAGTTACATTAACTGAACATTTAAATGCAATTATTTCACCGAAGCTTAATAACTAGACTTGATTATTACTAAACTGTTTGAAAATAGTGTTTTTACTTATCTTCAGATTAACTTTAATTTTTCAACATATTAATATATTTGTTTTACATGACATATGTTTTATAAAATTATTATTGTAAATATTATATCCGAAAGAGGGGATATTGATTGTCGAAGTGGATTTTATTTGCAAAGATACTCGTCCAATTTCCAACTGTATGCATAAAATCTTTTTCTCGTAAGCTCTTGGTTCTCGTTCAAAAGTCTCGATGAGAAAGAGTGTTGCTGGTATTATATAATACACATACGGGATGCCCCGTTAACCGATCGATTTATCAAGCGAGACAACTTACGAAGGAATCGCCCCATGGAGCTCGTCTCAAAGCACGGAGGTGGCAGATCGAACTTGCGGCCAGCCAGAAAATCGAGTGTCCTGAAACAGGCCGAGCGTGTCTACCAATTTATGACACGTAATTAAAAAGTCGAGCTCGTCCACGACAGTCGTCATCTCTTCAAGGCACATTTTATTGGCGATCAAGTACGTGTGACAATAGTTCTGTCAACTTTTTTTTAAATCTATAACAAGACAAAGAAATGCTTCTGAATTAATGATTGTTGAACCATAACTTTTGATTCATATACATCTCGTAGAATATGTACAATGAATTGAATTTAATGAAGATTTAGTTACATGCTATAATAGTGGGCATATACTTAATAAAATAGCTGATACATTCTCGGATAATATTTGCCCAAGGAGAAATCAATACTTGCTTTCTAAAATAATTGTCACGCAAATCCTTCTATATAATTTCAACGACTTATCCATATTATCTTCCACGCGTGTCCATAATTATCTGTAAATAATATCAATTAGCCCGTGACGTCAACATTAAATACTTTAAATGCTGCGCGCAGGCGGCGACGTTCGATCTCGACTCTCCCAACACGAGAACGTTTAAATTAATCGAGATTTAATTAAATTTCATGTAAATTAATATCCGCGCTTCAAATTACATTTTATTCGCTTTGCGTATGCGAACAATATTTCAACGAAAGCGTACATCGGGAGTGTGTGCTACATTTGTACAATCTCGAAACTGTGTCCTTTGTTGTTTTCCGGCTCGCAGACAAGATACTTAATACTGGTACTCTTGCTTGCTCTGCGCTGTGCGAAATTTTGTCTGTTAGAACATCGAACAAATACTCGAAATAACATGGAAACGGACAGTTTTGACTTTTCAAAAATATTAATCGCGTGCAAAATTTTAATGCATAAAATTTTACGTCTATTGCAATGAGATATGTTTCCTACAAAAATTAAGCATGGAATTTGGATGGAATTAACAGAAACATCGATACGATATCGCTATATCAAATTGATTAAAAAACCTGTTTTACCCGTGAAAAAATTTGTGTTAGACCTAGTCGCGTTTTATACATACAGTCTTGTTAATTTTGCCTTACCGACGGATAGAATAAGAAAAAAAATGGAAAGAAAAGAATACTATTCTACTTCGTGAAGAAACGGCAAAGGAACAGGAAAAGAAAGAGACAAGTCGAGAGGGAACGACGCGATTGTCGCTCTCTTCTCATTATACATAGAACTCGGACGAATGCAAGAGCTTGCTTCCAACGGCAAACTTCCTTGAAAATTCAGGCTGCAGGGAGGAAAGTTCTTTTAATTTCATTTACTCTAATTTGTAAGGTAACTTTCCAATAGTGATTCTCTCTCGTAGTCACGGCACCGGGAATATGGGTTGAATTGGCGCAAGGGTGTATCGGCAAACTTGAGCAGTTTCGCTGTCCTATCAGCTCCCGCTATTTTGATTCACTTTGTAACTTTTACGTTCGGATTGTCCGTCCACGAAGGTGCGCGTATTTATCTACATTCTTGAGTGGCATTACTAGATAAAGATTGTGAAGGTGATTGCATATGTAATACTGAAATGATAATCAATATGCGCGTAATTAAAGTTAACAGATAAATAAATAATACATACTTCCGATTGGATATTGTTAAATAATGACGAGACGTCGTGATATTACAATTTTATTGAATATTAAAATTAATTAATTTGGTAGATATCCTTTCATAAGATCAAGAATAGCTTTAAAGAGTCTCTCTCTCTCTTTCTCTCTCTCTCTCTCTCTCTCTCTCTCTCTCTCTCTTTGCCGTCGGCTGGTATTTATTAATTAAGAATAATCCGAATTTGTGCTTTAGTCAGATTCTCTGTCCTGAGACGCGCGATTCTCCACGCTATAACCTTTTCCAATTCATTTTCCAGCTTTATTTCTTCTACCGTTTTGACTATTGTTCTCCTTACAACATTAATAGCTTTCTCGCATGAGGTTTTAAGAGCCGAAATTTTATTTGTATACTGCTGTTATTTTTATTAGTATCCTCAATAACTACCTCCTCAGAAGATAGAAATACTTTTAGTTTTTTGTTAAATGAACAATTACGATATTTTGATTTACGTAAATCAAAATTTTCAATCATTTCATTACGTTCAAGGTGTAGACGTTTATGTCTCATTAAAATATACCTAGTATATAATAAGCCGAGGAATATGAAATATTGAAGATTGCTTCATCAATCTTTAATAATCGTTAGCGAAACGATCGGGACATTTTTTGCACCTCAACGGATTGACTTTTATTACGATTGATATTTCTTGGAAACTCCAGCTTGAAATTCACGAGCCAAACCACTGTTATTTCAAGTAATGGGGTATGTTTATGCACGCGAAGTAACTAAACTTACCTACTCCTCAAACGAGGGAACGTAGCCTTCTTCAGCGACGGGCTCTCCTCCGTCTCTCGGCGCGTCTCTTCTTCCGCCCGCCTCGCTCCATTCTGAATGATAATAAGATTTGACTCGTTAGAAGTTTCATTAGAGCTTTGTTTACCGCGTCTATGGGCGACAGCGGGCGAGAAACGGAACAGGGGCACAGGAGAGACAGGCTGACGCTACTTCACGAAGATGCTGTTCGTATCTTGAAGAATACCTGGTACTCGTAGCACCTCGAGTGCCAGATTCGCGATATCTAAAAAGCATATGGAGAGTCTCGGAATTTCGTGCAAACCGTTAACAAACTATGCCGCCGTGCAAAACTATCCGGTTTTGCATTCGTGTACGCAGCGAAATGCGTAATCAGCTGTGTCATACTTACATAATGACTATAAATTAACATTAATACAGATTACTTTAATATAAAATTAAGCTTGTTACTGAATTAATTCCGTCGTTTTCAGCTTTTTTTTTTTCTTTTAATTTTAGGAAAAATTTTACTAGCTGAGGCTCGCACCTTGTGACTTTTCATTTCTATTTTCGCAATTCGAGTCCTTCCATTTCCTGCCCATTTCCACGTAAGCTAAATTTATAAAAAGTATCATCCTACACTTCAAATAACACTTTCTGAAAGTCGAACACCATTTTTAATTAACTCTTTTTCTCTTTTTCTCTTTCTCTCTTTCACTCTTCATGAGTTTCTGCTAATTTCATTAAAGTTTCTCTCATTAAGGACCTAGACATTTTTTTTAAACCGTCTGAGGCCCACGAGAATATGACTGACAGTGCAAATACGTATTTCCATCCTTCGACATTGGCGCTCGAAGCAGCCATAAGTGCTCACTCACGCCGACATTTCAATTTCAGGCGGAAGCCAGTTCCATTTTTACGTGGGGGGACTGCAGAGAAAAAGAGAGAGAGAGAGAGAGAGAGAGAGAGAGAGAGAGAGAGAGAGAGAGAATGAAAAAAAGAGCGCTCTTGCTTTAACTTTGCGGACTAATTGCGTCCTACGTTAATCACAATGATTTCTTTCTTTGTTTTATTTTATTCCATTCTCCGCGCCGCGCGCCGCTCCGCTCTCGCGTCACGCTTTTATTCAGCCGTAGACACAAAACAGGCCATTTATAATCGCGATAGAGACCGCACTTAGCTAAGAGACAATCGAGAGACGTGGCACCGCGTCCGTACAGTCACCAAAGGCGCAGAATAGAGATGATACGATAGCACACCCCGCAGATTCATCGGATTCGCGTAAACGTAAGCTCATCCCGCGTCGCGTATCGTCTCTTTTCACTGTCGTTGCGTATTTTTTTGTAATAGTCACAAATTTATCGTGAAGTCGATACTTCTCACTCAGGATCATTTCCTTTTCACGCGAGTTTATACTGAAAGTGCTTTCAAATAGAGACACTTGCATTGCGATTGAATTTGAAGCCAAAACGCGTGACGTGTGGAGTCGTGCGAAACCGCACGATTAAAATTTTATAAAAAGTGTCGCGAGAGGAAGTTGCGCGCCGGCGAATCAATTACGTAAAAAAAAAAAGCGATCGCGCGCGCGACGGAAATGCGCCTTTGGAACAGATAGCGGAGGGAATGCGGGCGCACAGGCTGACTTATTATCGCGAGGAACGAGTAGATTGACCCGCAGTATGAATGATAAATCCGACTAGGCAAATACAGTGATTTAACATTCGCTAACGAGTCATCTATATGGTAAACAGAGGGGCTGGCTGCCGGTTTGAAACCCACGGTTCTCGCCTATAACGCCGCCGTCCTCTCCACCCCCGTGCAGTGCCACAATATCAAATACCCCGTCTCTTCCCTATACCACCCCCTCCCCTTCTTCCTCCCTCGTCGCATGGATTTAACCGATGAGCTAACATTTGGACGAGTTCCCAAATTCGCTTTTACCACGATACCGGCGCGGCGCCACGTTGAGTGCCAGAGGTGCTATTTCGCGCGTTCCCCCGCACGCGGTTGCTGGGCGAACGATAACGATAACATTGACGTCGGGATCCGATGTAATCGTGAAACGCTTTAATTGTTCGTCCTCCAAACTGTGGACGGTGACGACTTCCGCAATATCTTTTGCCTAGGTGCCGTGAAGCCAGCGCGTCGGCCCCGTTTTATTCTATTATTATCGTCTCAAACACGAGAAAAATCGTGCTGATTTAAAAAAAAGTTTTTAATGAAGATTTTCGATACCTAATATCTGTATCACGGGTGAATAATGAATTTATTCCGTGAATCTAAACATCTAATTTTATAGACCGAAAGCATATTGCGTCGCGTCCATAAAGATGGAGCAAATACTCTTAACTGAAGATGGGAAGTAAAAGCGTTTCCTTTAAAGTAAGAACACGAAACGGCATATTCTATATTTTGTGTGTATAATACCTTTTCCTTTTACCGCAACGCGTTTGCTTTTGTATTTTAAAGTATTTGCCTGCGAACGTCATCACTTCCAAAAGATTCTAATATCTTTACTCGCGCGCTCCTCGATATACTTTCTTCGATTTGGTAAACCAAAACACGTTCTGTCCCGTTTTATTTTCGCGGATATATTGTGTTATCGTTTTGCAGACCGCGAGAGGAATTGCGCCTGTAATGTGGTTCCGACGCACACGCACGCTTTCCGAGGAGCGGATTTTTCTCTTGCGGCAGGATCGCGAAATATCCAGCGGAAAAAGAAACTCTGTCATCTGAAAATTTAGAAGACAGTATCAATTTCAAGAATCGTGTCCCAGGTCGATTTCCCGACGTCGCAGGGAGCGTCCGAGGAAGTCTCTTATTGAACGGGGAAAGTCAGCCTGGTACGCCAAAGCCATTTTTCCATAGCTTGATCTATGGTATCAATTTGGCCGCGGCGAATTCCTGGTTGACGTTTGAAATCGTTATTTATTACTCGTAAGTCCGCGGGAGGTGGAGCGTCCGCTTGAACCAAATTGGATCGAGATCGAACGAAAGTAACTCTCGCTTGCAGCGCGCGTCCCTTTTATATTCAGTAGCTCTCGTTCCCTCTCGCGCGTTTAATTTCACGAAAATAAAGATCTGTATTAATTTTTCACAGGCGCGCAAAGTATTGTTCATGCGGATGCGCACGGCGCGTCTTCCTCGCGCGAGGATAATTGCAATTAAAATGAGTGTGCCCGATGCGCCATTCTAACTTTCACCGCAGCCTTATATTACCGTTCGTATATATTCCGCGTCTACAAGAGGCAAAGATGCAGTCCAAATGCGTATTACAAACACTGCATAATTGGCAGAGAATTCAACAGGCAGCAAGCAAAGTGAAATCGCCGGTCCGTGAAGCGACACCGCGCTTCCGGTTCGCGTATTCGGCTCTGAAGTTTGAAACGATATCTCGGCTACACCGAGAGCCTGTCTCGAAATATTTTCAAGAGCGAGCGCCAGACATCCCGGAGATATCGCATGGTTGCTTTTTCCATTTGGCCCTCTGCCAAATTCTCCCGAAAGGATAAAAAAAGGGTTATTTACTATTTGAAAAAAACTGACATTATTATATAATTCTGTTAGATATCTATTTTTTAAACATATTTAATATATTTGTATTTTGAACAAAAAGAGATTGTCATTGTTAAACGAATGTTATCTTGACGAATGTAGGCGAGTGATAAAAATGAGATGAATGTGTAAATAAAAATTACACGCGCGAACGAGAGAAAATTGCAATGACAATAAGTCGCGTTAATGTATATCGGAAAGAATTATGAAACGCGTCGGTGCGAGCGGGAAGTGCATGCGACTCGAACTAACGTCTAAGTATTAGCGGAAGGGACGAATCCACTGCGCCGCGGATACTCTCGTCGGATGGAGAACCCTGCAGGATTTCAGTAGGTTGGGGTAAGAGCGAACTGCTGTACCGTGCAATGGATCGGATTAAATATTATTATGAGGAGGAACGAGACGTGTCGTGCCGCGCGGTACAGTCCCCGTTCTATCCCCCTTCGGTCGGTCGCCGCCCGCCCTCTCGCCCTCGTCCCGCCGACTCTTTCCTGTCCCGGACTCCCGGCAACCACCGTCAACGCCGCCTCCCTTCCACGGGAGTGCTGTGCTCACGCTCTGAAACCGAAGTCTCGAAAGTTTGGCCCCTTCCCAGCGGCGCTTGCCGCCATCGACTACGCCGCAAGGAATGCATTTTTCATATCCTCACGATATTACCGCCTCCCATTCTTCCGTCCGTTCTATTAATCGGTCTGGAAAAGGGACGGAGGACTAGCAGAGGGGAAAAAAAAGTCGCCCGACGCGAATTCGGAATGGCGATTCGCGCCGCGAGTCACCAACGAGATAAGTGGAGAAGGAACGCTTGTTAGATATATCGTTGGTATCTTAATCTTCTTAGTAGACCCGCGTACGCAGCTTTTTTTCTACCAAGTCCGACGGATTTACCGCGACGCGGCTGAAGAATAGCGCACAATCGTTACAATCAAAATGTAATTAGCACCCTTACGACTTACCACTAGCCACGCCGCGTCCTGGCGCCGAAGATACGCTCGACGGTGGGAAACGAGCGGACAAAAAGTACCATGGGCCAGGTAATTAAAGCCGATCGTAGAAAGAGAAAGAGGGAAGGAGAGAGGCACAGCGAAGACGTGAAGACGACTTTCTTCGACGACGATTTTTCCATCTCTCTCGCTGATATCGGCCAACGACCGGGGTATTTCTCGGAGACACCTCGTATTGGACATTGGAGAATCCTCGACGAGCGCCGCTTTTGTTCCGGAAACGACGGTCACAGACGGTAATCCTGCCCGGGAGAGCACCAATAATTTTGATATGTAAATACAGGGTGGAACCCTTGCCTCTCGCGGTATCGGTCTGATTAAAATATCCCGGCCGCTTGGATTAACGTGGACTCGTCGCGGAAGCTGTCCCGGCCAGACATCTTATCTCTACTTAGGGACTTCTTTCGATCGAAATAGCCGCTTCGATAGACCTCGTTATCGAACTGTCCGATAATATTTATACAACGAAAGTTCCTTTATCTTTTTACGTTTAATCCCAGATTCCAGTATTACAGACTTTTAAAACTCTTTTTAGGAAAGTCAAAAATCTATCATACATTGAGAAAAATGAGTATATCAACAAGACGTATATGATCGAGTGTGTTTTGGTGAATCTCTGGTTATTGTAATAGACAATTTTATAACTAAAACGTTTGATAAACTTTATTATAATTTCTATAAAGTTACGCTTCTCTATAAATTTGATTTGAATAGTCGGCTATATTTGTGATACGAATAGAATTTGAAATTGAAATAAATCAAGCACGCCACACACGCATACACCTATTTGAAATAAATTTCTGCACATCCTTCCAGGATGTAGTGTTTCACGCGACCACGGCAACGACCGCGCGCTTCCGATAGTCTCTTTGGCATCTCATGCGCGTGCAGGTTGCATCGGCAGGCGAGCGTTACCATTACCATAGGTCGCACGAAGCGTTATTGGCCTAATTGGCGTCGGTCGGCCGAACGTTTTGCATTCGGTATAGCCGCGCAGTTGCGCGCGGCCACGCGTGATTTCCCTGTGCACGACCGTCTGCACGCATCACAAACCCCGAAAGGGTGCTCTTTCACCGGGCTACCGCCGCCAGGTGGGATGGGAGTCACCATATCGGATGGACGATGGGAGGGCGGCGGGAGATAGCAAACGCCGCCACCACCACCATCACGGCCAGAGGGGGTGAGACTCAGTACGATGATATGACGGTAGGAGGGAAAAGGGAGGAGGGACGGCCGGGCACATTGCGGCTATTCCAAAACAAACATACGACTTGGACAGGTCGAATCGCTTCCTGGTTGGAAGCTTGCCGGGAAATCGGCTACGTGGCTCGCACGCGGAAGGCGCGAGTTATTGTTGGCGTTTCGGTCGGCTGATGCCGATCGACTGGTACCCCGTGAATTTCGTTCCGCGCGTTTATTACGATCGCAGAGTTACCGCGGAAGGGCCCGTAGATTTGGGAATGTTGTAATTCCGCCAATAGTTGAAATTATACCGAGCGAAAATGATCGAAGTTAAAAGTAAAGAAAAGCAAAAATTTTAGAAGGATACGAGTAACACAAACGCTGTTAAAACTACGCGCGTGCCATAAACGCCAGCGACAATCTGTAGATACATATAAGCGCGCAGAATACGTCCACGGAGCAATTGTCCCGAAATTAGATTCGATGACGAAGGTGGTTGGCTGATCGGTCGATTTGTGAAGCGCCACGGGGGATGCGCTGGACGACGGGTCGGTATGTTCGGTCGAGTCCCCCCCCCCGACTTCGAGGTCGAGGAGGGAGGTTCCTCCGCCTCGTCTTGCTCTGCGGAGGAGAGATAGCGCGGGCATTATCGAGGAACTAATTAAACTGGAGTATAAGAAATAAAACAAAAGGGAAGCGCGCGCGCGCGCGCCCAGCAAGGGGGAAATTCTCTCGTCTCTCCCGCGAGTAAACGTAGTGCCACCCTCTGAGCTGGCCAGGTGCTCAACTTGGATACGTCGTGCCTATCTACTTACCTTACCTATCTTGCCCCTGTGTTAGAGGTCGGAGGTTGGCTCGCTGGGGGGGGGGGGGGGGGTAGGTCGATAGAGGTGGCCTTACCATCCCTTGTGCTCACCGTCGCTTGGTTGCTGACGCCGCCACCGCCACCGCCGGAGGCCGGAAAGTAATTAGGCTGGAAGCGAGAGATGTGGCGGATATTGTACCATGGTAGCTGTTTCCCTACTTGCGCGGTGTGCCGGCAGGATAGCTATAGAGTCATTGTTATCTAACTTAAATGAACCGCGTAATAATATCGTTAGTGGCGTTTCGGTATCGCCGGCGTCCGGGGCTTCTTCGTGGCCTTCGGGACATCACGGCCCGAGCTCGATGCAACCTCCGGCTTGTAATCGGGCGTGCAATTCGGGCCGTGCCTGCAATATTCGAAGCCTCGCCGGCGCTGCATAATGTTTAAGCAATGTCGACAAAATTCTGGGAATGCAGTAGAACGATCGCTTTCCGCTCTATATTATCGGACAGGCTTTGTTTGGCTAGGATTCCTGGTCCACGCGCGCAATAATTTCGCGACGACAGCATCAAAGATCTCAAAGTGTCTCGCGCCTGATTATACGTCGCATTTTCTTCTACGATATTCAAATCACAACTAGCGCGTGATAAATGCGGACATAAAATATACAATATAAGAAAACACCCCCAGGAGTGGGAGAGGCAGAGAACGAAGAGCTTACTGCGATAAAAGAGTGCGAAGGGAGATAGATTCTCAAAGAGAGACCGTTCGCGACGTTATCGAGGACGGTCTCGAGAGTGGAAATTAAACGGGACTCGGCAAGAGCAGATGAAACAATTTTTCGACGAGCGGGTGCTCGGTGCGAGAGAAAGAAAGGGGGGAGGGGGTGAGAAAGAACAGACCCGAGAGGGAGGGCGGAGGAGAACGAGAAAGCGAGTGGGTGGGATTTCAGAGGGGTGGGCCGCTATCTCGACTTATTTTCACGGATCGGATTTCTCCGGGCCGGGGGTAACGGTATCAGCGGTTTTCACGTCCCGCGGCAATTACATTAAAAGTTTCTGTAAGGGGCGCGAGAATTGAGTAGGAAGACGAGGGCAAAGAGAGAAAATGGGAGGAGCGTGGCGGTGGGTAGAGGACGACGACCGGCCGTGAGAGAGAGGAGAGGAATATTCGACGTGGAGCGAAGGAGCAGTCCATTTCGCATAGAGGTCGGCAGAGAAGAAAAGAGAGGCGGAGGTAGATCGAGCGGAGAGAGAATAAGAAATGGCCGGGACGCTCGCTAACGATCCACGAAGGTTTTTATCTCGTCATTCCTTAACGGTCGCCGCTGTTATTTAGTGCCTCGTCATTATAACCCCGACCGCCTCGCGTTTCGCCACTCCAGAACCCTCCCCCTGTCCTCCTCCGTCGATTCGCCATGCAGCGGCATCGAGTCACCCCTTCTTGCTCTCGCACTATTAATTGTCCATTCACCCTCGTTGAAGTCAGCGCGCTCCCTTTTTTTTTTTTTAATTCTGTCGTCGCGCGCGTTCGCGCGAAACAGAGGGAGGGTAAATTCGATATCTCGCGAAGAATCGCGGGATGAAAATCTTGGATTCTCGCCCGAATATTCGACGAATTGTCGGTGCCCGGATGCTAATTATTATTCAGCGGAAACAATAGAATACAGCACTTTGACGCTGATTTCAATTCTCAGAGAAGAGCGCGAATATTCGAGTCATCGAATATAATAAGGAGCGTAATTGCAACGACGTTATTGTTAATTACAACATCAATAATCAAACAATTTATTAATTTTTGTGAAGTAAATACTCCGTTTTCACTACACACTGAAAAGAACATTGTTGAATAAATTGGAAATTTGATAGTTTTAACCAGTCTGTTTAAAACATGGACACAAATCAGAAATTATTTTGAATTGAAATTAGAATTTCGTTGACAGCTGCTTTCACATCAAGTTGAAATAAGTGGTAAAGAGAGATATACATATAAAAAATGTTCACGTTTATCGTACAGAAGTATGTAATTTAGTTTTTAATGTTTAATTTAGTTTAATCTTTTTTTAAATTTAATTTACTGGCATCTCTTTTCTAAAGCAGCTTTAAGTACAGTTGGTTTAACCGGCGTAACTTTGAAAGCTTCTTTTAACTTTCTTTATAACGGTTACTTTTTCAAGAGATTTATTAAATTTATTTATGTGCGTGGAAAAGTTAATTTTATAAAATGAATCCATAAAAGGCTTAGAGGGAAATACAAAAACTCTCGAGACATGTGTAGATAATATGTTTCCCGTAGATAAAGGGTTAAGCGTTATATGAAAATATTTTATATGAAAATACTTTATATGAAAATACTAAAGCGCGCCTCCCTATTAGTACACCTATTATGGGCTATGTTTAAAATTCAGTTGTCTACACAGTCTTTATCCGCTTTGTATCGTAGAAAATTTGTGTGAACGCGTGCTTACATTATACAAGATATTAAATTCCTTACGTTAGTTGCTACGAATAAAGAAAGCTAGATGAAATGTAAACGATGAAATGAAAATCTCGTCATTTTATAACATATCACAAAAGATTAGCTATACTTTTAAGATTCTAATTTTTTTTCTTTCTTTTACTCTGTCTATCGCACAAATTTTCTTGGACTCATCCCAAGGAATCTTGCCAAGTTTTCCGAAGACATCTTTATTATATAACGTAATCATTTTATCTATTATATATAACGAAATATTAGAATTTCGTGCGTTCATATAATCGACATATACACGATATATCAACCTGTTGCACACTATTGAGTCTTCACACACTATGTTCATCTATATTCTGCATATTTTCTACATATTTTTAGTATAATAGAAATATTGTAATTTATTAGGATTATGTTCTGAAGCAAGGAATGTTTTTTCAAAGATCAGATTTGAGGGCAATTACACTCAGGACAGCCATCTTTGTTACATACATTAGCGTGATGCCAAATATTTAAAATTAGCAGGCAACTTACACTGAAAACAGAAACGAGAATAGTGCAAGTGAGCGACACATTGATAACACGTAGTTATGTAACGCGTAGATAAGATGACACCTCACTTACGAAGTGCGATAAGAAAATTAGAATTCCTGACTTCGTATGTGTTCGAGATTGTGTCTTGAGCACACGCGTGCTCTCGCAACCGTACTCACGCGATAAGACAAATGTTTCATTTTTACAATGAAATAGAGAGAATCCCTGATAACACAGTCGAATTATTATATTTAAATTGCAATACAATTGCACAGAAAACTGCAATCTATACAGATCGCAAAGCGTGACTTTTTATTATTACGTTTTTTTTTAATGTTGCAAACTAATTGCGATAACATTTCTATTTTCTTTTTTGTTTCACAGTAAAACCGTAAATTTTTTGCAACATAGTAATGTTTAAAAGATTATTATCTTTTACATTTTATAAGTAAAGTTATAATCGAAAACTTAAAGTTATAACCAAAAACTCGCGAGCCGTATTATTTAAATATCGTTAAATATATATTTTGTTGATTCACCGACCTTTTTTTCCCCACGTGTGAAAACTTTTTTCTTCCCGCGCGATATATAATAAAAGTTCAAAGGACTGCCCATAATCATATTTGATTTTATAAATTGTGACATCGTAATTCGCTCCTGTAACAAATTAGCGGATATTTATTGATGAGCATACACTGCGGTTGCGAGGCATCGAAGTAATTCGCTGATTCCAGCGCAAATTTAAATTTAATTTCGCGATGAAACGCCGCGAATAATCCTCCTCTCTGCGAGTGTTCCCGCTTTACAATTTTTCCGGCTGCGATATTCAAAATATTCGTCGGAAAAATTGTTCGTTCCTGCTGGCACGTCCGTTTCAGTGACGGCGGAAGGGCGCGAGAGAGAGAGGGCGAGGCGGCGGGAAGGGGCGGGGTGAGGGGTAGGGAAGAGGGACGAGGCGAGATAGGCGTACGTTTCAATAGCAATGAGCCGCGAAATTGCTTTACGCAATCGGCCATTATTTGCTTGAAAATTTTGCCGCGTATCCGCGAACGGCATTGCCGTTTGATACGAATATTATTCAATGTGCATCGCCGAGCACGTTTGATTGCGCGCCGATCGCGCAATTATTGATAGTAGTCGACGTGGCCCTTTTACCTATGTAATAAAACGCAGCCGTGTGTTTACGCGCGAACGCGCGGGTTGCCGCATCTCTCCTCCGCGTATAAACGCAAACCAAAGGAGCGGACAGTGTGTGCCGCAGTGGCGCGATCGAATTTTATCGATACTTGTCGATATTCTCGCGGTAGACGAAAACACGAAAGAGGAGAGTGGAATCGTGGATAAGACGCGAAAGGAGAGCGCATTTTGCGTTTCAGGAAGACGCGGAACGGGCATAACTCGCGCGGTAATGCAACATCATCCGGCGGCGATTATGCAAATAGCGGCGATGTTGAAAAAAGCCGCGAGGCTTAACAGCCTCTCCTACGGAACGCACATCGCGAATGATTAAATATTGATTTGACGAGCTTTCAGCCGGGACATTTGAAAGTCATCGCTCTTAGATTTATTTCAGGCGCGTCATCAAAACACTTTAGTCCCCGCTATTGTCAAAGATAATTCATCATTGTGCGCTCTCTCGTCGTTACCTCGATATCGCGGGAGGAAAAAAAAAATTATTTTTACACGTGACGAAAGAAGATCGGTGAATTCACAAAATGTATATTTAACGATATTTAAATAATGCGGCTTGCGATAAGTTATCGATTATAACTTTATGAAATTAAAAAATTAGGAGGATTATAACCAGATGCAGCTTTGTTTTTCCACGCAGCGCGTCACTCGTCACGCGCGGTATGGTTCGAGGAAACTTTGGTTTTTCTACGGAAGGCGTCTTGTCTCTCTCTTTCTCACCGGTGCGCCTCCCTCGATAACGCCAAGTTCGAGGTCGACGTCGGGAGAGGAGGAGAGAAAGTATAGAGATGCGGTTCTCTATAAGGGAGCAACGACGGGAACCGACGGGGGCGGGTCGGGCTGAAAGGGGCGAATACCTTTTAGGAGCTTAGAGATTACGCTCGGGGACGAGCTAGTAGTAATGCAAAGGTGAGTCTCGCGGGCGCAAGCCGCTCATTCCCACGAAGGATTCGACTGAACTTATAATACCTACGATGCGGTATCGGTTGCGGCACGCTCCGTGCGAGCTACCCTCTTTCCTTTCCCTCTCCCTCCCCGCCGTTCCATCCCGCCGCGCCGTTCCATTGACATCGCCGGCTCATCACGTCGCCACCCCATCACGCGCCTGACGCGCATTCATAATTCAATATCAAGTGCCTCTCATTGGGCCGCCGCGCCGGCAGAGAGCCTGCGAAATTACACACGGATCCGATTTATTGCCGTTGAACGGAGGAGCGCTTCCTTATCCTTATTGATTATGGAATAGGAAGGCAATTGGAATCAGATCGCGCTCGGCAGTCGTAATAAGGATAAACGTAAATAAATTAAATGAGTGCTCCTTGCGACGATACCGTCAGTATCCTATACAATTAAATGTTCTCGCGGGCGGCAACGTCCGCCTGCGCTGATAAAGCTTAATCGGCAAAAATTGTCTCGTTAAAATACTCGCGTACACGTTACGCGTTTTTTTTCTTTTTTTTTCTTTTTTATAAAATAAAATGTTCATTACGCCCATCACACGTTTCATGCTTCACATGATTTATTTAAATTTGCTCAATCTTGGTTTTTTTTTTCTTGGGACAGATCAAGGCAATTTCTCACCGTTCATTAATTAAATTGAAAGTGAAATTGGCTAAATCCTTTCTCCGCGTGAAGCATGGCCGCGTCACACTTACGATATCCTCTTCGTCGCTGACAAAGTCGCGATGAGACTTGTCATTTAATGCGAGAGATACTCTGAATAGCAATATCCATTATCGCGGAATTACACTCGAACGGACATCTCGTTTCCTCATGATCGGATTAGGCTTTACGGGAAGGCGCACGACGAAGGGGGGAGGCGTACGGGTCGCGCGTGAAAAAGGAAGATCTCTCGAAAGAGGAGGAGGGAAAGTATCTCTCGCGTCTCTCCTGGGGGAGAACGAGGAGGGGGAGGAAACGGGAGTGATATCGCTTTAATCTGCCGCGAGGAAATCTTGTAAATAATCGAAGCAATTATCCGGCTCGCTGGCACGAAGACGACGAGGAAGATTCCGTAAAGAGACCAGCGCAACTTTTCTATCTTCGCGCGACGCGAAGAAAGAAGGAAAAGAGGATACCCAACCCCCTCGTCTCGTCGAGCACGACGACGAATCGGTTAGCAATACGTCGTATAATTCGAGAGAACGACTTTTCGCGAGCCTCGTGGAAGGGGTTAGGATTAAGATATCGAGGGGATAGCTGCAGCAACGGTCGGCGATTAAAGACAACGTCAATTTAATTTGGAGCTCGCTCGGTGCGTTTGTGTATCCTCGGGCTTCGGGAAATATTCGGCGCGCGAAAGCTTCCTGTGAA
The DNA here is from genome assembly GCF_013373865.1 of Monomorium pharaonis. Lineage (NCBI taxonomy): Eukaryota > Metazoa > Arthropoda > Insecta > Hymenoptera > Formicidae > Monomorium > Monomorium pharaonis. The sequence goes on from NC_050473.1 coordinate 2,769,158, forward strand.
ACATTGAACGACGCTCCGATTACGTGATGCGCGAGGCGCACGTATCTCACAATTTACTTACATCAAATACCCCGCGATCGCGAGTCGCAAATACCCCCGGCCGCGCACACCTACTCGCATTAACAATGTCTCCTCCCGGCGGCTCTTTGCTGTTCTCGCAGCCGCTTCCCCAGACAGTGTCGCGTATTCACGTGCAACAATCCCGAATCCTGTAATGTGCCGGCGAAAGCTTCCTCTGCATGAATACCCAAGTATGCAAATGTCTCCGTGGCGTTAGACGTTTCTCCTTCGCCTTCGAGCGTCACTCGAGAGTTCTTGTTGTGCTCAGAATTCTCTCTCTCTCTCTCTCTCTCTCTCTCTCTCTCTCTCTCTCTCTCTCTCTCTCTCTCTCTCTCGCTCTCTCTCTCGCTCTCGCTCTGTCGCTCTTTGCTTTGCGCCGCTTGGAATCTGTTTACGATATGGCACAATCATTTAATCGTAGGAGAAAAAAACCGTAGTGTCCGCAATCGCGGAAATTATCTCGTTTGAACAGTGAGATAAGCGCCAGATAATCGATTGTAACTGGATTCTTCCGATTATTTAGAGAAGTAATCTCTGGTTCTGGACATAGCTTGCATCGCCATTGACTCTCAAATATAATTAGGTCAACTTTTCCTACACCTACTAATGAGCTTTAACGAGCCGTGTACTTTGGAGGTTTAGTACGTCCACTGCTTCGATTGTTCAATACATTTTTGTTACATAACGGATTAAAAATTTTTAATTCGCGACAACGAACTTGGACGAAACGGACTGCAAGCTTGCCACGAAAGGAGGGGGGGCTGCAGCCACACTGCAGCAGTGGGAATACTTGCGGGGTTGTGCTTTGATTTCGCGGTATTTACGTTGGCGAGGTGTTCTTTGGTTGTTCGACGCTACAGGAGAGGTGCATGCCTCTCGGGAGGCGCCGTTACGCAACGGCATTCCGGATGGTGCACACCAGGGAGAGCAGAACCGGATCTTGAAAGTCGTGAGAGAAGAAGAGAGAGGGGGAGAGAGAGAGAGAGTAAGCGCTCTCGAGTCGGGGCACGTCGGCAGGCAGGATAGAGGGTTGCGCGCGGACTCCGCGTCGTCGTCGGCGGGGTGTGCGCGCTCGTGTGGACACGCGTCGCCGTCGTGTGCGACGCGTGTGCACACGCCGCACGTGGACCGGGCCGAAATCAACGACAATAGAGGAGAGAAACGCGCGGCATTCACGTTGCGCTCTCGGGGAACGGGAAAAGCGGATAAGCAGCCATACTAACGAGACGATGCGCGCGGAGAGAGATCACGTCCGGCGCGCGCGCGCATTTCCGAAGAGACTACGAAGAAGGGTCGGAGGGGGGCGAAAGGGACGGAGGAAAAAGAGTTGGCGCGTACACGGTTGGTGCCTGAGGAACGGGGGTGGCCGCGGGGGGGGGGAGAAGAACGTGGAAATCGTAACACACCGGAAGCGCCGCCCGCGCGCGACTCGCCTTTCTCCCGATAAAGTAAATAAGAACGTACCGACACGTACGTCGCGCGGTACGTGCGAGGCAATAACGGCCGGGCTCGGACGAATATTTCCTATTGTATTCCCTCTTCTGTTACCTCTTCAACTTCCACGTCGCTTCCCGTGCGGCGTGTCGCCGCCGCCTTCATCAGTGCCGAATCGCGATATCACTGTGATCGCGAGAAACCCGAGAGACCAGAAATCTTGTATCCTCGTTCCGGGATAGGAATTTTGTTTCATAAAAACAATATTTACCGCGTTATCAATATTAATTATGGAGATATAAATGAAACTAGGAAGTATCATATATATTTTTTCCGAATCGCGCGACAGAACTAAAAAAGAAAGAATTATTTTGTAAGTAAAAGCATATATTTTAATATATACTTTATATTGAAAATATTCTTTTATATTCAACATACATTAAAAATATATTTTATCTAAAGGCGGCTGAGTTACAATGCGATTTATAATCGACTGCATCTTTTTGTACTTTTTGTAGAATTTTTTTATATACTATTCCCTTCTTCTTTTGAATAATTTAAAAATTTCGAAATAAAGACATACAGGTAAGCTCGTAAGAGGATCGTAATTCGAGAAGGGACTTACTCGGAAAAATCCGTCCCTAGCCGTCTCTCCGGTAGAGAGATCCGCGTACGACGGAGACGTCAAGGATGCGGAACAGCCCGCGATTCGGAACCGCTATCGAATTCCTGGCTTATGAAGACCCATGCTGATCCTCGAGATCTTGAAGCCTAGAATTTCAAGGGTCCCGTTCCAAGGCTTTCGCTCACGGCCACGATCTCGCAGGGCATCGTAGTCCAAATTGGTACGAAGTGATCCGTGGCAGGTCGTACCGTTCGCGCTTCAACCGTTTCGGATTCCTCGGACGTCCGGGATCACGTTGACTATGCAATTTTGCGGCTTCATACCCGAGAAAGCGCGGGAACCAGAAGCACTCGTCGAAGTCTCCGGATATTCGTAATGTATTTTACGTGAGGATTCCGCCGCGCGTAATAACGCCGGACCTCATTCTGTGCCGCGAAATATTTTTAAACACGAATCAATAAATTATCATTGTTTCCCGCGCGATAAAACTACTCCACAAAATTATTTTACAAAATTATCTAATTAGTTAGATTTTGTAGAGATAAATAAAAAATGTAATATTCTAAATTCGATACCTAACGAAATATAATTTAATGAAATAAATTGACGTCAAATATCTACAAGTATAATGTTTAAAAAATTTTGATTAAACGTTTTGACCTCGCAATTCTCAAAATTATTTCTTAAACATTGACGTTAAAAAGACGTGGAAACTATCTGGTGAGATAATCTGTTTACAGCTGATAACGTTTCACGGCCACCCGGGTGTGTCACGGAGAATGCCGTACTAACACTTTAATAACGCGGTAAACAAAGGGCTAAGTAATTATCCGCGCGAGATGTCACGGCCAAGCGTTGTCGCACAAGCACTCTCTCTCTCTCTCTCTCCCTATGTCGACCGGCAGGGAAACTGGTAATTAGTCTCAATGTAGCCGCGACATAAATAAAGCGGTCGGATCGTAAGCATGAAATATGATCGGCAACGCGCGCGCTGATCTTTTCGTCAGTTTATGCGGTGCGTGTACCCAGGGATATGTTTACGCGAGGGGATATAAAGCCTTCGTTTACCTCCGTGTCCTGTGTGACAGGCATAAACGAGGCAAACCACCGCCACTGCCGCGGCCGGGCGAGGGCAATGAAAACCGCCGCCGTCGTGAGCGGTGGCGGCGCCGACCACCACCGGCAGATCCGTAGGCATGGCGAACGGAAGTAATCCCCGTGGCACCATAAACGCCAGGCGTAGATCACCTCACGTGGATAACGCATCCGGCCAAGGATCGCCTACCACCAGCTCGCGCGAGCGGTGAACATTATGCGCTCGCGCACGAGCTCTTTACGAGATTTTGTCTCGTAAAGTATATCAGCCGTGGCCGTTTCTTCTCTTTAGCCCACTAATGCCGTCCCTTCGCGAAAAAAAAACGTAAAAGGTAAATCAAATTAATTGGGAGCACGCGCGTTTGGATCCTTTCGACTTTCGAGCGATTCCTAATTGGCAATGAAGGTGAGTGAAATCGATACCGCCATTAGTGACGGTAACTTGATTTATTTCAACTGAAATTACGTGATATAAGGCTAGGCAGGATTTTTTTAATTTTTATATATTGTACAAAGTACTATGAATGTATAATTGTGTGACGTATACAGAATTCGACACACAAACTTTTCTCCATTAAAAAAATATAATACCAAAGTCTTATGCGTAAAATCTAGTTTTTTTTTAAAAAGCTTATGCAGAACCTAATTTTTTAGTATTAATTTAATATTGTATAATTATATCCAAGTGATCTTAATTATAATTAAGATGAAAAGTGATATAAAACGTATGCTTCACACTAAAATCATATCTTTGATTAATTCGTCAAATATTCTCATTTCCTACGAATCTAAAAAAGATCTAATATTAAAAAATTAAATATTTGATAGAAGATTAAAATTATGTGAATAATAGCTCCTAACTTTTTCAACGAAATTTTGTAATTAGCTTAATGAGAGTGTTTAATCAGTGAATTAAGAATTATAGAAAAACGGTGATGTCGACTATATAATATGCTCTACATTGATTCTGTTATTGATATGTTAATTTGTCTTTTAAATTAACTTTTTGAGAATAAAATAATGAATTAACTCTTTTAATAATATTAAGAAAAACAATCTTCGTACATATATATAAAATTTAACAATATAATTAACTCTAACACATTTATATTCTATGGACTTTAGAATGAAAAATTAACAGAGATTTGTAAATAACTCCAAAATCAGTGTCGTGAACATATAATGCAAAATACTTATCAAAACGACGATAGGAAACACAATGAAAAAAAAATAGAAAAAAAGAGAAACTATATATAGAATATATTTTTCATAATTTATTACTTTATATGGTATAACCGTTATTGTAAATTTTGATCGATTTTTTGTCAACTTATCTTTTTTCTTGTATATCGCACAACCCCGTTTGAGCTCGCGATCCGTTCATCGTCCTTACTTTCAACCGAATTTGAAGGTAAGATGTAGTCACTCTGTACAGTCTAAAGTCTTTTTCGTCAAGTTTCCTCGCGCTCCCAGTCCCAGTCCACTTCCTCCGACTTCCCTCTCCGGCCATCCCCGTAGATTTTATCTTCTGTCGCTTCTTCTTCTTCTTCTTCTTCTTCTTCTTCTTCTTCTTCCTCACCGGGCCAATTAAATTTCGCGGAATCTTCGTCGGTCTCAGATTTCGAGTTCTGCCTGTGTTCTCCCACACCCGTAGCTCTACTGTATTCCGTCGAGACTGAATCCGTTTCCTCCGTGCCAGATCTCGTCGAGCTAGTTCTCGCGTCCTCCGTGTCAGTGCTTCTACCTCGTAGGACCACGGTGGCTTCGACCGATTCGTCGTCGGCGAATGACTCGTTATCCTCGGACTGTTCGCCGCTGCGCTCGCGTTTGATCGATGGCTCCTTCGTCTTAGTCTCGGATTGCTGCTCCTTGGAATCTTTTATGGCATATGCCGAGGAGCCTTCCTCTTCCGATCTAGATTTCTGCATCTGCCAGGCTTTCTTGAAGGGATGCTCTCGCTCCTGTTGAACCAGTTTGGGTCTTTCCGGCAGTAGATACTCGGGATCCTCCTCGCTCGCCTGACTCTTTACGATGGATTCTCGTTTGAATAAACCGGTCGACGTCGGTTTTACCGAGAGATCGCCCTCTTTCTTTACAACGTTCCATCCGGCACTCGCCAATTCTTCCTGCGACAATTGCGACAGATCTTGCAGGGATTCTCTCTTGCTTTCTTTAGTCAAGATGAAGTTGTAACTGTTAACATCATCCTCCTCTTCCAAGGACGTTTTCTGACTACCACTAGTGTAGGATGGTCTCCTCGAGGTGTTTTGACTGCTCTCTTCCTCGCTTAGGCTTTCCTCTCTTGACGGTGGACCTTGTTCGCGGTATTCCCTACGTCGCATGTAAGTGTCTTCTTCGGGCTCGCTTGGTTCCTGAGAGGATCCGAGGAGTGCGATTCGCGGGCCGACACTGACGGTCCATGAGTCCATGTTATCATCACCTGAAATATCATCTCTTAGTAAGGCTATCCGGCCTTCTGCTGAGGATCTACGTTTCAAGGCTTCCGCGCTAGCCTCGCTCTCTCCCTCAATTGATGACTCGCGCTGCTGAGCAATCAGTTTCTCCATAAATTGTTTCCTCCGTATTCTCAATTCGTATTCCCATTCCTCCTCGTCGCTTGTTCTTATTTCAGAACTTGGAACGCTTACCGGTTTTATTCTTCCTTGAACCAACGGTTCCTCCTCGCTCTCGGAAGAAAACGTTTTTCTTGCGATATCCGCCGATCTCACGAGGGACGGTTTCAACTCGTGTTGTTCTCTGGCGGATGAACCTTCCTTTCCGACAAATTCCCAAGAACGATAATCGTCTGCTTCCTTAGCCGACGTCCTTCCTCTGGACTCGGATCTCTTGAACTGCCTCGAGTCATCCTCGATCTTTTTCCTGCGTTGCCATTCCTCTTCACTTTCGCTATTCCTTGGCGATCTTTTGTTATCTTTGGTTCTGGATGACGAACGCCTGTTACGTTGAGCCACTGCTTCGTCATGCTGTCGCTGTCTCCTCAGAAATTCGATAGCTTCTTCTTCAGAGTCATCTGTTGCGTATATTTGGCTGTTTATGCCTATCTTACGATCCATGTCTCTGGGTGATCTTCTAACTGCTAGCTTGGCTCGGTCTTTGCTCGATACCTCTTCAGAATCGTAATCGATGAATGACATTCGCTTTCCATTCACTTTCTTTATAGTCGGTGCGTTTATCTCTTCCGTCTCGTGCCCCTCGAGAGTAGTCGCGTTACGAGCTATATCTTTCTGCCAGTCCCATGCGGTGGACGTGATTTCGTCATCCTCGAAAACGTTCGCTTGATTGACCGCCACTTTTATGGTTTCGGCAATTTCGACGGTTTTATCTTCGCTCGTGGATGTTTTTTTTTCTTCGGAAATTTCGAGCGCCAAAACGTCCGTGCTCTCCATTAAAACGCTCTTCACCTCCTGCATCGGAAGATCAAAAAGTAACGTCAAAACGACTGACGCGGCTATCACTATTGCTACTTCCAGAGGATCAATCTGCAAACGTAAGAATAATTTATTCATGCATTCCCTGTTGCGCTTTAAGTAACCCTGCGGCCATTTTTTATTCAAAGATCCGCATTTAAATTATTTTTTTACATTTGTTGATAGAGAGTTTCTTCTTTTGCGAGATATATTGTACAAAAATTAATAGTGTAGTATATCATGAGAGGCAATAATTAAAGAGATACATTTAGCGCTAAATGTGCGGTGAGAATATAAGCGGTAAACCTAATAAATCCGCGGTTTCCAGACGCTACGCGGCTTAAACCTTCACTTCGTTCATTTACGACTTACTGCTCTATGAAGCTGAAATTCCGTGGAGAATCTCGTGGTCCCAACATTGTAGAAAAATACTGCGAATTGCGTCAGGTACATGGCGTACGATATCCTGCTGAGGATCACCAGCCAGTAACTGGAGAGGAATCTGTTAACAACGCCTACAAAGCGAGTGATTATTGCGTCAGTGTCTCCTGTCTATTTACACGCCTAGCCGGTTGTTGTTACCGTAGCGCGTTACAACGGACCTCCGTGCCCCGTGAAGCAGGCAAATATTGACCAGCATAGAGCCGCGGCCCACAGCACCGGTCCGATTACTGCATAGTGAGTAGCCTCTTCAACATCGTACACGTAGTCCCGCCTGGCTTGACGCCAGGGTGAAAATAACGACCATGAACCCAAGGCCGTCGCAATCAACCAACCCAAGATCACTAACACCTGAAATTAGAACGCTGCCACGATCACGCACGATTATAATTTACGCGTTGGGGAGAGTACCCTGTGAATCCTGACGTTCTTCCCGGTGTAATGCAACAGCACACCGAGGCCGACGCCGAATATGTACGGCGTCGCTCTGTGCAGCGGCAACGCGTAAGTTAAATTGGCAGTCTTGTAAAGGCGCTTTAATCTGCAATCGAGAATATACCGTTAAAAATCCGTGGTGAGTTATCTGCGGTGTGATATCTGAAATATTGTACTCACGATATCCCGTGGTAAATGACCATAGATAGAGAATTGTTCACCGTCGCTACGTAACGAAGGGTGGCAGATAATAAAATGAGAAAGACCGTCAAGAGGATACCGATGAGAAGCTTGTACTGCAGGAAGAAGACCAAGATAGGCGCCAAGAGCGACAGTTGCATGTCCAACGCCAACTGATACGTGTGCGTGGCGCACTGTAAAAAGAAATCCATGCGAATTAATATTGTTCTTCGATACGTCGCTCGCTATCTACTCACCATCTCTTCGAAGGGGAAAAAATTCTGCACGTACAACAGATTCGTCCACGCGTTGTATTTGCACAGTTCCGCGTTTGCCGTGACGACGCTGTTCCATTGCGGGCCCGAGCCGACGTGTTCCATCACGAACGCGTACCAAAAGACCACCGCGAGCAACGGCGGTGAAAGTCTGAAGAACACATGCCGATCATAGAACAATCGATGCAACTCTTCCTTTTTTTTTTTTTTAATTGAACAATTACACTGGAACCCCGCGTTAGCGTACTCCGCGTTAGCGGAAACTATCCCCTCCATATGCACTCGGCCCACATGAGTAGCGTGTGTGGGGATAGCAATGAGCAATGCAGTCGCGTATTTCACGGAGTGGGAGTGAAACCAAGCAATAGGAGATAACCCCGCGTTAGCGGACCAAAGCCCCGAACAGTCCGCTAACGCGGGGTTCCAGTGTACAAGAACTTTCTGTTTTTCATTGATACCTGATAAATCTGGCGATGAAGCGGCAAAACCAACGAATTTCACCGCGATTCTTCAGTTCTTTCGCCATATTGTAAGCAGTGAGAGCGCCACTTAGCAGTAGAAACGCGTCCGTGTAAACTGACGACACTCGCAGAATAGAACTGATCGGACTGTTGGCGATCTATATTTGAAAAAAGTTACGTTTAATCGACGGTACGAGACATCGAGGTGTTCTAACGTAAAGGCGAAGAATCTTTATACCTCGGTAAGAGAAATCCGGTTGCTAAACGGTATTCGAGAAATTGTTACAAGCTGGTGAGCAACGTAAAGAACGATCGTAGCCAGCGCTCTTATTCCGTAGATACACGTAATATCCGCAGCGTCCGTCACTTCCTTCAATAAGGCTTTAATCGTCCTCCGTAAGGAAAATGACATGATTATCCTCTCAGAATAATTTCCTGCGAAGGAGAGACGCGTGCATTATGCCATAATCTCTGTATTGAAATGTTCCGGCAAACCTAATTTCAGTTTCGTGAGAGATTAATCTATCGAGTCTCCCTGTCACGTACCTTTCCCCCGCGCTTCCACAAAGTAATCTCTCACTGTCGCTACAATAACGAGACAAACAATCATAGCGTAAAAATACCTACAAAATAAATTAGCAACATGGATTTATCAATAGCGCGTTTTTCTTTCGCGATACAATAAAAAGATACGCACAAGACACCGATCGTCTCTTTCGAGTAGGTCTGAGATTTTTGCTTGACGTAACACATACTAGGATTAACGTCCACCGTAAATTTAATTCCGACGGTTTCGTTGTAATCCTTTAAGGTACTTTTCAAGGTACGCTCAGCGTCCTCAGCGGAACACGCCGCGGGTAGACACAGCGCCCAGTTAAATGTAGTGAATTTTGGAACGAAATGTCCTGGCTGAAACATTCAACGGATTGCTGGAAAGTTTCTAATTTAAAAGAATGAGTTATTTAAATTTTAAAAAACGTAAGATTATTTTAACATCTTCTATTGTAAAAAGAGTACCAAAAGAATTTTGAAATAGTCTCCTGATTTTAAAAAAGGTATGAATTTAAATAAATTTCTGTTCTGTCTTAATTTCCTTCTCTTTCTTACACGAGGTACAAATGATATAAGTTTTTATAATTTATTTTCATTTTCACATATAATTTTAACAAAACTTCTCTTACGTCGTATATACTTCCTCGTATAAAAGCGCGGGCTTGCATTAGATTGACCGGCAACCTCATGTCTGAATGGGAAGCGTGCAGTTCTATAGTAGCCAGGCAATATTTCCCTTGAATTCTTATTGTCTTTTCGTCCATTTTAACATGCGCCAGCACACCCAAACATTGATCGTAATCCCCGAGCTGATTCACGTTTCCTCGTAACAAGCTCGACGGAATCTTTGCGCTCGAATCTAACACTGGAAACAAGACAGGCCAATTGGTTCGATGAAAACGACGCAATTTTTCAGAGATCAGAAATATTCGAATCATTAATCTACATATAAATAAAAATCGAAAGCTTTTTGATTAAGGAACTTTTGATAATTTAATAATCTGTCAATCTTATCTTTTTTAGAGGCATAATTATGTTAGAATCGAACATTGAACACTTCTTAGTCGAAACGATCATAACTTCGGCTTCTCTAAATGAAAATAGAATGAATAGTTATTTCGGTCAATCGACTCACTTTGCAGCGCCCACAACTTGTAACCTCTCAATTGTCGCAGGAATATCTTGCCATGTTGCTGACATTCCGGATTTTCAACGTTCGTAAAATTTGGCACGAAGGTCGGCACACGCAGAATTGCATCATTTACTTCGGACAATGTGATAGACGCATCTGTATGTTTTATCGTTTTCGGTTTCGTTTCTTGCTCTAAAAAAATATCGCCTGATTAATCACACACACACACACATAATGAATCGCGAAATTTTTTCTATTTTAGTATTCTTAGATAAATCTTCGCTTGTTTTCATTCAACGGAGAAATAAAACTGAAGAATATACATTTTCCAATAATGGGCTATTTAAAGAAAACTTTTTTTACTTTCTCCTCAAAACCACTCAAAAAGAAATAATGTAGAATTTCCACGCCCAAGAAAAGATTAGCGAATAAAAGATTACATGGCCGTTGGATATTACCTTAATTAGATTATTAGTTAGTATACTACCACCAGCGCAATACTCATACTTATTCACGCGAAAACACTATAAACATCTTCGGATAAACTCGCTTTTCGTATCGAACCGTTTTCACATAATACTCACTTTGCGCTTGCGAAACTTCCTTCGAAGTTGGTTTCGTTGTTACTTTTTTGACATCCGCCTTCTCCGGTTGTTTCGCTTGCTCCTTAATCTTCGGCGCAGCTGTTGAAGTTTCCGGTTTCACTCGGGTCTTCGATTTTTCGTCTACCTTCGTTGCAGTTTCAGGCACCTCGTTCTTAGGCTTAGGAGTAGCCTTAACCGATTCAACTTTTTTCGTGCCTTCAGTTAATTGCTTGACACTTTCGACTGATTTCTTCGTGCTTTCGATCGATTCTATTTTCTTTGTGCTTTCGATCGTCTTCTTCGCGCTCTCAACTACTGGTTTCGCGACATCGGCTGATCTTTTATCTTCTTGTTTTGGTTTTTCTACATCGTTTTTGTCAAGCGACATTTTAGTTGCCCTCGTTTTATCTTTATCAGCGAACCTCACTTTCTCCAATTTTCTGGGTGCTGGAGTGATTTCTTCTACATCAGGCTCCTTATTTTTAACATCATTTTCTTCATCTTTATCTTTTTCTTGTTTTTTATGTGGTACACTGTGTTGTTTTTTAAATGATTCTATTACTTTTTGTTGATCTACTTTGACCTCTTTCTTTTCGTCTTTGTTCTTATTATCTTCCTTTTCCTCGTCATCATTGTTATCATCTTTAGTTTTATCGTATTTCATCGATTTAGCAATTTTTATGGTTTTAATTTCTTCTGCTTGTTTCTTTGAATCTCTTTTACTATCATCTTTATCTTCGTCTTCATCTTCATCCTCATCTTCATCTTCATTCTCATCTTCATTTTCATTTTCATCTTCGTCTTCATCTTCTTTCTTTCTATCCGTCTGATCTCTCTTTGACTCTTTCACTGATTCTTCAACCTCCTCCACGCTTTCCACAACTGTCTCCTCTTCCTCTTCATCTATCTCGTCACTTTCTATCCTGCTTCTCGGCGTAGGTCCAGTTGTATCTCTGTCTCTCGAATGCTCGGTGATCTTGTCAATTCGAATTCTCTCTGTTCCGACGTCTGATGTCTCGGCAGGTGGTTTCCGGGCACCAGCGATGGTCCGCGACACTGTGCTCTCGTGCCATTTCCGGGCTGAGTACATCGGTCCACCGGTTGTCACCGTTTTTTCCGCTGGGCAGGCTCTGCCATGCGCCGGAACGCAGACGGCCGGATGATGCGTCTGCGGCACGATGTCGCGTATTCGGAAGCCATAGCAAGTGGCGTAGAGCAGCACTATGAGACCCAGCAGCGCGACGCACTTGCCCAGAAGGGCGACAGCCATGACAGGGCAACCTTCACATCGAAGATGCGAGAACCGGACGTTGTTCGCGAGGCTCGACCTACCGTCTGCCGATGATGCCTGTCGCTTGACGCGCAAGAGCGATTTCCCGTCCGAGATAAATGGTTTCGGGTCTTTTCACTCACGACCCCTCTGATTCCTCCGGAGTCCTCTACTTCCCGCTTCACGATCGCGAAGAATTCGTAAGATCTATCGGAGATCTGTCGCGCTGATCGCCCTCCAACGTGGCAGACCCCGGGCCACCACATCTACAGCCGGCCGTGCCTTCGCGGAAATTAGAGCGCATGGCATCGGCCCAAACAGCTAGAAGTTTTATTTAGCATCAACATTTCGAGGCGGTCGACCGCCAGCAGCAGCAGCAGCGGCCTCTCCCAACCGCAACTCCGACTGCATCAACGCTGCCGGATCCGCTGCGGCCCGGTCGACGCGGATTTATTACGCAAGATACCGGAGGTACACGGGCGGTGGTCCACGCAATTTCAGGGATGCTCGTGGCTCAATTTCCTGCGTTATGTACACGCAAGAGTAAGCTTTCGCTGCTTTATTATCACCGCGAAGTAATTCGGATTCAGGAAGCAGCGCACTGTTGTAAAAGTTCAATTTATTACAATATAATAATAAATACTATTGCGCAAAATGTTTTAAATTAATAATTTTATATTTGGATTTCCAGAGGTAAATAAACTTTCTTGTATTATCATTGTAATATAAATATCTTTAATTTAGTTATATAGTTATACCAAAATGCACAACATGTTTTTCAAACGGAGAGAAACGCAAAAAGACAATTTTTATTAAATAAAGGAGAATTTCTGTCCAAACTTAATTGAGATATTATATTTAGATTTAAATGCAGTAAAAATTTATTTTTATAAAATCTTATTTCTCAAATTTTTATAAGAAAAAAATATTTTTTTCTTCAAACTTACAATTAGTTGAGATTCGTTATAGCGTGTTATGGCAAACTATTTTCAGAGTACAGATCTCTTTAACTTCGTACAAACTATAAATGTTTGTAGGCTAAATCATGTACTCTATGGCCGCGAAGAACCCGTAAAACTATTTAAGTCATAAAAAAGATTAGGTATACACTGAGAACTTGACATATCAAATCCTCAGAAAATTATTTCTCTGAATATTTCAAGCTTTGTAATGATTTGTATAACGTTTACGAGAGGTCGTGATAAAGGCATGTGGTCGAACTTATAATTGAGATGTCACTTTTAACGAGGTGTGTGTACATATATATATGTATATATAATTGTGCTGCAGTTTAACTGCTTTACGTTTTCGCTTTGCGTGTTAATGGTACATGAATTTCTATCAAATAAAGAGCTTAATTCGAGAATTCATTGACTTTATAAAATATCTTTCGTCACGTTCGCGCATTAAAAACTTCACGTGGATAATAGATTTAAATACAGTGCACGAGATAATCAATATTAATTTTAACCAAAGTTAATCTGCCTTTTTTATTTATTTTTTTCTTTTTTTTTTTACTATTACTAAAATATGAATAATGTCTTAATTTTCCGGGCAACAAGTAATAAAATTTTAATGTGACTTCCGTGGCAATGATTGCATTCAAATGGATACGATTGCTGATTATTTATTCATAGTCCTATTTAGGTCGTGGGACAGCAGCAAACGAACACGATGATCCGCTTACTGCGAATTTAGTCAATCTCGGCGGACAACGGTGGCGAAATTTGCGCACAAAGCTCACACCGGCCTTCGTAACCAGTAAAATCCGACATGTATTCGGATTAATCGTGATCGTGTCTGAAAATTTTGAAGCACGACATGCCATCACTATTTTTTCAATAGAATACATTTAGCGAAACGTTATTTCATCGAACTAGTCAGACATAAAAATATAACACAGTTTGAAGACAAAATTAAAAAATAAAATAATGTATACATATATACAGCGATAATTTAACAAGCTAAATTTTTTTCAAATCCATTTTTCTCGTCCTTTAAAGATTGTAAACTTGTGCTAAACTGATAACAGTCGCCTGATTAAGTAGTTTGCAGAACGATATGTGAATACAATGAAGAATTATTCGAATTCCTAGACTTTGCTGCCAAGTTTAGTCAGCGAGACTGTCACAATCTACTTCTCGGGCTTGAAACTAACATATGCTACAAAAAGATAATTCCAAATTTTAGAGAGGATACAAGATCGATAATAGTTTTAAAAATGTGCGATTCGTGATTGCATGCTCGGAATCTTTAAGTTGCAAATCTAAATTCTTCCAAACATAAATACGTACAAATTAATTTTTACAAGTATACATAATAGTTTGTATTATTTTTATATTATATTTATATTTATTTAATAATTTATTTGTAAATATGTGTATAAGAAAAGCTATTATTTTAAATATACATGTTATATAAAAAATTGTACAACAAAGTATGAGTTAGCTACATGTTTCTCTCATAACTTTCGAAATCTTAATTACTGGAGAATTTATATAACAACATTTTTTCAACAAAAATAGAATATTCGGAAAATCCGCACCACATACCGTACAATTCGTGAAACATTTCCAGCAACATAACCAGTCGCTTCTATAGCAGGCAGCAAGATCAATAGTCGGCGAATTATCAACGGCTGGTCATTGATTTGGTATCTTTCTTTTTTCAAGTTCATAATTTTTTGTCAGTTTTTTAAATTTAAGAATATATAAAATTACATTTGACAGTATAATAATGTATTATTTATTCTTTTATTACGTTTACATCTTAAAGAAATTTTTTATTTCGATGGACTTAAAAGGATTTTAGTACGGTATGAAAGAACTTTTACGACTTAGATTTAGTTCTCTTAAGGTAATGGTTGATGCAAAAGTTATAAAAAAATTTATCGAAATCAGAAAGGAAAAGGGTAGTTTGGAAAGAACATCAGGGAATTTGTTATAGCAAGCTGACGCTATATTATAGTCACTCTGACTGGAGTAATTTAATCATTTTTATATATATTCTCATGTCTCTTTTAATATATTTTTATTGTATCTCTTGATCATCTTTATTATCTTTTGATCAATTTTATTTATTATGAGAAATAAAGAGATACAAATATGAATCTAATAAAAAATTAATATTGATTGTTTTTATTAGATTTAATTTATTTCTTTCTCAAATAATTCTATAAAGTTACAAAAATTTAGAATAACTGGTCAATTAGTTATTTATTTTGATTTTGAATATTGAAGTATTGTTACACTCTACTATCACATTAAGATGGAGATCGGTTTTATTATAGGAATAAACGTGAAAGAAAAAACTATTTTTATTTGCAATGCATGTCACAATATAAGAAAGGGAGAGATGAGTAGCGCTATAATATCTAGATTCTAAGCAGTATACTTGTGCATTTGATATTTTATCGGTGTCAAAACAAACGTGCAAAAAATTACAATTATTTTGTTGTGAAAGGAAAGTATTATACTCTTGTTTCTCAGCTGCGCGTCATTTTCTGCTTTGTATGCTTGTTTAATCAAACAAATATACGATCTTGTTCAAAACCAGGGAAAGAAAAAAAAGTTAAACGATATATTTTTTTAGTATATGTATTTACAAACAATTACAAAAATATGACTGAAAGATAGTCCCGTATTGTTTTATTTACATGAGCTAGAAAAATATATAAAAGTATGTTTCTTATCACTACGTTTATCTGCACGCGTAACATATTGATTGTGTTTTAAAGATAGCAATCTGTCACGTTCCGCAGATCCTCAAAATCAAATAAATTCTAGCTAAAGATTAGATTAACCCTGTTCAGCAGAGTTCGTACCAAGTTTCAGAATGTTTTTTATATACCACAGAATTTGGAAAAATTCAGAAACATACAAAGATCCGTGATATGCGTTTTAAATGCTCTTTAATGTCTCAGTCGCTTTCTTTTTCTTATCTTCGTGTCCACTCGTTGGTGTGAGCGACGAATTTTCGTGATGGACGAGGATAAGGCGGCCGCGCGCGAAGAATTACGTAGATTCATTCTTATAGCCAGCGCGCAGCTGATATGATAACGGAGAGGGATGCAAAAACCTCTTAAAGATAACCCGAAGCTATCCGTGGAGGTATCAGATCGGGCCGTAGTACGTGGACTCGGCCTCAAAGCCGGCCTCGAGGTCTCTATAAATGCATGACGTTCGTTCGAGCCTTTCAGTCGGTGGGAGGTCAGCCTTTCCACGGGGAACGATACGGCACGACGACACAACGCGGCCACACGCTTGGAATACACGCGTCGTTTCTTATTTTCTCTCTTCCCCTGTTGTTCCCCTTCCCGTTCTTTTTTTTTTCCTCCGGCTGTCTTCTCTTCACGAGCCGCCGCGGTCGCGCGAACGGCCGCGGCTCGATCGCGCCGCGTGACGAGAAATCGCGACCGGCGCGAACGAAATTATGCCGCGGAATGTCTTCTAGTGCATCCGACTTTCCTTCATGTTAAATTGGACAAACCGGTGCCCCGCATTTGTTTGCATTCCTCCGGAACGCAAACACCAGTGAGTGTGTGCGCGCGTCCTCCCGGCGAAGAAACGGAGTGCACGCCGACAAATCGGCGCGAACTGCATGACGCATCGTAAGCGGAGTAAAAAAAAATAGCTTATTTAAACGTGCGAAACTTGATGTAATCGCGTTGGCGTAACAGAACACCGGGACAAATTTTACGCGCATAGTTATAAGAAACCTACAGTCTTAATAATCGAATATTCTTTTTAAGAAGCGTCTTAAACTCTCTGATATAACGATAGTAATACGAAATAACAGTTGAGTCATCCCTAATTTATCCTCACTTTCCATCCGCTTTTATCGTGTTTGCTTACTGCGTTCGTAACACCGAAATTCTAGGAATTATTTGTATGATGGTAATGAAGAAAAAATATTTTTAGCGATAACTAAACAAATTTACTCGGAGTGATAAATAAAGTTGTATTTTATAATTAAAAATGAAGAAACGAATGAACAATTTTGGGGAAATTTATACTTTTCGTTTAATTATACTTATGTGTATATTATTATATCACAAATTAAAGGTGTACGTTGAAATACAAATTTTCGTACAAGCTTAAAAAAATACTTGTGTCCCTTGTAGGGTTTTTACTTCAACGATTAAAAGTATATGACATCGAAAATTTTCATTATAATATTAATAAAATGGTTCTTTTTTGTTTCCTGAGCATTTCCCTCTCTTTTACAAAAATTCTATACACTCGAGTCAGACACGATAAAAGCGGATGTCGATGAAAAGCAGATAAAAATGACTCAATCGTTATTTTATATCATTATCGTTATCACATGGAGAGTAGAAAGCGCTTCTTGAGGAAAATATTGGAATCGCAAATAGCAATAAAATTTGTACAAAATTTTTTAAAAAGATGCGAATAATATTCGAATTATTTATTCTATTATTTGTTTTTAAAAAGCTCTTAAGATATTTGAAATACATCTGAAATGTTCGTGCAACGCGCGACATTTGCACGGAGATCGACCGTGGCTGACGATGGGAAAATGTTTTAATGCTCGGTTAGTGTCGTTGAAAACAGCAGGTGGTTAAAGTAGCAGAAGCGCATGGGACTCTGCTAAACATCTGTGCGCGCATTTTGTGTACGTATGACCGGAGCTGGCTTGTAATCGGATCTGTCGCAAACACGGCACGAGCATGAGCATCGTAATCTCTCCTCCTCGTGGTGCTCCTTTGCGCGGTCGAGTGCTTACGTTTATAAAACGGCTTTAAAAATAGACCTCGGTATAGCCAAACAGCCACGCTTGTTGCACGAGGAAAATTCAACAACGTAATAAATCGATACCGGACGCGAATGACGCTATCGAATAACCCACTCATGTCGAAGAATTATCGAATGTAATAGAAACTAAAGATTACGGGTTACATTAATCGTACGTCTTTATCGACGATAAAACTTAAAAAAAAAAGAGAAAAACTACTTTTTTCGTCATAAATTAGTTGCTTAAGCTTTTTAGACGAAAGACTGCTCTTTGAAGGGAACCTGCACATCGAGCAGAGATCGAAAATGCTCGGCATCGTAGCAATATTGTTGGACCCTTTTCTGCTTATCGGGTTGATCGTCGGAAGCCTGTACTTCTATCTCACGGCCACCTTTGACTTTTGGAAATGCCGCGGCGTACCGTTCAAAAAGCCGACCGTGCTACTCGGGAATTTCGGTCCCCTGCTCCTGTTCCGGAGGTCGCAGCCAGAAGGCGTGAAAGAGATGTATCAGTGGTTCAAGGATGAAAGGTACTTTGGCGCGTTCCGGGTAAGATCGCCCGTGCTGATCCTACGCGATCCTGATTTAGTGAGGAGCGTGTGCGTCAAGGATTTCGCTTGCTTTTTGAATCGGGGGATTCCGGTCAATAACGATCAGGTACTATAGGTCTTTCTCGAGCGTTGAGATTACTAATTAGATATTTGTTAAAAAGAAAAAAAAATACGCGGAAACTCTATCGACATTCAAATTCTATTTTAATCGTGCACTAGGATCCGCTCTCCGGACACCTGTTCAATCTCGAGGGGCGCAAGTGGAAGGGCCTCAGGTCGAAACTGACACCTGCGTTCTCGTCGGGCAAGCTGAAGCGGATGTTCTACTTGCTGGTGGAGTGCTGCGAGGAGCTGCAGAGGCTCATCGACGAGGCGTGCTGCAACGGCGACCGAATGGTCGAGGTGCGGGAGCTGGCCGCGAAATTCGTCATCGACGTCATCGGTAGCTGCGCCTTCGGCATACAGATAAACGCGCTCACCGACGAGGAGTCCGAGTTTCACCGGGCGGTGAAGAGACTCTCGAAACCGAGTTACAAGGCCACTCTCTGGAGGATGCTGCGAACGGCCATGCCGAGGATGTACAGGCTGCTGGGCGTGCAACTCGTCGATCCGATCGTCACCAGGTTTTTTATGCACGTCGTGTCGGAAATGATCAGCCAGAGAGAGAATAACGGCACGACCAGACACGACTTCATGGACCTACTTATTGAACTGAGAAACAAGGGTTCCCTGGAGAACGAAGTCGGCAGCCCGAGGATCTGCAGCGACGAGGACGTTCAAGCGGCGAAGGAAATCGGTAAGCTAAATTGCGGCATATATTTTACTCGAGCGAGGACCAAAACGATCTGTTGTTTATAGAATTAGATGAGAACACTATCGCGGCGCAAGCGTTTGCTTTCTTCGTCGCCGGTTACGAAACATCGTCGAACACGATTGCGTTCTGCCTTCACGAGCTAGCCTTGAACCAGGAAATTCAAGATAAGGCCAGACGAGAGGTGCGCGACGCTATACAACGACAAGGTGGAACGCTAACTTACGACGCGGTGCAAGAAATGAAGTATCTCGACATGGTAATATTAGGTACGAATCTGATGTCATTGATGGAAATAAAAAATAAATAATAATCTTTATATCATTACGTATCAATGAAAATAAAATTGTCAGAGATAATTTAATGCTAATGGAAATATAAAATGTGTAGAGACTCTCAGGAAGTATCCGCCGGCCCCGCTGTTCTCTCGAAAATGCGAGTACGCGTACAAAATACCGAACAGTAACGTGGAGCTGCCGGCGGGCATGCGTGTCATCATACCAATTTATGGTCTTCATCACGATCCGACTTATTATCCCGATCCAGCAAGATTTGATCCCGAGAGATTCACAGAAGAAAACAGACGCACGAGGCATCCGTATACGTATCTTCCATTCGGGGAAGGACCACGAAATTGCATAGGTAGGTATCGAGTCTCACATTCAGAGAAACGAAATAGCAACTACACGGGGAGAAGTTTCTCTTAAAATTTACCCTCAAAATCTGTTAATTGTGGGACAATGTGACCTCGAGAAATTTTACTATACTTTTTAGTAAAATTTACTATATTTTTAGTAAATTTTATTGAAGGTATAGTATGCTTTACTATACTTTTAGTAAATTTTACTAAAAAGTATAGTAAAATTCTTCGAGGTCACACATTATCCTACAATTACCAGATTTTGAGGTAAATTTTAAAAGAAAATTCTCTCCGTGTAGAGGATTGAAGAGAGGCAGCACTTGAAATAAAAATAAGAAAAATGAATAATTTATCGAACTAAGAAAAGAGTAACGTTATTAGTAAGTAATAATAATTGATTAAATCATAAATTGAATTGTAGATCAGATCTAATAAGAACTGTTGATCATCGTTTTTTCTCAAATATTTTTAGATTACATTATACGGACTCTCGCATTGTTCGAACGAACAGTTTATTAAAGTCTAAATTTTTTAATTACTTATTTCTTGCCGATGGCTATGAATGATACCGCGATATAATTGCAAGTAGCGAATTAAGCAAATAGTTAATCCGGAATTCGTTGACTCAACACGCGATATTGCATCACGTGCTGCGTCATTCGTTCGGACCAAAAAAAGCTTATTGATTCCGGTTGGCACTTAAGAACCATGAAAGAATTATTTGCGATAAGAAATAATATCTATAGAATTCGCAAACACGCCGTACAGTCCCGCTTGTCTTATCGATTCGTGCATTCTCTTCTTATCTCCTCCATGCAAAAGTATGCCAATGTTTGAATCACATTACGATAATATTCCACTCGTTATCTTTGACCGATCGTTAATTCAACTAATGATCGACGGGTCCATAGATTGGTTATTGTTAAAGTGTCGCCTTGCGTGCGAACTTTGCCGTTCAAATAACACGCTTAGCAATTATTAACTCAAGAGGCGAGACGCATCGCTCGCTTGCGCGCGCAAATTTATACGGCGGGCGGAGGGCGACGACCTTGATAATGTACCGTGCGCGTTTTATGCAAAAACGCCTCCGTCCCGATTTGATAAGGCTGCCTCAAGCACGTTGTTAAGTCAGCAATTAAGTAACTGACGCACAGCTGTCGCGACGCATTTGACGATTTTGTAATTTTCTAGGCATGCGGTTCGCGTTGCTGCAAATCAAGATGGGAATAATATCGTTCCTCAGGGATCATCGAGTGGAGATATGCGACAAATCGGCGATGCCGATCAAATTCAGCAGACGAAGTCTCGTGACTACGAGCGAGACGGGATTTTGGCTTACCATTACTCCATCTTCTTAGATAAGGATTATACTTAAGATTTTTTTTTCTTAAAAGAAAACCAGTGATTAAAAGAATATACGCGTTTATTCTTAAAGTTTCTTCAAATTCTGAAACTCTTAATCAAAATATGATCTCTAAAACCGTAAAAGGATAAGTAATTCTTGTTGATTAAAAAAAGGGAGCGAAACAAAAATCGTCGAAGTGTTGTCGATGATTTATGTTACCTCGATCCGCTATGTAATAACTTTTGCAATTGCGCAAATTAGGGGTTTATACCGTGCGTATAAATAGCAACCCTTAATACAGTAATATTTGTAAAGATTTATTCTATTCAATCAAAAGAATAACGGGTATACTTCTGAATTTCTCAGAAGCCAAACGTGATCGATTTATTTTTTGACAAATTTTTTGTTTTAGTATAGAGTTTAACTTTGATAATTTGTTCTATTTTTTTATTCGTAGAGCAATGTGTTTTGATTCTGAGAGACTCACGTATCAAACCATCCTATAATGGTACTATTTTATATGCTTAGAAAAAAGAATATAAATTTGCAAGTCGATTTAAAAATGTACTTTTTTTAGTTTCTTATTTTTATTGATCAAATCAAGAAGAAAAACTATATATAGGATGATACAATTCGGAAATATTTAATTGAATAAAAACAACATGTAAAAAGCCGCTGGTAACGGCGATTTAATGTCAATTATGTATACGTATCTGCTATAATTACGAAAATATTACAATCTGTTACCAGCGGTTTTCATTTCTATCTATGTACTTATATAATTTTCATCGCAAATTGTATCTCACTTCGCGTCGGATTCTAGGAGTGACTCGCTTTTACACGTGAGACAGTTATACTTTATTTCCGTACTTGTAAAATATATTTATGTACACGCGACGCTTCGAAATAAAGTATCGACAAATTTTACGTGTAACACGTCCGCGTTATGCAAATTGCTTCTTTCTTTTTCACATCGTCTTATCCATATGCCGCATTCTTTTGTGTCTCGGTTCGCGCGCGAGGAGCGCCTACTTCGTGAGTCACTCGGTATAAGAAGACAAAGTCGCGTAAGCGACTAACGCTAACTGATGTAGCTATTACGCATTTCCATATACGCGCTGTCGCGACGCGGGTATGGCAAGCGGAACTCCCAACTCTGGCCGCGCGTGCCTACGCGCTCCGTTGATTGAATCGGATAAGGCATCACGCGACGATCGGCGCGCGAGTCTGTATGTTGTCCCTGGCGAAGCCACTTCCTCGTGACGACGCGCGTAATAGCGGCACAGTGCCGTCGCGCGCGTTGACCACCGTAAACAGCACCCGAGCGAGTCGAATTTAGTACGCGCTGTCGGCAGTTTCGGGCGAGTTCTCCGGAGCGAAAAACGCGTCGAAGGCGTGCCTCGTTAATCATTAAGAAAACAGCGGAGAATTGAGAGAGAGAGAGAGAGAGAGAGAGAGAGAGGAGAGAGAGAGAGAGGTGCGAGAGCGAGACTTGCGCCAGCGAGCGTGCTCGGGGAATAATGCCGCGCCGGCGGATTGCCAAGTCATTACTCCAAAAGTGACCGTGGCGACCGGACCCTTTTAAACGCACTCGCTGCGCCAGTTCCGGATCTCTCCTCTTCTATTATTGTTATTGTAGTTGTCCCTTTCCCTCTCTCCTCTTCTCCCTTTCATTTATCGAAACACGCGCGTACGCACATACTACTGGTGCTACTTGCTGGCGGGCAGGCAGTCGTCACCAGCAGCAGCGCACGCGTCGCTACGTGCCACCATTCGTGTCGGAGAGACGTACCCCCTCCCTCCCTACGGTCTCACAGACAGCTGTGTGAGAGAAAGAAAGAGAGAGAGGGAGATCTGTTGCACGATACGCGGTGACAGGTTTGAACAGGGTGACACGAAGCGACGCGGCGACCCGAGATGCGCGACAGCCGATAGGCACCCTTTCCCCGCCGCTCCGAGGGAGACTCCGTCTTCGAGGCCACACGAGCGATTTTACTCGCCTCGTACGAGCGGAAGGCACTCCGCTCCCGCGCTGTCCTCCTCCCGCTGTCGCTGACACTCCGTGCTCCGTTATAGGTTAGAACGTGCGATTTGCTCCGATCCCGTGCGCTCCGAACTTGCACGCGTATTCCGCGTCGCGTTTGGAGTTGACGTCGCCGGAGTGTACGTGACAGCGATCACGAGCGTGATCACGATCCGATGATTCCAGATGTCACACTACGCAGGTAGAAACACCTACGATCAAAAGACCGCGGTGATTGACCATGAAAGGAAATATCAGGAGGACTTGGAGCAGGCCAAGGCCCTCAGTCTGGAGAGCCTGGCTCTGGAGAAATACAGGTTGGAGAAGTTGCGGCTGGAGCTCAGTAACGTGCGGCAACAGACGTGTGTCACGCAAAACAATGTGTGCAATACAAACAGCACATCGGAGACGGATAGTAATTCACAAGGAGAAAGGTGCATATTTCTACACTCGGCATTTTATTCATTCTGATCAGCTGTTCTTACAAAACTTGTGATTACGTTTTTATAATATGTATTAATTTGACAATCTTGATGGAAACATAGCAGTTTACTGTACGATGATAATTAACTAATTTATTGTGTAATTGTACAGGTCTCAATGCAGAAGTCGACCAAGGCCTTCGATTAACACTAATCAAAAGAGTAATACAGTAATACTACCACCTCCAATACCGTTAAGAAGAAACTCGACTACTGTGTCAAGTCAAGATTCTTCTACTGATCTAATAAATTTCACAAGCCCAGTAAAGCAGGATAATCTCGTTGAATATTGTACAGCTCCACCTCCGCCACCGCCGTAAATATGCAATAAATATATTTATTTGAGAGACGAGACAGTTAAGAAATTTGTCTAAATTTATGAAACATGTTTTTAATTATGTTCTTCTATATGAATATGCTGATTATATTATTTTTATTTTAATATTTAAATAGAATATGAAGCTTAAATAATAGTAATACTTTGAATAATTGCTGACAGATTTTTTTAAAATTAAAACTACTGCAAGTTTTTGTTTTTAAGAAAAAAGATGCCTACTGAAAACTTTTACAGAAAAACACTGGTAGAACCTAAATGGGATAGCCATCCCTCGTTATTGAAGAAACAATCAAGAGTGTCTCGAAGCAATAGCTCAGTCGGTGCATACCACTCTAGGGACTTCAGGTATCATTCCCTTTCCCCAGGCCCGCGATCTTCCACAGCACCATGTACACCGGGAACACCGGGAATTAGCCCCATCATGTCAAGAGCTAGTAGCATTAGCAATAATGTATCTGACGTTGCACCACAGGTAATATAGATTTCTATAAAATCTTTGTTGAAATGAATATTCTGAATTCTTACGAAATTATTTCTTTTTCTTTTTTTTTTTAAATGTGTTCTTGAGGGTGATTAATTCAGAGCAGTCTGTTAAAACACATATTTGTTTGCAGCCTGCATGGAACTCTATCTTTAGCAATTTTTTCTTCTCGCAGGTATATTATATCTGAAAATTTAGGTGCTCATTTTTTTCTTTTTTAAGCATAATATTACCAAGTTTTCTGTTTTATTTTTATTTTTTATTATATATATTTATATGTAACCTATGTAAACATGCATACGTGTATAGAAATATATTATTGCTTTTTTCCTTATAAATACAAAAATATTTAACCGTGTAAATAAAAAAATATATAAGCCAAAGTTAATTAATAATAAACATTTTAGAGAAATATATTGTCTTTATAAATATATAAATTTATATATTTCTTTTTCAGATTCCTCCATTGCCTATGAATTATAGACCAACTGTTGCACCTGCCACAAGTGCTTCATTTTGTATGGATGATGAACAGTTGAATGTATTAAAAGTGATAGAGAAAAAGCCAAATAGTAATCTTATAGATCTAAATAGTTTCGAGCAAACCGAGGATAAAACCAATGTACGAGTTAGCGTATTGGAGGCATTTGATCCATTACTTATTAAAACTGACAATGGAAATAATTCCACGCAGGAACATCAAGTAAAGGGTAAATTATTAAAAATATTTTATCTTTAAATTATTAATATTGTAATATTATTAAAGCAACAATATAGAATTTAACATATGACTGAAAATGCGATTACATTCCATTATTCTAACACTATCATTTAATTTTTGTAGATTTGCAATCACAAGTTAGTGGCAGTGTATACGATCCATTCGATCCGTTTGATTATATGTATAGCACAAACGAAAGTGTCAATTCGGATCCGGTTTATGCCGCTGTGGAGAAATCTGCAAAATCACCAGCTGTATCGCCGGCTGCGCCACCTCCACTGCCACCTCGAAATTCAGCTGCATGGAATACCATAGAAAGACGAAGAACTTCTTTAGATCGCCGAGTAAGTTCCAAAGCAATTTTTGTAACTTTTGATAAAATAATTGTTATACTGTAATACTCTTTTCACAGCAGAAACGTCAAACACGATTGTATGAAAATGTAACAGTCATTAAAGCTAGATCATCTTTGCATGATTGTGATCTGAAGGCGTTTCACAACATGATAAAGTCTATACGAAGTTAGTAAAAAACACTATTTTATTATAACATATTGATATCTTTGTTGCTTATAATTTGATTCAATTTTAGGCGATTTTCCATTTAATAATCCTAGTACAAATATTGGATATGTTGTTAGCCCGATAATGGAGAATCTATATCCAGATGGTACAAGTATAAAATTAGTAGTTCATCCACAATTACCTAATAACGATAAAGAGACACCATCTATCACTTTTACTTGTAATGGTAAGTTAAACGGATAATCTTTTTCAAAGTGAAATTGCTTTTTCTCTTTCTCCATTAAAATTACCTTAAATATTATGTTTCAGTAAATTGCAGTGTCGAGCATGTTATCTTGAACGTCGCCTGCTCCTTGGAGGATGAGGATACAGTAAATGTAGAAAAATATTGTTTAAGAGTATGGGGATTAGCCGAATATCTTGCACCTAATACAACCTTAGCACAATACGAATACATACATTTGTGCATTAAATTAGAAAAAGATATTGAATTAGCTATAATGACCAGAGCACAAATTAAACAATCCATTGCTAGAACGGTCAGTATTGTGCATATACGTTATACAATTATTACAACGTATCGCAGCAGATTGTTTGAACCATTCTCTTGCTTTTCTAGCTGCATGATGATAATTGTGATCAGTCTCTAAGATTAGAAGACATTTTACCAAATGAACCATCGCAGCCTATTTCATATGATACATTAATTATTTTACTAGGTATGTGTACACACATAAATTTTATACATATAAAAATAAATTTTTTGTCTATGATGTACTTACGCTACACATTTTATTATTATGTTACTTATGATAGAGACAGTAGAAAAAGAAATGGAACGCGTAGAGACTGCAGCATTACAGTTGGCAACCACAAATCAAGGTCCTACTTTATTACCTCAACTTCAACCGCATGGCGCAGTGCAGGCAGTGAAAGCAGTGTGTGCCTTGATGGGAAATATTGAGACGTTCGAGATTACGGAGGCTATTGATAATTTTGTAAATGCTTGCTGTCAATTTCTGCCGCAAGTTCACACAGCTAATATAGAATGTAAAAAGCCCGAAATTATACACGAAGATGGCGATTACGCTGTGGTTACTTTGAGGAAAAAGTTCCCTGACGTGATTGCCTCTCATTGTCACAAAATTCGCGATGCTATTCAGGAACTCGTTGAGACGTACTGTCATGCATTCAAAGTCGATTTTCAATTAAATAGTAAAGGAGAATTCCCGACAAGTAAGAAAGTGCTTTGTCTTATTACATATTTTATAAGATTTAATCACAATATAATTATATTTTCCCTTAACAGATACACTGATTGCAACGGAAGTGATTGATACTATTTTGGTACGTGTTGGAGCTCTACACAGGCTACCAACAACATGGAAACATGACGATTATATAGTGGCAGCTCAAATCTTTCATGGAACTAGACCGGTCGGAAATCCAGTTTTATCGGAACCAATGACGGTTAGCACGAATTTTCACCCAAGAATCTTATTTAACATATGGTAAGTCTGAGAATGCGCTTACAATGCTCGAGAATGCTAGTTGGGTTTAATAAAAATTATATAATTTATACAAGGTTGGAATTTCGCGGAATAAGTGTGTGTCAAGTACCACGGGAAGCCAGACTTGTATTAGTTCTTTATGGACGCACGCTACAACCTGCAGAGCACGAATCCAATTCGTCCGCGGAGAATGCAATGGAGAAAGAAGAACTCGGATGGGGTGCAATACAATTCTTCGATTATGATGGGTAAATGATGTGCCTGTTACATTTCATACATTGCTCTTTGCACTCAGCTTTTTATCTTCGAAACTTTTACAGTCTTATCTTGTGTTTTTGTTGCTTCATACGCACCCTTTTATGTACTTTCATTTTAATTCTAGCGTTATGAGCCAAGGGAGTTTTTTTCTGTCTCTCTGGCCAGCTATTGCAGACAAACGATTAGGTCCGGCGCCGGCGCCTGGAATTCACCCTGGTGGTGACACTCACCCAATCATAGGAGTAGAATTACCTGATTATGGAGGAAAGGTGTTATTCCCCAATTCCTCGGAATTGCGAGATTATGACGTAGATTCGTTAGACTTTAATTCGTTAGATCAAAATACGCAGGAATTATTAATAGGTATTACACAGCAAGATACATTCTCAAGGTATGTTATAATGATGTAATTAAAAATATAGATTTAAACATTTAAAATATAAATGAAAGTCAATTCTTATTTCCAGACCACCTATTGAAGACAGGGAAATTCTGTGGGAGAAAAGACATTATTTGCATGATAGACCTGAAGCTTTACCGAAAGTATTACTAGCTGCACATAGTTGGGATTGGGCGTGCTTACCGGATTTACACGCGTCGCTTAGAATTTGGAGTCCATTGCCACCAGTACAAGCGTTACAATTACTTTTACCGTGGTATATATTTTCTTTATCGATCACTTGTATTTCTTTTCAAGAACTGTCTCGCGTAAAACATTGCTTTTTCTATTTCTTACAGCTTCCCAGACATGAAAGTTAGAGAGATGGCGGTTGACTGGATTCGTGAATTAAGTAATGACGAACTGGTCGATTATTTGCCACAGCTACTTCAAGCGATGAAACATGAGACGTACGAAACGTCACCTTTGACTCGATTCTTATTAGAACGTGCCTTACTATCGCCGAGAGTGGCTCATCATATTTACTGGTTGCTAAATCAAGCGCTGCCGGGACAAAGTCCCCAGGTACAGGTTGGGTGATCAGCGTTGGTGACATTATTACATGCTTATGTATTTATTTTAAATGCTTAGTATGGATTGTAGAGAAAAAATTCTTTTTTTTAAATATGGATGTAACATTTTTATATTAATTAATAAGCATATTTATTTTATAGAATTCTGCTGAAATTGCCGCGGAAGATGACAAAGCTATTAGTTGTGCTCGTTATCAACGAAGATTGCAATTAATGTTAAGAGCGCTATTAGCAGTTATCGGGGGTGCACTGAGAAAAAGTTTTCTCACTCAACAGCTACTTGTTAAAGTACGCCTTATCTTTTGTAACTTGTTTCTATTAAATTGTTTTATTTATTTCAAACGTATTCTAAGTTGTAATCTGTACAGAACTTGCACGAAGTGGCTGAGAATATCAAAGTTACAAAGGAATCATTACGATTGGATACGCTTAAAACCGGTTTACAAAATATACACTGCCAGTTAATGGAAGATGATGGAACATGTTTACCATTATCTCCCAGTAAACTAGTATTCGGTATCAATGTACAGACATGTGCCTATTTCCCGTCGTTTACTCTTCCGCTGAAAATTAATTTTATCAGTTGTGACAATGTTATAAACCCGGCAATCTTTAAGGTATGTTTTTAATCGGTAATCTATAATTCTACAAAATGCTATTTTGTTTGAGATTACGTTTGATATTAACACGTACATCATACTTTCATTTTCAGGTTGGCGATGATTTGCAACAGGATATGTTGACCCTCCAGATGGTACGCATTATGGATAAATTATGGTTGAAGGAAGGTCTCGATCTGAAAATGGTTACCTTCGCCTGTGTACCTACCGGTCATAAACGTGGAATGATAGAAATGGTAACAAACGCGGAAACATTACGGAAGATCCAAGTCGAGTTCGGACTAACTGGGTCTTTTAAAGACCGACCAATTGCGGAATGGTTGGCAAAGCATAATCCCTCAGAACTGGAATATGAGAGAGCGGTGGAAAATTTCACCGCTTCTTGCGCCGGCTATAGTGTTGCCACTTATATTTTAGGAATTTGTGATAGGCATAATGATAATATTATGCTAAAGACATCTGGTCACTTGTTTCATATTGACTTCGGAAAATTTCTCGGTGACGCGCAAATGTTTGGAAACTTTAAGAGGTGATGCGCTATAATATATTATATTTTCTTATTCTTAAATTTGTGCTGTCTACTATGTTTCTATCTTCATTTTAAATTAAAAAGATGAGAAAGATGTATAATTATAATATTATATTTTTAATTAGGGATAGGACGCCATTTGTGTTGACGTCTGATATGGCATACGTTATAAATGGTGGTGATAAGCCTTCAGCGAAATTTCATCACTTTGTGGATTTATGCTGTCAGGCTTTTAATATAGTGCGCAAACATGGAAATCTTATTCTTCACCTTTTTGGATTGGTATGTTTTAAAATATTTTTATGGCTAAAGAAAACTAATTGATTATTACATAATGAAATAAACAATTTAAAAAATTTTGACATAATAAGGTATTTAAAAACAAATATTTACAAATAGTTTCATAAATGCAAAAAATAGTCTTCAAATTTTCTATTTATGATAAGATAACCAGATCAGATTTAATCTTTTCTAGAAATTATATTTTTCTATGGTTTTTATACAATATATATAATTTCTTTAATTTACACTAATTGTGTATCACAATTTTTATTGACTATAACAATTTTCATTAATATCATTAAGTTATGCACTTAACATAAATAAACTTTACGTAGTTCAATTTTAAAAATAGTATTGAATAAATTATTTTGAAAAGATGTATTTTTAGATAAGTGATATGTTTTGAGTTAATTATTATTATTATATAAATGTACACGCATTTTATGAAAATTTGCAAATAATTAGGCCAAATATATTGGAAATAAAAATTTATGAGTTATGCGGTCTAACCATATCGCTATGAAAACAATAAAACCACAACGGAAGAACATATCCGTGTGCTTTTTATCAGCGGACCGCTATCTCACTATGTATATGCGATGTAGTTAATTAGTATTTATCGTCTGCGGTCCCATAATAATATCGTTACAACAGTCTGAGTCAATCGCGTTAAGAGTAAAGTACTGTTGGTAGTAAAAAAGTTGAAGAATTACTGCAAAATTCAACAATACATAGTATTTACGTAAAAACGCGCAGCTAAAAAATACATTTGTTTACTATTTTAATGTCCAATAAATAAATCGCAATGAATAAGTTAATATCACGGAAGAATTTTCTTAGCGATCTGGACAAGCAAAGCGTCATAGCGCGAAAACTGCACGATATCGAGATAAAAGATCATTTAAACAAAGCAAGAATGAACGAGTACACGACTTCGCAGATGACTTCGTCTGGTATCCCTGGAGTAACCGTAGACGCAGTCAGTTACGTACAAAAAGCTCTGCTTCCCGGACAAACAAATCCTGAAGCGGCGGCGACTTTCGCTCGCATGATAGAAAGTTCACTGAAAAATTGGTTTACGCAATTCAACTTCTTTCTGCATAATCTGGCGCAGATGAGATTTTCCGGAGACCACAGTGAGGGAGAACTCTTATCCTTTGTTCCACGCACGTACACGTGAGTTTTTTTACCTTTGCTAAACATTACAAGAAAGCATAAAGCTGACAAAAATCTTAAAAGTGTGACTTTCTATTTTTTTGCATAGATAGCGCAATTAGTACGCACTAATAAATACATTTATAATTATTATAGAATGCAGCAAGAAGGTGAATTAACGAGTGTTCAAGTTTACGGATATCAAAAACGCTATGATCCAGAGAAATATTATATGTACATTTTACGGATACAACGGAAGGGCCAACCGGATCCAACATATCTATTCCGAACGTACAAAGAATTTTGTGAATTTTATCAAAAATTGTGCATACATTTTCCACTTGCTAAAGTAACCAGGTAACTAATAAGTATTATATGTACATCAGTCGCATATCCTTCTTTTCATGTACTTATTTATTTTCAACTTTTTATAATGCTTGATATAAGTAATGTAAAATTATCACAATCTTAGACAAATATTCATTTCAACGCAAAAAAGCTTACGATTAAAATTTTCTCTTCTATATTAAAATATTTTATATAAACATATTAATATATATTACATATTCTTCAATTAGTTACATATCTCAATTTTTTATATGTGTGTATAAATAATAAATGCGAAAAGTATGTATACATATATATTTTTTTTAAATAGTGTAGAAATATCCGAATTGAGACAAAAGTATTCGTCTTTCGCGTGTAAGACACCTTTATGTACATACATTATCTAACATTTTCTCCTCATTAAATCACGAGCTCGTTATCTAAGATAGGACTTTTTGTATCATTTTGATCTTTAGTTGTCTTATTTGATATTTCGCCGTGTATCGATTGTTCTTTTACATTTGGATCTTTAATGGAAGTAGAAGGCTCCGCATTTTCAATCATATAATTAATTATCTGCGGTTTTTTAACATTTTCTTTTATCATCATTTCTTCCGAATCAATAATTGACGATGATGTTTGACTTGCAAGATCCGTTTTTGAACGATCATATTCAATTGTTTCGTTATCGTCACTTGAATCACTTGCGACTGAAGAAGGTGTAGCAATTAAGACTTCCACATTTTTTTTATTTGTCGACTCGGAATACGAAAATCTTCGATATTGGCCTGTCATTTCCGGAATTTTGGACTGTTCTTTCTCTATTGACAGACGCGCTCGAAACCATTTTAGGCCCATTTTCTTCTAATATAAGCACTAGATTTCTAGAAATCAATTACTTTTTATTGAAAATTTTTAATCTTAAATTAATTCTTAAGTTATTACATATGGAAAACATTTTCATACTTTTAATAATATTAAATTATTTTACAATTTTTCTAAATATTACGAATATAGTAACATCATATAAAATTACTTACTCTTATGAAAAAAAATTTTTAATATATGAGTAAATTGTTATTTCTTTTTCAAGACTGAAGTGTATTTGTCGAATTTGTATCCTAAAAAGTTACGTTATATTTTTTTCTTTGTTATCTTACAATATTATTTTTTTATACAAAATAATGTGCAATCAAATATCATAGTTTTATTTTATTGTAATTTTCTAAAATATTTTATGTACTTACAATAGAAAACTGTCAAAGCAACTGTCATCGCCTGCACTTGCTTTGGAAGAAAAAATAGTACTAGATTAATTTGATTAGCAGAGTTAATCACTACTTTAAAATGAAAACTGTCTGCGTTGTGACAAAAAAACTTTTGTGATGTATTCTAAAAACACGTCGCAGAGCGAAGACAATATCTCATATGAGACGTAAGAGAATATCTTAAACGCACAGCTCTGCGCAGACAATGTCGTACCTTTTGATATGCGTTATCTTCAGATCATCTGATATTAGTGTCAGACATATTTAACAGCCTTAGTCATGCAATGATTATAACTGGCGAAAGTAACAAAATTCGTTAAACGTTAAAAGAATACATTAATTAATACACTTTGGTGTTTTGAAAACACTTGAGTTTAAATTCATTCCTTCTTTTGCTACACAGAGAGGAATACAAAAAGATCTCACCATGTGACTACTGCTTACTGCGACCATTTCGCCTTTACTTTGATGTTTATTTACAAAACGATATCATGTCTACTGTTATCTATGTTAAGCTTTCGAGTGAAACGCGAATAACGATGTTTGCGAATACAGAAACATTCTGTTCATTTTAGTATTGCGAGAATAAGTTTAATTTTTCTCTTTATTTCAGTTTATCAAGTGGAATCAGCGTGGGACGATCTAATATTCAGCAAGTAGCCGATAAACGACGAGCAGATATAGAAAAGTTTCTTGTAAGTCTATTTAAAATGGCGCCGGAAATATCTCAAAGTGATTTGGTGTACACTTTTTTCCACCCGCTACTACGAGATCAAAAGAATGCTGATATTCATTTACGTAAAGTCAAAGGTATATTTAAAATTTTATAAATATATTATTATTTGTAAACATTATTAATCACTTCGAAATAAAGCCCCTTGCAACAGTATTTATATATATTTGTATTAGTAATAAATTTAAATTTTAATTAACGAAAACTGAACATTTATTATAATAAAATATTGGGATGATAAGCGTAAATACATTATATTTATGTAAATAGAATAAATATTTAAAAGATGTCATATCGAAAAAATTGTGTTTACAAAAATATAATTTATCTGTAAATATTATATAATAGTTTTAGTAAACGTTTAAAACTTATGTAATAAAATTAATAATTTATATGATGTCATTTTTATATAACAGTTGGAAATAATTGGTGGGCCGAAAAGAGAGTTAGAGACAACGTCCAAAGTGGTCAGATTAAATTGGCTTTTCACTACGATCGTGGCACTTTATCTGTTATGGTTTATCATGCCCGAGGACTGCCGAAAGTAGCCAATGCTCAAGAGCCAAATACATACGTGAAAGTATATCTTAAACCTGATCCTACAAAAGCGACAAAACGGAAAACAAAAGTAGTAAAGAAAAATTGTCATCCGTCATTTATGGAGATGGTAAAGTCAGACTTTTATGATAAAACTCTTAGAATATATTATTAACTATAGATGCAAAGATATAATCTTTTATAATTTTTTATAAAATATAAACTATATTCTTTGCTTAATTAGATGACAAGTTTTGTAATAATCCATTTTTTGTACTAGTTGGTGTATAGAATGCCTCTAGAAGTGATTAAAGAGAGAATACTTGAAGCAACGATATGGAATCACGATACTCTGCAGGAGAATGAATTTCTCGGTGGTATAAGTTTGCCGCTCGAACGTTTCGACTTGACGAACGAAACTATTGAATGGTTCTCATTAGTTAATGTACGATGAAGCAAGTATAAAGACTGCCCTGGAGTATACATATAGAAGTCCCTTAATGCTCACATAGATATTCTTTTTAAGATACATATGACATAATGTTAGCGCACAATATTAAAAGTTCTTTATTATGCACAGCCAAGTGCAATAATCACCATGCTTTATGGTATAAAATTAATTTTTATTTATATAATTTTGTGCACATCTATACAGTTTCGGTTCTTTTTGATGAAGCAAAGATCCGAAATGATAAATGTGAAAACTCTCGTGTGATATCTGAAAGAAAATAATTATATGCAGAAGAAGGAACTTCTATGAATAAGAATTGCTAAAAGAGGTAGTACGTCTTTATCGAGTCTGCATAAAGGAATAGTCGAATGAAAAGAGAGAAATACTACAAACGTTTAGAATTATATCTCGCACTTGTGCATATTTCTTTAACTGTACTTTTGACATAAAGTATCTGAAAATATGACAAATTCAGCATGAATTTAATAGATTTATATTGGAGGGGATTTACTCTTTTATACAAAATTTTATACATTTTATTTATTTAAATATATCACTTTTTACTGAGACTAATGATCACTAATTGTAAATAGAATGTATTTTATCATATTTATATCACATAAATATGATAATAAAATTTATTTGTATAACGAACTGTCGAATTAAGCTCTTTTACACCGAAATAATCCGAGTGAAAAAGTTTGCAGTTTTCTATTACAAACATAATCTAATCGTGTGAAAATATATATAAAAATAGTATATGAAAGTTAAATTTGATATACAGCATACAGGATCATGTTTTAACGGACTTTTACAGTGTTATTTTATATTATTAGGAGAGAAATCTATATAATTGCCTGTTTATGTAATGGCCTCATAAATGAATGTACTATTGATGAAACTATGTAAATATGCTATTAAATCTGTGTAATAAATTCATTTTTTAATTATCTTATATTGTTCATATCACACGTTTTGGATATTTTTTTTATTTTTAACATTTTTGTCACAAATTGTAAAGAACAAAGATATTGAGAAAGGAACGCGTGGTTGTTCGCGAGAGTTACAAAGAAAATCGCAATAGTTGAATTCTAAATTTCAAAATTGTTATGCAAATTGTTTAAATTATTTAAATAATTCTGGGACGCTTTGTCGAAGAGTTGTGGTTGCTATGTTTTACATACATCTTTGAAGAAAAAGAAAATCATTTTTTAATATATGTAATTTTCTATTCTAAACTAATTTTTTATCAATGACAACATAGTGTTTATAAAGTATATATATATAAAAATAAATATAAATATAAATTATCGATAGAATTGCCATGAAATTTAGTTCGTAATCCCTCCTAAATGAGGCGTTACTAATAATTTTAATAATATGATCTCGAATTTTCTGCACGACTAACTGATCCGCACAGTACTTGAATTTGAACCCGATACATTAAGGATACATTCACATATACATATTAGAAGGTAATAATGCAATAAAAATTTAAGGAAAAAAAAGTAATATATAAAATCCTTTATTTAACATTTGGGATTATTTATTTGTCAATATTTTGGATTGCAATAAACAAATCTAGTCGCACACAACAATAAAAACTATTAGAAAATTGGAATATTTTAAAATAAGTATTTAATAACTTTAAATGCTATTATAAAGAATAGCTTTGTATATAAAGCGTAATTTCGTGCCTGTTAGTGTTAAGAATATTTTATATTGCTATAATTGGACGCTTCGCGAAATGTTCGTCACATTATCTGCCGCAAACATGATACGTCATTTTGCGAGACATGCTTTATCGGTAGGAAACGTGCTAACAAGTTATTTCATAAAAGTGGCTCCCACTTCGCTTAGAAAGTAGAGAGACGTACAGTAAGGGAATCTAAAACTAACACAACATTCTATCAATATAAAAAAAAGTAATTAGAATTCTAGTAGCACTTTTCAAAGTTGTCAAGTATATTTTTTATTCTCCTTTCTAAAAAAGGGCATGGCATCGATACTCGCATCTCTCGAAGTATTGTTGTCGCTTTTCCGCGATTGCGATTGAATTTTGACAGCTGTCAAATTTGTACAAATGGTTATCTATACCGGAAGAGACGGAGAGAGACCGGGAGAGACGGGGAGAGACGGGGAGAGACCGGGAGAGACGGGGAGAGACCGGGAGAGACGGGGAGAGACCGGGAGAGACGGGGAGAGATGGGGAGAGACGGGGAGAGACGGGAGAGACGAGGAGAGACGGGGAGAGACCGAGAGAGACGAATAGAGACTGGGAGAGACGGGAGAGGACGGGAGAGACAGGAAGAGACCGGGAGAGACAGGGAGGGACCGGGAGAGACGGCGAGAGACCGGGAGAGATGGAGAGAGAACATATAGAAATTAATAAATTTAAAAAATAACCAAATAAAAAATAATCAATAGAGAAAACTAACTTTCGAAAATCTTTCGTTTGAGTAAAATACTCCACAGTGTACACACGCACGGATGCACGCACTTCTCCCCCCCCCCCTCTCTCTCTCTCTCTCTCTCTCTCTCTTTCTATTTTTTTTTTCTTTTTGTATATAATTATTTATTTATATAATTATTATTGCAATTGTTATTTTAAAACGTAAAAAACTAAATAGCGCGCGTCTGTGTTGTTCTAGTAAAAATAAAAAAGAATTTTGCATTTCTTATACTTATCAAAAAAATAAAAATGAAAAATGTGTTAACTTCACGAAGTTAGTATGACACTTCCTTTCTAAAGTACAAGACAAGAACGTAATAAGTATCATTTTTAACACCAGTTCCAGACAGCACTTAAAGTTCTGCTATTATGTGTAATATAAAATTTTTTAAACAATTTCGTTTTTTTTTAATTTTAACATGAAACATGGTATTTGAGCAAACAGTCGTGCTGAGTATTATCGTAGTTCTAGTAAGAGTTTTATGCTCTGCAATCGTTTTTAAACAGAGGATTAAATATTTTTAAATAATTTTTTAGTACTGCAATTAGCACGACACTCAATTTTTTTACTGTTTTTTTTAAATGTAATTTCCTAGTTTCCTGTCCTTTTGTTGTATTGATTTCATGTTCAGACCAGCAAAAAATAGAGAAAAAAAACGTAGACGTTTACCTGCTATAATTCGAACATGTGGCACGTCAAGTAAACGCCAGTAGACAATTATCTCATTAAAATGTCTAAATCTGAGAAATGTTTCTATCCGGTTCTTTTAACGTAGGGATCAACCCTTTCTCGTAATAAATAAAGTGTCAAGTACGAATTTTACGTATGATTTTTGTATGCAGTAAAGGAATTTAACAACCTATGCACGTAGAAAAGTAGACAAAATAATTTTTTCGATGCATAATTATTTTCGTGTACGATGTCTCATTGTACGTTATTATTTAATGTTAACTATATTTCTTAATGGTTTTATTATTTGTTTATATAAGTAGATATAAAATATATAATTAAATATAATACAAAATATTATTTTAATGTAAGAGTCTATATTTTATAAATACTGGAAATATAAAAATATTAAATAATACAACAATCACATTAACATATTTACAAAATACGTAGATTTAATTATATATATTTGATATTAATATTTTTTAAATTCATTTTATATGTGTTTTATATTACTTGTGATCTTTTTGTCGGATGAAGGAAAGCAGAAGAAAAAACTGCTTTTATCAGTGTCGGGGCCCGTCTAGCGACCCTGTTAATGAGTAATTTTCTGGCAAGTATCCCGCAACGCATGCGGAACTTCACAGGAATGAGATAGAGCCGCTATTCGAGACGCCGTCGTAAATATTATGCAATCGCAATTAATAGCTTTCGTGTGCTTACCGAGATATCGTACACGCGCGATCGTGCGACAACTGTGACACATATGACACGCATATTATAGGCATTTAGTCGTGCGTATAAAATTATTTAACGTTATTTTAACGTTATTTTTCTAATCTACCTCTTTGACAGCGTCAAACTGCGATGTACGTAAATTTGTAAATATCATAAATGATTTTAAATATCAAAAATACATAGTCCAAACCATCGTTCAAAATAAAGCGCCAACGCGTAACTATTAAGTTAGAACAATAAGCGAAAATATAGAAAGTGACACTATTATATCAAATACATATATTCTTACAAATTATTGTTCTTACTAAATTTAAAAAGAAGCCTATTATTTCGTCAGATATAAAAATTATTTCGAAGCATTAATGTAATCGAAATAGAATGTAAAACACAAAAAAATCTTTAAAGTTTTCTTTTTACGCGCGCCCACCATTGCTATTTCCTTCTTCCGCTTTATAATTTAATTTATTATCGTTTATCTTGAATAACATGTGAGATAACATCTGGTAATCTCTCGGTTACGTTATTATGCGCTATGAGAATCTAATGTTATGCTTGTCGATTAAACGTTTGAACTTCCGACTGGTCATAACGCCAGTGCGAAAGCTTTCCGCGGCCCTCGAGGCCGAAGGGCTTTTAGGTACTAATTTTATGTAAAGTTATGAGACGTTGCGGCGCGCTCCGATGTGCCATCATGTTTCCCGCAGGTGCTATAATCGAGAGGTTGCGCTTCACACAGACGCCGCGCTGCAGTATAACTAAATATTCAGACTCCAGAAATTCCGTTTCTTTTGGAGATGATAGAGCACCGAAAATAAGCTACGATGCTTTCAAGCTCCATGAAAAGTTAACACGTAGGCAAGTGAAAAATAAATATATAAAATCGAAAGCGGTGAAATTTTAAAAAAAGTTCGAACAAAATGAAATAAAGAATATATGGGGAAGAATAATTTAATTGTTGCTGTAATACCGTTGTATACCACTTTATATTCGTGATTTGAGAGCAAACAAGTTCTATTGCTATATTGTTATAGTAAGATCTTGCTGACAAAACAGGAAAATTTAGCTGAGTAAATTTGTTCATATGAATTAATTTTGTTGTATCAACAATAATTCTCAAAACTCGAATTAATTACAAATGCCACGAAAAGATATCGTCGTATAAATAAGTTGCAACAGACACTATGCGCGCCTTCAGCGGCGAAGTGTTTATGGCGTCATAAAAAAATAAAAATAGGAAACATTTTTACGGGCTGATCATTAAAGCCGACTCGGCGAGGCAACGAAGATGTCCGCCAATTAATGTCTGTAGCCTCACGTAACTATAACTCTCCGCCGGTACGTACAACGCGATGGGTATATCGAGTTATCCTCGTCTGTTCAAGTTTTCCTTTCTTTTCGCGCGTTTATCGTTGTAAGAGAGAGAAATTATTTATTCTCCCATATTCAATGGCACGAAATTACGAGTCATAAAATTATAGAAGATACAAGTTATAAATTAAAGGAAGAAGGCTAAAAGTCACGGCAAAAAGTTATAGAAGTAAACAAATTTTTAAGTCATCAAAATTAAAAGTTCTTGAT
Source organism: Monomorium pharaonis (assembly GCF_013373865.1). NCBI lineage: Eukaryota > Metazoa > Arthropoda > Insecta > Hymenoptera > Formicidae > Monomorium > Monomorium pharaonis. Next base: position 2,808,879 of record NC_050473.1, read on the forward strand.
GAAAATGATGAAAACTACGTATATTTTTAATTATATCAAGGTCTTCATTGAATGCGATTTTAATAGCATTCAAAATTATATATTACATTGTTATTTGGACAATTATTGTTTGATATCACTTTCTACTGCTTCTTGTGTTTTATTATGATTATTCGCTTTTCTAATTAAGAGGAATTATAATTCTTTATGGAATCTTATTACAAGTGATGTTTAAAGAAGTGAATAAATCCATTTACTGACAGGTAAGATTATCATGTTATATGGTATTACAAGGAGCGACTTTCAAACGCTTATAATGGTTAATGATAGATATTTTCGAACATATTGAGGGTATTATGAAACAAAAATTTTACAGCTAAAAATAAACCACTAAATCTATAAATCAAATCCACAAATCGGTAATAAAGGAATACATAATTACTATACAAGGCAAGTGTAATAATTATGTGTTTTATTGTCTGAGACATACGGTATAAGCTCAATAAATTGATGTTTTTACCGTTCAGTCTGTTGGTCCTTACTGTAAATATTGCTGGTATGATATAAAGTTTAGTGCCTGTTTGAAACTGACTGAGAAGAAAGACTAATTGTAACTGACTGACATGATTGTGACTGAAATATTTATTACTGACCTAGGATAAACCCTTTAATAAAGACTGACAAAAAAGAAGACAATAAGGGGAAGAAGAAATAAAAACGGTCTTGATACAAAAAAATAAAGCTGCGTGGACATAATCATAATAAATAAAGTGAAAATTTAATGAAAATATTACATTTATTGTTTTTATTTAAAAATATAACAATAGAAATTTGTGTTTGGAAAAAATGGTTTGAAACTAAATGATTGAATAAAAGATGTTAATGTCTAGTCGAAGAATAATAAAATTCGTGGCTTTTTTTTTTTTTTTTTTTTTTTTTTTTTTTTTTTTTTTTTTGTAAAAATGAGAAGTCTCATCTTCCTAGTAAACCGTACTCTGAGTAGAAATGTACCCAATGTTACCATGTCTTGACAAGGTTTCCTTCGGATTTACTTTAATAGGTTTGATATGAATAGGGCACAAACGGGAACGAATAAATTTTTTTTATTATTAATTAACGATGTTATTTTAGTCGGGATTTGATAACGAACTTCTAAGGATATTTTAAATAAAAGTTCAATAAGGTTGCAATCGTATACGTCTTTGTTAAAACTTGATCATATAAGTAATATTGATCTAATCTAAGCAATATCTGAGCATTGAATTTAATTTACTCTCAATTCAATTCTTGTATGATTGCATTATTTAAAAAATCATACAAACTTCCTGTTAACGTTGTTACATTTTCCAGTGATCCATTAAGTCCAATGTTGTAAACAACACTATACTTTTGCATTTCAGATCTATTGTTACCTATTTATTATCAATCGTGCTTTACATCATTGTGAAAACATTATCGCAAGGTTCATTTGAGAGATAAAAGTACAAATGGAATTTAACTCATTTAATCGGTAAATAAGGCTTGCATGAGGCTCAGTTTCTAATCGGGATTATATCATTTGTACTTGAAATCAACGTATTGGATAGAAGAGCAAAAAAAAAAATTATAAAGAAAATTAACCACACGCACTCACACATAGGAAGTAATATTACTATCGGTGGTAATATTCTTAAAAAAAGCGCAAAAAGGAAAAAAAAAAGAAGAAAGTGGCGAAATAAAGAAAAGAAAATACTTGCATTTTTAAAATTTTTCTTTGATAGTATGTTAGGTGTTTTCGGATTGAGTTCTATAGTACAACCTAGACCGAACCAGGAAGGTACAGCTCAATTTTGAAAAAAGAACATGCATATCTTGGTTGGCTTGGTCTTTTTGTCAGCAGTTCTTTGAGTGGTCTATGTCTATTCTTTAACAGTTGGTCACGATTTCTTACTTTAGTATAGGGAAGGCTCGCTTCAGTTGTATAGAACTCAAAGGGTTTTCGAGAATAATAATGTGATTCTTTTCAAAATTAAATGTTGTAGAACAATTTTATTTTATTCTTGAAAAATTGTTCTTTTTTAATTTTTTACCCCTCATCCAAACAAATATAATTAATCTTCTCTACTTCCTCATATGACTCGTGTACGTGACTCGAAAAATTAATTTAGCCAAAATTTACAAGAGAAAGTTATTTCTTGTGCGTGTATCACACGGTTTATAGAATTTTCTTTTTTTTAGTGCATATAATGAAATTGCTTTTAGCTCGCTAACACGATAGGACGTTAAATTTAAAATAAAACGAATTTAATACAATTAGACAATTAACGTTTAAATCAAAATTATATTTGAATTTTGCGTTTGTAGTTAGAAATATTTAAAAAATAAAGAAAAACGGAAATAAACACGGGATAATGAGTCATATACAGTATTGCTGTGAAAATGTATTTGTACTGAATGTATATGTACATAACTGAACAATCACAAAATATACGAAATGTACGTTTTGCCCTATATAAGGGCTCTTATTCGAACCCTTCTCAGCAATCTGATGCAACGTAAAATATCAAAGAAAAGTTGTAAAATAAATTATTTCAACTTAATATATCGTCAGTAATGTTAAAATTTCCATGACAATGAATTCATTTAAGCGAAACACTGGAATGCGCGTAAAAGATGTTGGACAAAAAACACGCAATTTCCTTTAAAAAAAGGGTTTCGTGACTAATTTCTATACAAAGAAAAAAATTTTTTTGCTTTATTGAAAAAATTACAGAATTTTAATATTTATTGGGATTTTAAGATTTTTAATAGACAAAGAATCTTTCTTTTGAAATCAATATCCACACAGTCAAAACATTCTACATAAATAATCTCTCAATTTTTCTTTTAACTTTGAACATCAAACTTCAATTTATATTTGTACATAATATTGATTTTAACCTTTTACATTGAAGAGACATAGAATCTCTTGAAGGTGCTTGAATTTTATTTTTTAATTTTTACATGCCTAAAATAAATAACTAATACTTTATTAGTTGCAGAAATAACGACAATATTATTTATTTTAGTCTAAAAGCTTGATATTAATATCGTTTTTTAATTTTTAAAGTACAAAAGATTCGAAAAATTTACTTGTCTTATATTAATTTATATATCAGAGTTAACATATATTTGAGTATATACTGAGCCTTGCGTCCTACTGGACATGAAAAAATTAAAATTTGTGAACTTGAATTTTTAGCATTTAACACTCTATTGAAGAGCGTTACTGTAAAAAATGTATTGAATTGAAGATAATTTACTTTTGAGAAAAAACTTCGGAGTATCTATAAAAAAATAAAAATGCAGTTGTGTAATAGCATGACAAGTCATTTAGCTAACGTCCTATTATTAACGTTAGTGTCAATGCTTTTAGTTATTGCGCGATCGATTAGACCCAACAAATGGACTGAGTATATTGCTCTATTTAGTAGTATATTGCCGCAATAAAAATAAATATAAAGTAGTAATCAAATGCTTGACACCGCAAAATGGTTGGGTAGTGAGCATCTGTTATTACAACAAAAAATTAATTCATGTCCAATATCGTGTTAAAAAAATATTATATTCGTTAAAATTGTAATACTATATAGAAACATTTATTTTAATTTTATCATTTATATCTTGATATTTTCTGCCTATATTAATATTTGAAAATTGTAACTTTAATAGTAAAATTTTATCATAGTTGGAAATGTAAATACGGATTATTATTGCAAACATTATAATATTATAATAATAATTATAAAAGTGGAGTTTTTAATTATTATTTTACCAATTATAATCACAAATCTAATGTTTTTCTTTTTCTTAGTGCACAGGCGTATAATCTTATTACATAAATGAAATAGAGAAAGAGTTCTACACATCATTTTGTAAAGCTATTATTTAATACAGACATTAATATCATATTCATGGAACGTAGGGGCACAGAATGCTTTATTTGCAATAACATTTTTTAGTAAATAGCTGTAGGATGAACAGCGTATAATCGCGCGTAATAAATTAAATTACGAAGAAATGAAACAAGATTCAAAAAAACAGAAATTAAGAAGCCATTTTAATTATCTAAAAATATATTCAACTGTCTCACGTTATCAACAAATTATTGTAGAAAAATTTTTGAAAATAGCTTTCAAATTTAAACTTAGGTCTGAGACACTACATGAGACCTACGACACGTAATAGGTCACGCATTTTGAATCAAGAAAAATTTATCGTTCTTTGTTTGAAGTGCTTCCAATTTTCTTCTACGAAAGGCAAAACTAAAGCGATGGAACACAATAGAAAGTGTCATAACTGTGGTCATAATTTGTACCTCGATTTTCATGTCCATCATATAAATCAAACCTCATAATACAACAAAGAAAAAGGAGTCCGTAACAAATTCCTGTTTCAATATTTTTAACTGATGTGCGCAACAATGTCTAACTGTTTCTTAAGACCAGATCTTCTTTAACCCTTTCGAGGTACCTTCTATTGAAATTACATACCACGTCAATGATTCAATTTCGTTTTAACATTAAAGCTCGACGAAGATTTTTAAAAGAAAAAAAAAATTAGTTGCGCTACCTGAACTGGCAACAAGAATTTATAAATAGTTGAAACAGCTAAACTTGTGTACCGCTAAAATTTAGTTACCACACACAAATTTTTGCTGTTGTAATTAATTACAACTAATCTTTTTTTCAATTAAGAATTATATATATATATATATATATATAAAATTTTGTTTAGACATATATGCGATCAGCATTAATAGCATTAAACTGTACTATGCATGAGCGACTTGAATGCGTTACGTAATAACATAACTTTCAAGTATGTGACGCGATGAAAAAAATTATTATGTGATTCTAAAATTAGGTAGTTTATTAATAGAAAATGCGTGAGCTTTTCTCAAAACATAATCAGAAACTTAAGATTATATCGAGTTATATATCTGCAAGAGTAAAGTAAGAAAAGTCATTGACTTATCAGCATCATTCAGCATGAGTAGTTTGTTACACACTCGCCTCTTATTAAACACATAGCGTTCCCACTTCAACTTAAGTAAACGTAATAAACAATGATTATCGATCTTAATCGCAATGGCGATAAACTTGAGTTTTCGGTTCTAAATCATCTAAGCGGCGAAATGATTTATGAACCTCTCGTATATGCGGTTTATAAGTGTTATACATCCCGGAATCGCACACGATTTTGTTACGACCACGCAATAAAATAATATATTACATGAATGCACTGATTAATACTGTAGATACTGCGGATACTGTAGATATACGATACGTGTACCGTGCCGTGATTTATGTGCCACTCTGTGATATCAAAGTATCATTTCTTATTAAAACAAGATCTTAAAACACGATATAAAAATATAATGTACAAATTGTGTTTTATTAATAATGATGTATTAAACTTTAAAGTAAAATATTTTCTTTTTAGAAACAATTACATTTTGCTATACATATTTTTAGCAAATACTATTCCGATTTAAACAATAACAAAAAGTAAAATTAATTTAGAATATTCTTTGGATATCTCTGGATATCACATTTTGTAAATAATAAACCATCCAATAAATTGTTCAATAAACAAATTTAAATAAAATAAGCTATTATGAATTGCTGAAGATGAGGTATATTTATGTTTCGAATATTCACACACACACATTTCATAATATTAGATGCAGTATTTTTAATAGAGGAACAAAAAACATATAAAAGATCTCATTAAGTATTAAATTTAACTCGAAAACTATAGAATAAAAAGATATGAAAAAAATATAAAAAGAAGAAAATGTCATTTTCTTACTATAATCTAGGTGTCTTTTATATTATAATTGGTTCTAATTATTACCGCGACGTCACTTTCGTCAGTCCGTGTCAAACTCAATATTAAATTTTAATATGTAATAAACAAATAATTAATTTTTGTTTATTGCATTAGAAGATTAAAGATGAATTCTGTCTTTGCAATGGAATCGACAAGGAGAGCAATCGATTAATTTTCTGAAAAATATATGTATAAAGATCAGCAACAGTCTTATCAAGAAGGTGGAGCTACTCGAGCCGGCTTCCCTCTCTTGTTCCTGGTTCTCTTTTTGTAGGCGGGCGACATTCCTACTGTTCGGCGACGTTCTCGTTGGACACCATTACGTTGGGTGCCGGATGTAGATTGGTCGTTCGATGCCGCTCGGCAGGGGCGGAGCCTACAAGCAGATCCCCACCAAACCGAGACTGTTGGATTTACTCCTCTAGCTAGTAAACGTTGGAGTTACGTTGGCAGTTCAATATCGATATCGGACAAAATGCATTCGTCGGGAATTGGCAACAACAACATTCTTATGTTTTAACAGTGTCGTTGTTTTCATTGTTTGTGCTAAGTGCCGTGAATATATGACAATTTACATTTGTCTACGATTTTTTTCAATTAATGTGACTTAAATTATTGTGTAATTTGAAGAAACAGACGTTTGTTTATTACATAAGCTAAGTCCAATTTGCATGAACCGACATGCCATCGTTTCGTGACGACATTATCTCTGGAGAACCCTCGAACGCCATATCGAACCTCAGCAACATCACGAACATGATGCCACATTATAATCAAACGAGCCTTGCATATCGCCAACAACACCAACAGGTCGCTGATAACCAACAGCAACATCAACTGATAATGCAACAAACGCATCAGCAAACATCAGCGCAACAGGTTCAGCCACACACCGCGGTTGCGGTTGCGGCTCCCGCCACCATTGAAGGTACCCAATACTGGTATGGATATCCATCCAGAGCTATACCCGCGACACCGGCGTTGCATCCTCAACATCAGTCAAGTTCAATTCCCCCGCAGTTTTTTAATCATCCGGAAATGCTGCCCGGATGGCACTACACGACACAGTACTCGCCATATCTACAGTATCAGCCGCAACATCTACATTTTCAGACACAATCGCAATCGCAGCATCATCAAGCACAAGAACTGGAGCAACATTCACCGTCGGAACAGCGCATCCAGCAACATTTATCACATCTACATCTGCACAATTCGTCGCCCGAACAACTCTATCAACATTCATCTCCACAACAACATCTCCAACATAATTCGCCGCCTCAACAAGTCTGTCAACAGCATCCGTCACCCCATCAATTACAAAATTCACCACCTCAACAAATCTGTCAACAGCACAGTCAACAACTGACCACTTCATCGCCACAGCAATTGCAACAAAATTCTCCGCCTCAATCGAATTCACAGCAGCGGATTCAGCAACGGTTGCCCAAACATCAGTTGGAGGAAAGTTCGCCGCCGCAATTCTTTCAACAAAATTCACCGCCAATTGTGGAATGTTTCCAGTCACAAATGTCATCAAGGGAAAATGATATTTTTTACAAACGACGGATGTTAAAATGGAGCATCAAAAATATGAATATTGATGTGACCATCCGCAATCAGTATCCATCAGCGACCGCACGAATGAACGGCAACGTTGCCGTGGACGGTAATATGAACGGTAGTATAAATGGCAGTTTGAATGGCAGTCTGAGCAGTAATCATAGCAACAATAGCACTTCTCCTACAACATCACCGAATTTCCATATTGTACCATACGATGACTTGCCCTGTACGTCTCGCAACATAAACGTACCATCCACATCTAGCAATACAAACTTGCTGCCTACGAGCATGACTCTGCCGTCCACATCTAGAGATATGCCATCCGCATCCAGAGATATGCCGTCCACATCCAGAGAAATGCCGTCTACATCCAGGGATATGTCCTCCACGTCTAGAGAAATATCATCTGTCTCAAGACGTCATCAATTATACACGCATAGAATCCAAGGAAGAAGGAGTCCATACGAATGGATGAAAAGGCCATCGTATCAAAGTCAACCTAAACCAGGTTAGTAAAAGTTCTAACATCATACTTCTAGCACTATTAAATTTTCTTTAAACTCGTTTTTAGAGAAATTAAAAACTCTGTTGGCATATGCAAAAGTATTAAAAATTTTATCTTAATTTGAAAAATTTTCAATTGTGCATAAATAACAAACGCTGACAATATCGAGCACTGAAAGAATACATTCTTAACATTTTTTGTTACCTAATATTTTCTTGAAAATTCTACAATCTAAAAAGTCTACATTCTTACTGAAAGTACGAACGCTTAGAATAAACAAAATTATCGAAACATTGTGAGAAAACTTGAAATTAAAAAATTATACGTCTTTCTTCGTTAAATGATCTTTTTGCTGAAAATTCGACAATATACAAAACTGAAAAATTAATATAAAATTTTTATCTATGCTAGAAAAAACAAACTCGTTTATTGTAAAAAAAATGGCCATAATTCTTTAATTAATAACAAAATTTGTAATGTATGAGATAAATGCGAAGAGAACTTTTTCAATATTTCTTCTAAATATAGCAAAGTTTACCAAAATTGAATCAAATTAATATAAAAATTGGCGAATATTAATTTGGCTCGCATTGTATAGCATATAATTAATAGATATGGATTTATTACTTTTTGAAACTGAAGATCATATATGGTAAATACGCTGTCTGTGTACGTATTGAAAATTCTTTTCTTTTCTTTTTTCTTTACAGAATTTGTTTTGTTAAAAATAAATTCAATAACGTGAATAATAAACATAACGTCGCGTCGGAATCATTTTATACTTCGATTCATCTCTTCTTCTTTCAGACTTTATATTTTTTTGTGATTGTATTCTATTTTTATTTTATTTGACAAATAACTAAATATGTTAACACGTAGAAATTGCTATAGATCACAATTCAACAATGTAAATGTTAATTTAACAATGAAACCAATTATTTAATATAGAATATTCTTACAAAATAAGACATAAATTTAATTAATTGTAAATTCTGATCCCAGGAAATTGAAAAATATTGTCATTAAAATAATAGAAAAATTTAACAAACGTCAATAAAGAATATTATTTAAATTATATAGATGTTAATTTATATAGATGTTCTTTCAACATTATACATATATATTCGTATTTTCTGAGATTACGTTTACTAAATTTTGAAATATGTATATACTGCAAATTCATACCAATAAATTTTTTATCAGAATGTCAATGAAATTTGAAGAGGTTCGTCATCGTTGGGGATGATAGCGAATTGAACAAACTACTCACGCGTGTCCGAGCTCTGCCTATGAACAGTTAATCTTTCGTCAATTTCAGTGAAATCGGACAATTTAAAAGCCACGTGATAGAGATTACACATCTAACGAGAACTTCTTTCGTGCATATCGTGTGCTATCATAAACACGTCTCCAGCGGTCTAGATACGGCAAACCATGTAAACACGGTAACGGACGAGCAAACATCTAATTGCTCTCAAATATTTGTGAGATTATCCCCCTCTCTCCTTCGTTCCCTCTCGTCGTCTACCTCAATTTTTCACCGGACTCGAATGAAAGTCCCATCCGTTCGCACGGAACGCATCCTGAATCAACAACATCCGAGGAAGAGATTAATTCTCACTGTTTCGCGACCCCGTAATTCGATATACATGAAATATTCGAAAATCCGGTTCGAAAATCAGTTCTCTTATTTGATATAAACGTATATGAGGAGATGAAAGAGATGTTCTTTTCATTGTTGCAGTATGTAACGCCGAAACTGTCGGCGGCGCAGATTCAACGTCGCCAATTAATGAACTCTGTTGCCGGCTTGAAATTCTCGGTACGAATCATAATAAATTGATTGTCATGTTACAATATTATATTTTGATGTTTGCATGCGATTATTGTACTGTGCATGCAGCTCCCGTTTTTTCCCATGTTTTTTGGTAGAAACGTACCTCATACGTGATGTTTTCTGAACTAAACGTACTAAATGTAACTTCCTCTCGTAAATGTCCATGGAAAATAAAGACTTACAATGAAGACTAAGATATTTCAGAGAATTTGTTGATTTTTCTTAAGTATATTTTTAACAGATATACTATATATATTAGAGAATAATACGATATATTTTATAATGATTGGCATTCTAACAATGTTGTATTTTAAATTCAATTGTCAATCTGTGAAATGTTTAGTAATAGTATATTGTGTAACAAACCAACAAGTGCAGTGAGTCGGCTCATAAGTGCAGGAAATGGATGCACTTGCCTTCGACTCATGCGTTCACCCGCACAAATGAACAATAATCGATCTCCACATGTTGCACACAATACTTTTTGTTGCCTGTGCGTCGAAGTATATGGTTCTTGAATGTGAACTGACAGATGAGAAAAGAATCACTTTTCTCATGGTACACAGGAAGCGAAAAGAAAATTTTCGGTCAATTTATATTGAGAAAACTGATTCAAAACAGAGCGTACGTGTTAGTTACGCATTACGCTATACTACATTCAGGCATCCATGGTCGTAAATTTTCTTGAAAATTTATGAATTTTAAGAATTCAAGATTTCTAATTTGTTTCTGTTTTTGAACAGATGTGATACTGATTGTATCTATAGATTTTTTTTATTAATGCAACAAGACTTTTTTCAGTGATATATTTGTAATGAAAAGAGTTAAGACTTATTAGAAACATTAATTAGAAATCTGGCAGATTCAACAGTCTGTATTAAAGAACGAATGAATCAGAAATCTTGTTTGTATAATTCAGAAAGTCAAATGTTCTAATTATACATATCGAGTTTAATTATAAACCAGAAATTATGCTTTCACCAAAACGCATTCAATGCATCATATATGTCTTGATGACATAATTGAATCATTTTTCTCAGTGTACAATCATCCCTTGAAATTAATGTAAGACTCTCGAAGAATGGAAAACAAATGAAAGTATTCGGGTACATAATTATCCTGTGTCTCTAAAAAAAAATGTATTAAAGGCGCAGAGTCGTGCTGAACCATGTGGTTATACTACTTAATTTTCAGCCGCTATCGAGGGTAACATGTGAGTTTAATACGTTCGGACCCCCAAATTCTTATTCATCGCCCGGTGCATTCATCGTCTTCGTCAGTGCTTTGCAGAATCCGTCCCAATTCAACTTCTTCGTCGCCATTATTTTTTCTTCCGTTCTCTTATTTGCATTTTAGCTCACGCGCGTGCAGAAAGTACGCGCGCCTTAAGTACCTTGAAACGAGCGTCCTGTACCTTCCAGCGGCAATTATCTGCGTTTTATGGTTATATTGCGGGCAGAAGCCGCCACGGCAGAGCCTCTCACCACGACAATACAAAAACGCGAGGCGTGCATTACAATTTCGTGAGGGACGGCCTCGTGTATATGCGCTTTCTCGTTCGCGCATTGCGAATCGCCGCCGCGCCGCGCCGTTCGGTTCCGTTCCGTGAGAGTGGCAGCCTACGATGGCAGCACGCGATTTCTACCACTTTTATGGCACCTTCGTCTGGCCAGGATCCCCTTATCGGCGCGATTAAAGGTAAACAACGAGGAGGAAAGATTTTCATTCGCTGCAGGCAAAGACATCGGTCGTTGTTACTCCTGCCGATAATTATGGAAAGTAATTGTTTGGAAAGTGGAATAATTAGTCCTTTTTCTCACAACTTTTTTTTATCTCACAGTCAATAAGACTCAAGACCTTCTCTTTCAAGATATAGTGCACCTTAGGCGCCACCCTCGTTATTCATTCTGTGAATTTTAACATATCTTTTCAAAAGAAGAGAAACCCGTGAAATGGACAGTCTATCGTATCTGGGACTCGAAAACCTTCATTACGGTCGAGTGTTTTGACAGTGACAAGATCAACGGTGGGATCGAGTGAATTGTCGAACCTGTGTAAATAAACTTGTCATCAGCCGATCCACCCAGACTCCCGAGGTCATCGCGTTTCGGTGTTACGCGATTCGATTCGCAGCACGCCATCGGACACATCGATGTTTCTTCGTCGTTTTAAAAGAAGTTAAACGATTCATCATTGGCGTCGCGAGCTGGCGTCTCGGATCGAGTGGACGTGAGTTGCACGATGTGAATGAATGGCACCCGAGAAAAACTAATCAGGTGAATCGGTTTGGCCGGATATTCAACTAAAAGTTCAATTGAGACTAGAAGTTTATTGAGAGGAAACCTAAGCGTTGAGAGATTTAAGGAGCAACAGAAATCTTTGAGCAAAAAACTTCGACGTTTTTTATTTTATTGTTTCCTTTTTTTTTTGGTACCAGTCCCAAAAGCTACGTGCCAGCCGTATGTCCAAGGTTACACCACAAAAAATATTTTACATCCTTTACGGTAACATTCTTGTCGTCACTCGACATAGGGTTCGAATATCGACGTTGCAGGATAATAAATCAATTATTGTATGGAAGCTGTTGAGTTTCGCTTGACCACGCGCTCTGCAGGTATACGAGAATGAAATTTTCCACGGTACAATCAAATGTGCTTTTGTCTATTTGCGATTGGTCACTTGTAGGGTAAAAGAGACAAGCGGATCAGCTATCAGTTTATTAACTTAACGCATACGTTTGTTACTTTTTCCTATCAACTAGAATGTACTGTTAAATGTTTTATCTTTCTTTAATTTTTGTCATTATTTCTTCTTTATTTTTTTTTTTTTTTTTAGTTTCTTTCTGTTCATAAACAGTCAAATATGAGAAATAATTTAAAATATTTAAATTTGCTAAATACGATTACAATGAAGATTATAATTTTAAGTTGTATGAGGCATTCATATATACATTTTTTTTCTCTTAATAAATTAATTAAAGCGCAACGCGTTACAAGCGTTACAAGGATTTTAATGATTTACATAAACTATTAGTAAAAAAAAAAAAAAAAAGGAAAGGAATTTTCAAGGGCGCTAAAGAAGAGCAGGCAGACGCAGCTACATCACGACCAGATTGTTACCAAAAAATCTCTCTTTTTCCTTCTCTCTTCATTCGCGGGCACTTGATATGCGATATACAAATGCGAGGTGGCACAATAGAGGTAATTGTGACGCCGCTGACGAATGGCACCCGCGCGAGTCGGCGCGCGGCTCCGGCTTAGGCTCCGCTCCGACACGAGATATTGCCGGGGGTTGTCAAACGCCCGCAGGAAAAGCGGGGCACGCGCTTTTGCCATTCCGCGGCGTGAAATGGAAGAGCAAACGCTATAATGGGGTGGCAACGAGTCCCAGGAGCACCGTTTCTTCACCCCCTACGCTTGCGTCTTTCTCTCCTTCTCTGTCCTCCCGCATCTCGTGACGTTCATAAAATCCCGTCGCGCTTCCTCTCGCGCTCTCACCCTCCTTCTCCGTCGTGCTCGTTCGCATTTCGCGCACGGATACTCGGGAGAAATAGCTTCAGCGGATTCGTTCGTTCGAAAGTATAGACAATGATGGGTCCAACGAGCTAGATACATTTTAAGAAATCGTTCCCTATGCACCGCACGCGGTGATAAACTTTAGCGAATAACAGTCGGTGCGTGTTAGACCGGAGAGTATTATTTTTGAAATATAAAAACGATTAAAATTAGAGCTAAAAGACAACGTATGAATATGTTCAAATAGTTCAAAATTAAAGAAATGTTTTGAATATTTCGGACAGTTCGAACAATAAAGAGGTCGGAAATGTATTGTACTAAAAACAAAAGAACAGTTTTTCAATCATCTCTTCATTGATATATCAAAAAATTAGGTTCAAACTATAATAATTTTCAAATTTCAAATCTGAACTACTTGACGTTCGATCTTGACTATCCAATCTATTCGAACACTTAATGTTTCCAAGCACTAGTTAAGATATCGTTAAAATATTATTGCTTTTCTTTACTTTAAATTATCGTTGGTTATATTAAAAATAATAATCGATTGTATTGAAAAAAAAAAAAATACAATCGCACGCTATTGAGAGCATCTGTATTAAGAGTCGCGATTGGCGCGTCACCGGGGTCAGATAATCGTGCGATATCAGCAAGATGAAAAACGCCGACCGTAATCCTTCCTAACTCATACGCTTACGTGGCCCGTGCGTGAAACGAAAAAAAAACCGTCGACTTGTCCTCTCGAACAACAGCCTGTATATCGCAAACCATTCGAGACTTGCCGACGGACTCCTTCGAAAAAAGTAAAAAGTTTAACTTGGAGTTGCGCAAAGTTGCTCCGTTAACCGTGAAAAAGTTCCAGAAAACTAGAAACGTCGATTTCTTTAATCTCCCCTTCGTGTCGGATGCTGCTACGATGAAAGAGCAAAATCATTCACCTTGGATATTAAAACATTTTAATTCAACATTAATTTAACTATATTTAATACAATATTAAATATAGCTCAATTTGACTATATTGATTATTTTTTTCTCACAGTTAATTATTAGATTTATTTAACTTCAATTATAAAACTACTTAATGTATAATAGATCTGGTTAATTATTAGATTATAAGAATCGTATAATGACGGAATTTAATTTGCTACCTCTTTCTGTGTTGTTAACCTGTGTTGTTTTTAAAACAACAGAGGTTTTTTTTCAGTTCTCGTTATATCGCAAAGATGAATGGTGCAACTCTTTCCCGCGATAAAAATTGATTCGGAATCGCGAAATTATCTTTGCGCGGCCAGTCGCGCACGCACGAAGAATCTATCGCAATTAAGACCAGTACCGCATACAGTTTGGAATTTTTTTTTTATTCGATTACAATCTTCAAAGATAAAGAGTCTGCCTTTTGATAAGGTTTAAGGATGTTTCATGTGTTTGTTTACGTGCATCAGGCTACGCGACGTTTGCTCTCAACGCGTCAAATATTTGCACATCTAACAATGTGCGCAGCGTAACAGAAAAAAAAAGAGCGAGAGAAAGGGAAAAATCCGAGCGACATTACGTGATATCATATTGACAAAAACCATGGCGAGTACCGTCTAATATTTATTTCTCGTTTATCTCGTATAACGCTTTATTGATATAACAGAGATTTAAACTAGGCGTTACACAATCGCGAAATAATTGATTATCGCAAAAAGAAAATCTGTCCTAACAATATTTTTTTTAAGAAGCGAAAACTGTATTGCATGATTATTGATTATTTTAGATTTTTTATTATCACGAATTAAATGTAATTTGCAAATGTGCTTGGCTAGTATCTTCAAGTTGCACGATATCTATTTTATTTATAAAAATGTTCTCTTAATTTGTGGGAATTTAAATGCCCCTTTAAATTATATTCAATTATACTTTGTAGATGTGACAACCATACTTTGTTACTTATATTTCGAAAACCAAAATCGATTGGAAAATCCGGTAGCAGACAAGATATAGTGGTCGGTAGTGAACACGTCGATTTATTATACGAGCACTCGTCTCCCGCCTGGGATATGTAGTAAAGGCTGTGATTCAAGCATTATCATAGATACCAGAGAGCTGGAAGTGCCCGCGATAACAATCTCTCAATCTCAATCTAGGCAGATGAAAACTCGAAACCAGACAGTCCGTAATATATTGCCGCGTTATTTGAACAGATTACGCGGATTTGACCATGAACGCGCATCGCATACGTCGACATGTGTACATCGTCTAAACGTCAACATATCGCCTAATTCTTTGGATCCTCATTGTTTGCATGATCTTACATGAATTTTCTACACAATCTGCGTGTGTGCAAGAAAGATGACGTCTTACAAACAAGATAAATCTTTCGTAAGTGATTTAAAAAAAGACGTAGATATAAAATTTGTTTTCTAAAACACGTGTAACTAGCGATTTTATATTCACGCTATATTTAAATGTGTATTTATAATGTATAAATAATTATGTAATTTGATATTATTTTTTACATAGAGAAGGTAAGAAAAAATTTAATATAAAGTTCTTTCTTGCTTCGTAGATCTCTGACCGACGTGATATTTTCATAAAAATTCACATTTCACGGAATTCTCAATCCAAAAAGTAATCAGATAGAAGTTAATTAAAAATTTATTTTGTAAATTACGAGTTTATCTCTTGATTTCTCCTTGGTATCAAGCTTTAATTTCGCAATTGATTGATCTAAAAAAAGAATATATACAAAGAAAATACGAAAAAGAAACGTTCTTAGATCTCAAAGATTATCAGATATCTGATAAAATGAATGTCAATTCGATTCAATGAATTTATTTCTCGGCTTCTATGAATTCCTTTGACTCTATTATTACATCCTTGCGCATCCTCGCCATGAGGATATCCTGCTGACCCGATATCAGCCATGCTGGCTCAAACTGTAGCCATTCTGTGTACCGACGAAAAATTCTAAGGTCGCTCGCTTATTCGTAACGCCGCGAAGGCCTCGGAGTTGCCTTATCGAGGAGTGGTGGATTAACGTGCACGCCTTTGATCTCGCCGGCGGAGCCTTATCTAATCGTGTCCCTCTCTCTCGAGCCATCTCTCGCCGTTCCCACATGCACACACACCTACATCCCTGTTTCCCGTTTCTTTCTCTCTCTCTTTCTCTTTCTCTCTCTCCCTCTCCATTTTGTATTTTGTGCGCGTGTACCGCCAGGAACGCCACGTCGTAAGAAACGCATTCACACCGTGCGATTGCCAACGCACCTCTTCTTCTTTTTGCCGCTTTCTGGCGCGTCGTTTCTTCCCATAAGAAATAATCGCGCGTCGCGTTATTCACCGCGAAAATCGTAGATGCATCCATCTCTCATTCTGAAAGCGCTGTTGCTTACCGCAATTTTGTGTATGTGTGTATATGAGTGCGCGTATGTGTACGTTGCCTTTTCTTTTACTTATAATAATCATGATTATCATGAAATACGATTATCATGAATTAATCCGCATTAGAAGTTAATAACTGTCTTCCTTCTTTTCCTTCTTTAATTTTTATGTGATTGAAGCATGATTATAATCGTTTTAAATCCAAGTTGTTAATGTGGCAGTATATTTGATATACGTATAGCTATTAATGTTGTATTAAATTTGTAGTATTTTAAATTGAAATTAATTTTAAGGTGTTATAGATATCATAAAAGGCAATATAAATCATTAATTATGTACAGTTATCTTTTCAATTGTCATATTTTAATATTTTGACAAAAAAGACTTTAAAACTTGCTTATATTTCTTAATCGTATTCTATGCATGTATGTTTTTTATTTAACATTTCCATAATATTTTAAATAAATAAAGATACTTTAAAAATTGAGATTTTATACATTTTACAGGAGAATGAAAAACAAATAATAAAAGAGAACTTAGAATTTTTACAATCATGATAATCGTAGTATAACATAATATTTCAAAAAATATTTTATTATTATTTTAATCAAATTATTTAAATTCTTTTATATTTTATTGCGAGAATTTTTAATAAATCAAAGAAAAATCGTATAAAATTCTTTTCCACGGTCATAATTTTGATTACCATAAATTTTAAGAGAAAATTCTTTCTATGTAGAATATCCTCTTTACGTTTTAACACGTTTCTTTTAACACGTTTGAGGGAAATCTTAAACGAATTGCTCACTAGCATCAGAACAATTTTGGTAAAAGTTTATCGACTGCATTCTTTTCTATTACATTGGATATGATATATCTTAGATTTGCATATATTCATGTGTTAGTCACAATTACAAGATTGGCAAGTTATTTATTTCAAATATAGATCTTTTTGCGGAATGGCTAGAGCAAATTGCTGTTGCCTCTTACGCTCTTTAGTCCGAACGTGAAATTAATTACGAAACATCGTTTACTTTGTTAATGTCGCCACGCGGTATACGTGCTTGCTGAAAAACGTTATCTCTTTAACGTATTATTGACAAGAGAATCAGTACGATAGATATTAACCGCGTAATAACACCGGCCGTTATCTACTTCTTTTTCAGGAAAGACTCGCACAAAGGACAAATACCGCGTGGTCTACACGGACTATCAAAGACTAGAACTGGAGAAAGAATTTCATATGAATCACTACACTACCATCAAACGCAAGGCGGACCTCGCTGTTCAACTCGGTCTCACGGAACGTCAGGTAAAGTCATATCAGTTTAGCATTGAAGATCTTCAAATTGTTGGATCGGACGAACGTTGAACGTAACCATCTCTTTGCAGATAAAGATCTGGTTTCAAAACCGACGGGCGAAACAGCGGAAGCTGGCAAAGAAGCAGGAAGAGCAATTAAGAGAGCGGCAGATGAGAGTGCAAGACGTCACGACGGCGGCGGCCTCGTCGGTAGAGGTGGCTGGAGGAATGATGGGTTACGCTGTTAACGGAGCGGAGATGGGCGGGATGCTGGGCGGACCTCACATTGGTATGATGCAGACCAACGAGAGCACCTCTTCCGCGCCGCTCTCGGCGACGTCGACGTCGTCGACGTCTCTACCCACGTCAACACCTTTGCCCACGTCGCAACTTACGTCGCAACCCGCGTCACTGCCCACGACACTGCCTATGCAGCAATACCCGGGCCATTCTAATTCAATGTAAAGGGATTTACACGGTGTGCCGAGAATCCCGAACTTCCCGGAAGAGAACGGCGAGGTCCGCCTCGCGTTTGATAGTGCAGTGATTCATACAAGATTGGGCGATGTAAGTGGGAAGACGGTGAGATAGATATATTCATCGTCTACCATTTCGAGCACAACGTACGCTGCCCGACAAAGTTTTTGTTCCTAGGCACTCTTCGCGAGGTAAGGGGAACGTAAAAAATAATCATGGTGCTATCAGCCGGTAGCGGTTGACTGGACATATTTATCGATCTAATTATTGATCGCTGTAAATTAGTCGCTAGATCGAGAGAAGTCTACGTCCTCCACACCTCGTGAAGGGGGTACCTAGGAACGAATCATTGTCAGGGGCAGTTTACAAAGGGTTCATGAACAGATAAGTAAATTGACCATACCGTCGCATAAGATTAATTAATATCGCAGGCACACAAAAAGTGGTCTGATACCCCACTAACCAATCTCTATCTATTTTGACGTGCTGACTTGGATCCCAGTATCGGACAACTTCTTTTGTGTGCCTGTATATTTAATAATTAGGACGCGTAAGGTAATTAAATGTAGCTCACACATGATACAAAACGGCTTGTGATAAGCGACCGTTGTTAAACGGATCGTTCGTGGATTGCAGATCGTGGGAAAAACGCTTTGATCTCACACTAATCTCTCGTCTCGGATTCACGTCCACGGCGATCCCCGTTAATATGACGGTCGTGCTTTCGATATTTTACGTTTTTACACCGCTCGGCATACCGTTTATTCCACAAGAGCCTAAACCGAAAATAAGTGTCGAACGTAGACTGCATGTGAATGTCTTTGCACTTGGCATTTCCGAATAAAATCTAAGTGTACATTTGTGTCGTGTATCTACTGTCTCAATTGTAGAGTGGAACGTCACTCTAAAAGAGTGAAAATTGTGCAGTGCTTGAATAAAAGAGTTCACTCTTGTAAAACTAAATAAAACTTGTAGACGCAGCTATACCATTTAGTTCTACATAAGTGAATATTAATTTCTAATAGAATGATAAATCACTCATTGCACAAGCTCATTTCTCACTCTCTCAGAGTAACTTTTTACTCTACAAGATTTAGAGAGTAGATATTCAAATGCAGCCTACTACATGATCGCATTTCGTAATTTCGTACCTGAATATTAAAAGAGAAGGAGGGGGGAATTGAGGGGAGAGGTTAAAAATAGAGAGTTTGTTTGACTATCCCGATAATAGGAAGATCCGACCGTCTGCGTGAATCAAGAATTGCGCGCATGGTCTGACGTTAATTTTAAGACAAGGATAGTAGTATCCAAAAATAACCGAGTTATTCAAACACATTTATTAACTCTACTACATGCAAAAAGACTTCTTTGTAAATAACTTACAAAGAAATATATAATTTCTTAATTATAACATTGCACGAATTTGTTTTCCATCGACACAAAATGACGTTGAAAATTAACTGTGAAAAGCAGTTGAATTTTACTTGTCTCTTTACCGTGATTGTTCCAATTATGATCTACATGCACGCATATTGTTCCATATATAAATAAATATGTATTGAGTATATATTTTTTTATATATAAATAATAGGAGTATATGCAGCAATCTCACAGTTGAAGAGTTAATCGGATTCGGATCGAATTTAATTTGGCTTAATTTAATTTAATTTAAAAAAAAAACGAAACCAAACAATCTGAATGCTCGAAAAATTTGGATATCACTCATATATCACTAGTCAACGTAATTTATGCGTATTTTCGCATTTACGGCATCCGTAAATGCAAAACGCAAGGTGCGCACTACGTGCACGAAGACGTGCGCATGTCACATGTTAAAAAAAAAGTGAAAAGTGCGTGCTTGACATCACACAAATTATTCCTTCCATTTGTTGTGATCGTTAGGTTTTTTTTCCGTATCGACATTATCCGCGCGTGCGAAAACACATATTTTCACGTTTGTCACGGCGCGTTGGCGTCCTTTTCATTTTTTTGGGCTGGACAAATCGGCACATCCATAGTCACGTCGCGTCATTCTATTGTAACTCCATACAATTTTATTATATCGAGTGTCTACCCTTTTTTTTTATCGTCGTCGCGCAAAAACTAATAAATGAGTGCTCAGCTTCGATTATAATAATCATAAACAAAGAAAAATGCGGAAAAAATAATTGCCGTTTATGGATAGCGATCGGATTGCGACGATTGCTTTAGTTTGGCAGTGAACTGTTTTTGTTAATTATAAATATATCTGTCGTAAATACATTTGTATATATAAATGAAATTAAGAAAGATATGTGCCTTAAAGTGAAGTAAGTGACTCGAGTAAAATGGATAATGTCGATAAAAGGATAATTATCTCTAATTTCGATACCTTAATGTAATGGCATAATATAATAGCGCTACGTTTGTTAATAGTGAAGCAAATGTTGCTTGAATATTACGACAACGAAGTACGTGAAGTCTATATTTTCCCTAGACTTTTCGTACGTTTCTTATAGCGAGTATATTTACACGACGCAAAAGTGGCGATCACTTCGACAGAACGCCATCTCCGCAATTGTAAAATTAGCAAATAATATTGTTCATTGTTTTGTAACATGAGAAAGATATACCGATGTAATATTTAGACCCCCGTGTAACTAATATTAAAAATAAATCTTGTCTGTTATAATCTTTTTTAATCTATAAGAGCATTTTTTATTGCTGCAATCCAAAAATTGTCCAAAGTTGCTTTAGTTTATAATTATTATAATAATACTTCTCGCAGTCAAAAAATCCCGCATTCTTCATTCTTTTTTAATACACAAAGAAATATTGTTAAAATAATATTTATTAGAATGCGATCCGTTTCTGTCCAGTATTTTAAAATATAATACTAACATGTATTGCAGCGTTTTCTTTTTTTTTTAGATAGCCACGACATTCTCGCAATAAAACTAATAATCGGTGGAACTTTTAATTGTCCAAGATATCTTTTCGTCGATTCGTAATAAATTTTACATCTTTCATTTCGTCTCTTGACAAATCGTATCAACGCATACAATTTTATACAATCAACATTTTGTTCTGTAATAAAGAAATTGACTCACCATTCGACCGCCGCTCGTGCTGATCCTCGCTATCAGGCGCATTTTAATTCTGCTCTCACATTTAATGTATCAGTTTCAGTCGTGTGTTTAACACTAACCCGTGCGCGCACGTAATGAATTTTCAGTTAAAAAACGGAGTAGATCGGTGTGACGTCACCATCATGGCGACGAATGTCGATCATCACTCGTCAATATCGTCTCGCGTCTATGAAGATTAATTTTTTCAATCGATTCGCGAAAACCAACGATTTCCCGATTTTCCATTTGTTAATGCTATCGATACTTTTGCTCAGAATTCGCGTTTCTTGCGTGTAAATAAAAAGATACGCACATTGTTGAAAAGATAACCCCGGAAGAAACCTTGCGCCTTGTGTCCTCGACTCGCCGAGATGATCAAGAGCACCGAGACGATCACATTTGTGCAGGACGATCAACGGATCTCACACACTTTGCCGTCGCTCACTTGTTCTCACACGTCTGGTGCGAGTACGCACGCGGAAGGCAGCTTGCGTAAGTAAAAAGAACGCGGGAATGACTTGTCGCGGCGCGAGGACTCGACCGACGATGCAACGTGAACTGAGCGGCGATTTCGATGTCGATCACGTGACGTCACGCGCGCGCCAAATCCCTTCGTGATTGAAAGAGGTTGTTATTTCTTCGCGTTAGAAATTATTATAATTAAACATAAGCAATGCCAATATATAATTATACATATATATTTTAATTATATATATATAATTATAACATTTTTTGTATTGTTTCTTTTACGAAAAGTAAAGTTTAATTATTTATCTCTTTTTATTATTACTGTTACTTTTTTTATATTAAACACATAAATTTTGTAAAAGAAAGAAGCTAAATATATACATATATGTATAAAATATAAATATATATGGACATATGGATATATAATTATTTCTACACGTTCTTGCATAAAAAAATGTTTCATCGGGCGTTAAAACTGATTTCTCAAACTGATCCGATCTAGATTGTCTTCTCTGTATTTCCTAACAAATTATTAGGATTAAATTGTTTCGTTCATTCCTTAATATCGTTAATTTCGTTGGAGACTGATCGATTACGATTCTGAACGACTGATTATCATAGAAATAGCTTTTCACGTTGATATCGACTGCGATTGGTTCGCGAGCGAATAAATTATAGATTCAAATTTTAACGTATATTATGTCCGAAGCAAAAAGATAGCGCGTTAATTTTCTAATTTTTCTCAGATAATTACTAAAATTATATTTTATATACATCTTAAACAATATCTTCTTTAATAATTACAATAATGCTAATAATATAAAATGTTATTAATATACAGAATAATAGTGAAAACGTTAATTAATCGCGTTTTTTCTTTTCGACGTGAAAATCCGACGGATGCAACTGTATGCAAGCGGTCAGTCCGAGAGATTATCCAATTTACACAGTCGGTCTAATTCCGATTTAGGGATTTACGGGGATGCGGGGGGTGTCCCTTTGGCGGAATTGTTCGTCGACGCGGAGCGTCGACGAAGTGCTATATCCGTTACCGTCGCGGACCCGAACGAGTCTCGTTAGCGATCGTGCATAAACACAAACGTAAAAACGCGTAATGCGCTTTATGCGAGCACGCGAATCATCAAACCCGCGTTTCTCTCTTTCTCTCTCTCTCTCTCTCTCTCTCTCTCTCTCTCTCTCTCTTCCCCCTCCTTTCTTTCCCCGTTCCAGATCGTATCCCCGTCCGCACGCATACCGCGAGCGCAGACGAAGGTGGGCAACGAGTCCCGCGGGAGCACTGAAGTTAACTACCAGATCGATGTCCGACCCCAGTCCACCCTGTTCCCTCCCTGTGAAATCAACCCCCGACACTTCAACGCAATCGAGCGCTGGTCTGTCGTGGCGAGCCGAGAACTTTGCGCGGTTTACGCGACACAACTCGAGCCCCGTGATTTCTTCCCGACGGCGAGACGTCTCTCAGAAGGTCTCGCTCCGTAAACATGACCGCCGTAACCGTGGGGTAATGCCTTTAAAAAATTATTCAATGATTGTTTCATGATGACCGTGAAAACAGTGAAAGCCGCACGCAAAACGAAGAGACTAAGAAAAATGCAATTTTTTTTACGGATGAGTATTTTAGTAATTATTTGGTCAAAATATAAAAATTTATGTCATGTTAAAAGAAAAACAAATTTACAAGGCAAAAAGCAAATTTTTTTATTAAATAATTTTTCAAACAGTAATTTAATTAAATTTATATAAATTGATTACTGTATATAACAACATAAGAAATTGAGAAAACATAAAAAATATTCTATCTTTCAATAGAAATTCCTGAAATTATAAGGAAAGTTCTACTTTCAATTGCAGATAAATAATAAACACCCGTAAATAAAGATAATTTTTTATTGAAAGATCTGCTATTCAAATTTTTTATATAGAAATATAAAATTTTAAATATAAAAATATATTAGCTAAATAAGAAAAAAATATGCAAAGGATACAAGTAATAATGAATAAATAAATAAATATATTTGATACATATTTTATTCTACATGTGCCGGAATAATTTCGTTAACAAACAATGCAATGCAAAGTCTCGGATGACGATTGCGCCCGACGGAATGAGAAATGAGCGCTGCGGGGAATTAATGGACGTGCTGTGCATAACCGTATCTGTGCTCCAATTATCCCTAGTGTCGATTACACGAGGGTTCGATGTAATAACTCGCCATTGGCGATGTATCATTGTTTCAGCGGAAGAGAAATGTGAGGGAATGCCACCGTGATATTGAAAACGCGGATACCTCGTAATTTTGGAATTGCCGTGTTTTGCTTCGAACTTATTTGTCAAGACGAGTATCGCCATAAAGGAATCGCCGATGAATTATTTATTTACACGTCTAGGCAGAAACGGATATCACGAGAACATAAAATTTTTTTACAATAACATGCATCTCGTAGAATTTCGTAATCTAGATTTTGACGAAAATCTGATTTTTACTCATTCGCCTCGCCTATACACTTTGCGGTGTATTCCGGGAAATATTAACAGCATAGATTTGATGTGACATGTTTTATGTATTACGCGCGGTGTACAGCTAAGATAGCGAATATTAGGTAAAGAAGAAACACACGGATTAAATTTATTCAGCGACGTCGTGCCGACAAAGGCCGCTTGCTGTTCATTCTAAAACTGTGACACAATAAACAAAAATGAATATAAATTCTAAAGTGTATACTCATGCTTAATTCATTGTGTTGATAAAGGTATTGATACGACATTTAGTGACATCGTTTATCTCAATAAGAAAATGCGAAGAGAATTAGTTGTACATTGACACATTCTAAAACGTTTCTCGCCTACATTCTGAATTTTATACGGACAGATATATTTTTGGTAAAATATTTATTATATATACACTTTTAAGTTGAAATTGTTACGTTTTGAAGTAAAAAGGGTACAAAAGTCCTATTTTTGTGGCACATCTGTCTACCATTATGCCGTATCGATGAAAGGTAGAGCCCCGCCATATTTTTTGAGGAACGCGAGTCGACTACAAAAGAGGCCGTAGGGACTGTCATGATATTCGCATGTGAAAACACAGGCGTCAGAGATAAGGGGAAGGAAAACTGGGTAGGATAGAGACAGGATTGAATGTATGTGCATCGGCGTCATCCTTTGGTCATCCTCCAGGATTAAATTCTGAAAAGGAAGGACACCCGGTCGCGCGGCAACCTGCGTGTAATTGGAGACCCGGAGACACGTAACATAGGTTTTACCGTGTATACATGGAAATTCCTCGGATCTACGCCAACGTAGAGGTGCCTTTTTGTTCGATTCTTGCCTGAGTCCAGTCGGCCCAAGTCGGAAACACCAAATAGATTTTATGAGGGGGCTATAAACTGCCGGAATCTCGATTCTCAAGTATCGATGGTTCCAAAGGGGCTAATCTGCGGATGAAAACTGTAATAAAACGTTCGCCCTACGTACGTACTTCGGAATCCTTTTGCGCATCCTTACTTAACGTGAGATAGACCAGGTATCTTCTACTCAGCACGGTTCCCAAAAAACTTGATGCGTTCCTTGTTCGAATGTTTTTTACGCAAATCGATTTTTTATTTTACTTATCGACGATAATACTTCGCTTATTTTATTGCTGCCAAATTTTATTTAAAGAATCTTTTTATAAAATTTTAAATTATTAAGAAGTTTACAATACATATGTTACTTAAATAGATATAGAAAAATTATTTGCGAAATACTGTATTCAATAAATAAAATGTTTATAATATGTTGTCAGTTTAGATAGCCAAGTTTGTTGGAAATAGATTTTATTACTTTAATTATAGATACAGTTGGAAAAAAAGCAAAAGGAAATATTGATGGGATTTATTATTCGTAAAATTTGACAAAATATCAACAGAAATATAAAAATCAGTTAATAGCTAATTTGTCTAATGCGTTTAAAGACGGAAAGTAAACAGATCTATTAAACCATACTCAATTGAAAATTGATGACAAGAATCGAGTAGATTTTGTTTAAATTTGCCATGATTATTTGAATACAAATGTATTTTTTATTGTCTTTGCATGTTTTTGCATGCATGTTTAAAATATGTTTCTAACATTTATTTCTACTAATGTAGATACTAATGTAAATATTAAACTTTATATTCATGTATCCAATTTAAACAAAATATTAAAATTTACGTAAAATTCATTATTTATGTAGGAATCTCTTTTAAGTTTCCTGTACACTACCGCCCACTAAGAAAGTGGAGATGAACTACATAGCCACGTCTACTTCTCTAGTGTGTTGATAAATCTTCATGTAAATCTTTTATGTACATTTGTGTTATATTCACAATTTGTGGAAATATGTTCTATTCATTTATAATTATATATAAATATACACATATTTATTATTTAAATCTTTTATTATGCATAATAAATATAAAATTATAAAAAAATAACTTTAAATTTTACTTGAATAATTATAGTCTAATATTTAGTAATTTAATAACAAAGATATTTTTAACTTTGACTCAGAAATATATTATAAATTAGAAAATTATGAGCAAAAAAATTAAATTTTACTTAAAAGAATTGATTTGGGGAATTGCTTAAAGTAAATCCGAATGATTTTAGACACATTATATAACTCTGTCATAACAAAAACAATTATAGATGCAAATATACATACATACAGAAAGAGAAAGAGAGAGAAAGAGAGAGAGTGTGTTTTACTGATTATTTATGCCGGGATATTTATCCGTATTTATCATTAAATCATTTCTATTCTCGTATCTCTATAATTGTGCAAATATACATCTCAATGAAAAGCTATATGAATTTTGTAAGATGATTGAATACACGTAAAACGCAAAGATTTAAAAGATTATTTGCGATCGTCTTTTTTGCATGACGTTCTTAGAAACTGAACAGACCTTTTCTTTTATAAAAGAAAAAGATTTTGCCCGTCAAGAATTAAAAAATAACATCTTAGAAAATATGATTATATAATTTTTAATAAAAATATTAAACAAATTGTTAATAAAGTTTAATTTAATAGAATTGGTATTTTTTATTATATATATACACAAGTTGATTCTAAAACAAATCGACAAACATTTGTATATATTCTATATTTTATATTTCTGAATTTGAAATTTTTGAAATTTTACTAATTCTTTTAACAACAAAATATTTAATCAATCATTAAAATTTGAAGTAGTAAATGTATTTTGTACGTTTTGCATATTTAATTATAAATTTTTTGATTGGATATGTTATAATTAAAATATATGTTAATGAGAAAATCCCGATTAATTTATTATGCAAGTGAAATTACAGTTTTTTTTAACTTAGTATTGATTGCATTAAGCGAATATACTTTAACGAGGAAACTATATATCTTGTGGAATTTGTAAGAATGCCACACTGATAAATGTATAGAAACAACATGTGATTTTCAAAAAATTTTCAAGAACGCTTAATTGACAGACGTCATCGTGACGTGTATTGCAATATTGTGATGCGAAATTTTTTAATGTGACGTCAATAAGGAATGCAACAA
Source organism: Monomorium pharaonis (assembly GCF_013373865.1). NCBI lineage: Eukaryota > Metazoa > Arthropoda > Insecta > Hymenoptera > Formicidae > Monomorium > Monomorium pharaonis. Next base: position 2,836,433 of record NC_050473.1, read on the forward strand.
TCAAAGTAGTAATTATATTTGATACATAGTACATAATGATATCTAAAATTTAACATAATATTAAAAAATTATAGAAAGCTTTGAAAAATGTTATACTATTATGTTAAGTTAATCACAGTTTTATAGATAATGTTATCAGTGCTATGTAAAAGGAGGTACTACATTATATTTCTGCAGTAAATATTGCAAATTTAATTTTTCTTATGAGAAACAATACAATTCAATGTTTTTTCCAGAGAGTTTTCGCTAAATACTGTTGATATTGTTAATCTTGTATGATATGCAGTTTATACAAATGGATAAGTTCAATGTGTTTTGTCTTTTTATGTATATCAATTGTTGCATATTAGACCATTTTAGAAATATTATCTCATACATTATCTTACATTCTATTTTTGGAGTTAAACAAGTAAACAGATGTAATTTGCATAATTAGTACAATTTAGAAGCAAATCAGAATCACATACGCAAAGAACAAGTTACAGATGCATTATTAATCTCGTTATGGTAGGTAATTATAACTTGAAGTATAAGTTCCTCAAACTTACCTAAAGATTCGAGTAAACGAAAACAATAAAAATCTTTTCGATTAATTATTTTTATATGGAACATTTTTTTAAAGTCAAATAACATTTAAATAAGATTAAGAATTTCTTAAAAGCATTAAATTATACGACTTTGAAGTTGTTTAAAATTTGGTTATTATTCTAATAAAATATGATATATAATAAATAATATATTAATAATATTAATATTATTGTAATACGTATATATTAATTTTTGTGTTATAATTTTTTCGAACATTGAATATATCATAAACTCGTAATAAAAAATAATTTAGGTACAAAACCTCCTTTTCCTTAATATAAAATATAAAATAAATAAAAAATTTCTAATTGTATTGCCTTCTTTCCCGTTTGTGGTGGAAGTACAACCACGAGTTAATCTGTATCTAGCTTTACCGGAAATATCAAGGAAATTTCAAATAGAATTAATAATTCATACATTATTTTTTGTAACATTATATTTAAGTAAAACTAGTTATATTTTCTCAATGGTACATATTACGAGCATATAACGCGTTTTATAATATATCTCTGCATTTCTTGAATTTTTCGGCCCACTTGGGACATTCACGTTGTTGAGCATTTTAGTTTTCTTCTTTTCCTGTTCTTCACCAATACTCGCTGCAAACCAGTTTGAGCAATGGGCAATTCCAAAAAATTGTACAAACATGTTTTGCATAAGAAATGCTCACAAGTACATTTCTTTTTAAGAGCAAAATTCTTTCAATTTTTTCGAACACGATAAACACATTATATGCTTCATACAAAAAAAAAAGCAAAGTTTGCTTGTGGAATTTGAAGCAATTATGTAAAATGTTATCGAAGATAATGTAGAGAAATTTTTTTAAACAAAATACTAAATGAAAGCCTTATTTTTAGATTTTGGCACATCTAGTTAAAAAATGATACGATTAACTAAAGAATTTTTTAATTCTTTGATTGATTACAGACGGCGAAATTATGTATAGACATCAATGCAAGTGTAAAAAAAGGGAAGCAAAAAATAAACAGATTAGAATAAAGAAAAAATTAAGAATTATTGATAATAATTTTTAACGTGCGCTTGCATAACTAGACGGACATCACACGTCATTGCGCGAAACACTAATAAATCTTCGGTTTTGCTTTGATCATATTCGCAATGACGGCAAAGCGATACGCGAATCGGTCAGTCATGATTCATTGAATGTGCGTCCACGGATTCCCCGGCTTTCTTCCTTCTCCCGTAATATCGTCCAGAAAGAGAGGGTAGTTCGAGCACACTTAACTCCCGTTTTCCTCGTTGCGTTCGTCAGCCTAAGATATTCTGCGTATCGCCTCGGAGATACTGAATGTCCTTACTACCGCAACATCCGACCACGTCTTTGGCGAGGAAACTGTAAATATGTTTTGAGGCGTTTTGGTAGAGGACTCGTGTTCAGTGTTGATCAGTCTCGTGTGAAGGTTTGGCAAGGCCGTGGAAGAGTAACTTCCGACAATTTGCACGTTGAACAACCGAAGCCGGGACTTCGGATCGTTGAGAAACGCTTCAGAGTGGTTCGCCAAAGAGTGCCTGGAAAAAGTGCCTCGGGAATAAATAGGAATAAATACCAAATAAGAATATGTATGAACGAAAAAATATTGAAGTATAACTTTATTACGTTCTAGCAGTTGATAAGAAAATGCAGCACGATATTTTAATAAAATCACGACCCATGATATTGACAGTAAAGAAATATAATAACGCAAAATAATAAAGTGAAGGTGAAGTCTAATTTAATGAAGCGATGGCTTGTTATGTGATCCGCTATTACCGGTTAGACAACTGTTAAATGATCAAGGTGCAAGATGAATATTGTAGAATATTGAAGATATTTTGATTTGCGCGCAAGCGCCGATTTGCCTTATCGTTCATTTTTTGATTATTATTGAAACGTGATCAAACGTGATTTAAATAAATTTCTATTTACCATTTAAAAAATTAATATCTTTTGGACCAAGATTGGAGGGCGTTTCTCCCTCAGTAAAAAGGTTGCCGAATTAGTAAGAAAGTGAGTTGCTCTATTAAAATTTTCATTATTTGTTTATTGAATACATATAAATGTATATATCTGTTCAATTGTCACACATTTACTTTCTGACTCTAATATTTTAAACTTTTTGTTTAGTAATATGAGATCTAAATATTCATCATTCGAATGTCAGTGTAAACCTACGTAATTTTTCTTTCCTAAATGGTTTTACATTAAAAAATATTTTATTTGAGCTGATTTGAATAAGATTGTTGAACTTGAATAGTTAGTTTTTTTGACAGATTGAATGCAATTAAGCAATTAATCTTTCAAACGTAGATTAATTTGAAATATTGTCATTAAAACAAAAGTGTACAGTTGGAAAGTAATTAAAGTTAGAAAGCGAAATTATCTTCGTTGACCTTTGGTGACGTACTGATATTGAAGTGTTTAATCTTTTGAGAATTATCGAGTAAAAAATAAATACAATGTTTAATAATAAGCGCAACTAATCTGAAAATATAGAGACTGATCAATCCGTATTAATACAATTTTAGTTCATTAATTTGTTAAATTTAATGTATGAGAAATACAATACATAAATGTATATGAATATTAACTATGTAAATCATATGTCAATCATATAATCGCATTTGATGAATTTGTAAGTTTAAATCTTTTTTGAAGCAAAGGACTTACTTTTTCTTATCTTTTTGAGACAATCAAGAATTTTCTTTCTAGATGGGAAAATCTATAGAACTAATGATTTCTTTAATTGAAATAGTTACTTCGAGAATTATTAAATAAAATATTTAAAATAATTTGTGTGTAAAAGTAAATTATTTTTTAAATTATGTATTTTGTTAAGTTTGTAACCTCACAAGATGGCTAAGCTGTGTATTTTGATGGCGTTGCTGCTGCAGTTGGTTTGCACGTTAGTACAAGGACAAGAATCTCCGTGTCCTCAATACTTCACATATATAACCAAACCCGGAACAGACGAAACAATAGGACAGATCGAAATTCAATCTCCACCAAAAACTGGCAATCTCCATTTGAAAGTAGCTGTAAAAGTTGCCGCAGAGTTGCCTTCGGTAAGTATGCTCTTTTTATATTATTTATAATGTAAGAGAAAAGTTTGCATATACATAAATTTGTACCGTTAATATAAAAAATTTCTAATAATTTCTAGCACATTAAAATTTTTTCTTTAAATTTCTCTGAATTTATTTGTCATTTTTTTAAATAATAAAAACCTATATAAATAAAAATAGCTTAATCATCGATGTGTTTCAGAGATATGTTGGTCGACTAGAGTTGGCACGATCAAAAGAGGAATCTGCTCAAGATGTTTATCAAGGCAGGAATTTGTTGTATTATGTTCATTTTCCCTTACGCCATCCAATTCCGACATTGTCCGGAATATGGTTTAACGATGAACGATATTGTTCAGGTTACGAAGGTAAATATGATATTTGCTTAATATATGTATATTTAAGGAGCAAAAATCAAAGATATGTATTTTTGAGTCACAAATTAATTCTTATCTTGTATTTTATTAAGATAAATAGGAAGATAAAGTTTACTGAATACCTAAATTTTTCTTACTCTAAATTTTAGAGTCTAAAAAAAGCGTAGTTCGACTTTGTCATATTTGTTTTAGCAACGGGAAGTATCATAACTACTATCACGTTGGAACATACGTTGTTCCTGCCTGGAAATACACTTTCCAGCCGCAATTTCCAGCCAAATCCATCACACCAAAACCCGAGACCGACACCGATGCGTTTGCAAAGTACTTCAAAGAAAACTACCAGCATCTCCCTCTCTCAGGGGATTGACAGCAACCCCTTTCTGAAGCCTATGATACCAGGCCAATCAATCCCACAATACAGTTACAACAATATATTTCTGAAACTAACGCCGACTCAAACAATTCCACATGATAATAATAATAATAATAACAACAACTTATTTCTAAGACTAACTACAGTTAAACCAAATTCACAAAACATTAACGATAACAATAATATCTATATTAATAATAATAACATATTCCTGAGGCCAACCCCTGTTCCCTCGCCGACTCCAATTCCTATCCCGGCGCCTAAATCACAACACAATGATAGCAATACCTATTATGAATGCGGTGTTAGCAGCACTTCCGGGAGTACAAATCTTCTTATCTCCCACGGTTTAAAAACGTCGCCAGGCCAATGGCCATGGTTGGTGGCACTCTTTGTTGTAAGGGCACAATATGAGTTTCAATGTGCCGGTACCATTTTGACAAACAAACATGTATTAACAGGTATATTAAAGAAAAAAATTCTATATTACTATATAGTTATAAATCCTATATTATTTTATATATTTCGATGTGTAAAACAATATAATTCGATATAATAAAACGATATAATAAAGCATAACTTTTTGCGTTATGCTTCTTTTCTTGGATTGCAGATTTAGTTCTATTTACTTATATTTGTATAATAAAATATGACTTTATAAATTCCCAACTATTCACAACAATTTGATTAGAGAAATTCGCTTAAAATATTCAAAATAATTGTTATTAAAACATGCATACAAGAATAGCTCAGGAATATCTCTAAAATTTATTTACCTTTATTAAAAATTATTATTAAAAAAATGAATTTTATGAATACTTTTTCTTTTTTTAGCGGCACATTGCTTGAAGTTAAGCCTAACTAGCAACGACACAATACACCCCAATGTGCTGTTGGTGGCCTTAGGTCGATTTAATTTGACCCATTGGCGTGAAAGAGGTGGCTTCAATCATGAGGTCGCAAGCTATACGATTCATCCCGACTATGCGCATTATCACAACGGTGATTCCGATTTGGCGATTATGATTCTCAGGAAGCCCGTCGTATATAATCCCTTTATCAGACCTGTTTGTCTTTGGTTCGGTCCGAGCGATCTTCAAAACGTTGTTCGTAAAATGGGATATGTTGTGGGCTGGGGCCAAGATGAATACGGTAATCCTTACACCGAAGAACCACGAATGACGAAGCTACCGATAGTCAGTCAAGTAAGAACCTCCAAGAGAGTTAGTTTGTTACTTTCTGTGAATTTTGTTATTTGATTGATATACAAGTTGAAATCTAATTACAAGCAAGATTCTATAAAAATAAATATCCGACATGTGATATTTTGATGACAATGTAATCGGGATATTTATATTGCAAAAATTCTCAGAAATTTTTTACGTTATTACCGTTAACAATGATACGTAATATTGTATTTGAGTTTGCTGCAGTTATAATTATACAAGTACATACATTTACATAATTAATGTCGAATCGACAGATTTCATCTTAAAGAAACAAATTCAACAGATAAAAACTATGTTATTACATGAATTATAGGAGGAGTGCCACTGGAGCTTTGAGAGTTTCGTCACTCTCACCTCGAACCGCACCTTTTGCGCTGGTATGAGAGACGGAAGCGGTCCTTGCAACGGTGACAGCGGGAGCGGACTGGTGATTTTTGACGAAATCACAAAACGTTTCCAGTTGCGTGGCGTCGTTTCGCGATCGGTGCGCGGAAACGAACCAACGTGCGATCTCACGAAGTTTGTTGTCTTTGTCGATGTCGCCAAATATACATCTTGGATTCAACAGAAGATTTCTACGTAATGCTAATTTCTCAAAACGCAAGTTGTGCTAGTCGATAATAAAATTTATCTAAAATCTCACACACATATATACGTATTTATATAATAACGTAAGAATTAAAGTGACAAATTTTATTCTTGATTTTTTATGGTAATTTCTATTCGTATCGTAATGTATTACGTTAACAAAACGGAATATGAAAAATAATTAAGAATTTATAAATGTAATTATCTGTTACATTGTGGACTTGATTTGTATGCGTTGGTTGCAAACGTCAGTATAAATCTTGCAAATTCTTGCAAATACTAAAATGTTTTTTAATTAATTTCACTATATTCTTACTTGTTTTTTATTGCTTCTAATTAAACGTCCAAAATTTAAGTTCTCCTTGAAATTATTACTTTTTTATTTAATTATTTTGAAAAAATTATATATTTTTCTCTTTTGTCGGCAATATTCGTGATCCTTAGAATTATATCCAAAAAATATTCTATCAATAAACTTTTAAGCAACACGCCAAGTTAATCTGACCTACTGATAGACGGATTTCAAAATTCTTATTTCTCTTGCAATATCAGGAAAAACGGATATTCCAGACAAATCTCTTATTTTTGTCATTACAATCATCGTTCTAAGATGTTTTGCACTCCGTCTTTATCTAGCAAGATACGCCTCATCAATGATCGTCCCAACTCACAATGCCCCACTACCACACTATCCAATCGCATCTTCTAAGGAAGAGCTGCAAACGTGTTTTGGTAGAGTAACTCATCAGTCTTGGTTATTAGGTTTGACAAGGTCGTGGGGCTGTAGCTCCGAAGATTAGCATGCTATACTTCCGGAGCCGGTCGTCGCGACATTGAATTCTCCTGGAGACTTCGGATTATTAAAAACTATTGCAGAGTGATTCGTCAAGAATGCCTCAAAAGAGTGCCTCGGGAATAAACAAGAATAAATAACAAATAAATAAATAAAAATACATACACGGGAATATATTGAGAAAGTATAATTCAACATGTTTAAAGAATTTTAGCGATTAATAAGAAGATAGTGTAGTATTCCAATAAAAGCGCGAGAGATAAAAGACATCATCGAAAACATAAGTGAAGTAATAAAGTGAAGGCAAGCAGTTACACGCGTGAATTACGGCGAATCTCACTTAAATTCTAAAGTTTATGCAACGAAAAAGTGATTATATATGTGAGCTATATGATACAATAGACTGCACTAGTTCAACGACTGTTGAGTACACAAGGTAAATCTATGATAGAATGCACGAAATACTCTAATTGAGATATAATTTACTTCATGTAACAATTTTTCTTTTAGACATAATTATCTGAGAAAAGTGATTGGCGCGATTAAAACGCAAAACCTGTTCTCCGATACACTCCGGTACAATACGCTGGAATTTCCGTACATTAAAATAATTTGTTTATCACAAGATAAAGCGGATATCTGTTTGATGAAGTTCAATAAGTTTTTCAATAACGATATCAAATTTATAAGAGAGATGCGCTATTAAAACTCTTATTCTTTTTATCTTTATTCTGTATCACTCTATTCTGTTATTTTATATACTGATTTAAATACTGATGTGATTTTATATATATTATTAACATGTAAATCTTTAATTTAAATTTTATTTATTAATACAACAATTTAGAAATAAAAAATTAAAATAACGACTTAATAACAATTTAAATAAAAAATTTAATTATTACTTATATTATTAGAGCCTCAACATGGATCTATGTAATAATTTTTCTTTTTTTCGTATAAAATATTTTTCTTCCTTCGAGGCTGTTTATCAAAATAATTAAACACAAATTATTCAAATCTTTTAATAGGCTGAACATTATTAGATAGATTAATCTTTTAAATTAATCTAAAATACTACAATTCTCGTTAAAAGAGAAATATTCATTTTAATGGGATGCTAAATGAAGTACGATAAGAGCGAAGTTATTATCTTTGCTGACCTCCTCGTGACGTATCAGCATAGGAGGTATCTAATTTTTCAAACAACAAGGTTATCGAACGGAACTTATGTACAGTACTTAATACTAAATCCATTTAGTACACTTAACAGATTTTAATACAACTTAAACTGTTTTATTGAGAAAATAATTTTGCATTAATAAAAAATATTGCAGTGCGAGGAAAGAATTGTTGGTATGAACAGCTTACGACAGCTGTAATCAATTTTAAATTACATATGCAAGCTGATAAGTAAAGTGCCGACAGTACAGAAATTTGCCAATATGATGTATCGATAAAGATTTAATAAATAATAAATTAATATAAAAAATTCCTTTCACAGGATGAAACATGGAATTAAGGATACCATTATTTTGTTTAACAAGTTATTTCAAAATTGTGTTAAACATCTACTAGCAGAAGTTAAGTGATTTTATTTAAATTTATAAATATGTGTTTTCTCGGCATGCCACAGAAGACTTCTCGAGATGGTTAAGATTTCCATTTTGATTGCGTTGCTGCTGCAACTAGGCACGACGGTAGAAGGAGCCCAGTGTCCTGATTTCTACTCACTTATAAATAGACCTGGGACAAATGAAGTAATAGGACAGATCCAAATTAGATCCTCGCCAAACACTAATCAACAACACACTTTGAAAGTGGGTTTTAACACGAATTCTTTGTTGCATAATGTAAGTATTCTTTTGTACTACTATTAAATGTAGAAGAAGTTTACACATATAAGTGTGTGATTATCAATACATTATACAAACTAATATCTAGTATGTTAATCACAGATGATGAACAGATGTCTCTTTTAAACAAATTCTAAAATATAATTTAATTAATTATAAAATCTTGTATCGTTTTTGCAAATAGTGCCTTAAAAAGATAAACCCTTTTTTGCCTTAAGAGAAGGGCGAAAAGTAAATTTGAAAGTAATCATTAATATTTTACTAGACTTGTCCTTTAAAAAGAACAGATTGTTTTTTTATATATTTTGCACTATATAAAATATATTTTTTTAATATATTAAATGTCTACAAGAAAATTGAACAAATACATAGTTGTCTCACGAGTTTAGTTAGCGGAAGTGAATAAGAGTAAGTAAGTCAGGAAATAATTTATAGGTGTTGTTTAAAATTTCTACTCGATTTGTCATTTAGTAGCATTCTTTATTTATATAACAAATAAAAGTGTCTTTACGTTTTAGAAACCAATCGCTCGAATAGAAGTAGCACAAACGGAACAGGCACTTTTTCAGGCTGCTAAAGAAGGCAAGCCTTTGTTGTATCACATTTTTTTCCCTGTGGGCCGACCGATTCCAAAACTGACCGAAATATGGTTTAATAATGTACAACTTTGCAATCAAGGTTCGAGATTTACTTAAAGGACTACATTTATGTAAATGCCATATACTTTTGGAAAAACAAAAGTTAAAGTTACAGTCATCCTATCTTTCGAGTTACCTCAAGTTCATGTTTTATATCTAATTTTACAGAATTTTTATACTAGGACAGCAGCAAAAATAATAAAATAATAACGTTCACTAAAACATTTGAATTTTCTTCTTTATTGGATATACTCATCATTTTCTTTATTTAAGTAAAAAAGAGACTTTTATGATCTCTGTGTTCTTGGGGGATTATTGTTTTTCTCAGAAGAGAATGTTCTTTTTTTTTACTTTTAAACAAAATAAACAATTAAAGCTGTAATGTTACATTTTATTTAAGGAACATTAAATTTTCAAACTACTAAAGAGATAGAAAAAATTGTGTACTCATCGAGCACAGAATCATCTTCGACCACTGTTGCATCGCCCACTCAAAATCAATCACCTCCGTCAATTTCTATTGGAATTGGAAATAATCCATTCTTAAATCCGACACGTCAAAACTTACCAATGCGTCAGGGGCCACCAATTCAGCCAGCTGCAACAGTGCGCCAAAATCTACCAAACGTTTCATTACAAAATGTTACAACGGTAGTTAATGACGTCATTGAATGCGGTGTACCATCCATCAAATATAGCGAAAGTCCAAATCCTCTAGTTGTCGGAGGAGAGAGGACAAGCGAGGGTGAGTGGCCGTGGTTAGCAGCACTCTTCACTGCAACTAGAATAGTAAATTTCGAGTTTCAATGTGGTGCTTCCATTCTAACAAACAAACATGTTATAACAGGTACTTAAAAAAAAATCAAAGAAAAATTCGATATTACTGGTACTTCTTCCGTATTGCAAAATATATTTTATGCATATGCACGTTTTCTTTTTATAGCGGCGCATTGCTTGAAAATGAACAACAACGACACTCTACCTCCCACCGTATTACTGGTGGTCTTAGGACGATTTAATTTAACTCATTGGCGTGAAAGGGGTAGTATGAATCGCGAGGTCGCGAGGTATGTGATCCATCCCGACTATGCACATTATCGAAGCGGCGACTCCGATTTGGCGATTTTGATTCTCAAAAAGCCCGTCGTATATAATCCCTTTATTAGACCTGTTTGCCTTTGGTTCGGTCCGAGCGATATTCAAAACGTTGTTCGTAAAATGGGATATGTTGTGGGCTGGGGCCAAGATGAATACGGTAATTCTTACACCAAAGAACCACGAATGACGAAGATACCGATAGTCAGTCAAGTAAGAACCTCCAAGAGAGTTAGTTTGTTACTTTCTGTGAATTTTGTTATTTGATCGATATACAAGTTGAAATCTAATTACAAGCGAGATTCTATAAAAATAAATATCCGACATGTGATATTTTGATGTCAATGTAATCGGGATATTTATATTGCAAAAATTCTCAGAAATTTTTTACGTTATTATCGTTAACAGTGATACGTAATATTGTATTTGAGTTTGCTGTAGTTATAATTACACAAGTACATATATTTACACAATTAATGTTGAATCGACAGATTTTCTCTTAAAGAAACAAATTCAACAGATAAAAACTATGTTATTGCATGAATTATAGGAGGAGTGCCACTGGAGCTTCGAGAGTTTCGTCACTCTCACCTCAAATCGCACCTTTTGCGCCGGTAAGAGAGACGGAAGCGGTCTTTGCAATGGTGACAGCGGAAGCGGACTGGTGATTTTTGACGAAATCACAAAACGTTTCCAGTTGCGTGGCGTCGTTTCGCGATCGGTGCGCGGAAACGAACCAACGTGCGATCTCACGAAGTTTGTTGTCTTTGTCGATGTCGCCAAATATACATCTTGGATTCAGCAGAAGATTTCTACGTAATGCTAATTTCTCAAAACGCAAGTTGTGCTAATCGATAATAAAATTTATCTAAAATCTCACACACATATATACGTATTTATATAATAACGTAAGAATTAAAGTGACAAATTTTATTCTTGATTTTTTATGGTAATTTCTATTCGTATCGTAATGTATTACGTTAACAAAACGGAATATGTAAAATAATTAAGAATTTATAAATGTAATTATCTGTTATATTGTGGACTTATTAATAATTAAGAATAAATTGTATATTATAACATGTGTTATAATACGCTTATCGATATGATTATTCAATGTTCCGTCATATATTATTTAATTTATTAAACGATTTATTAATGAGTGCGTTTTACACTGTAATTAAATTAAATTATAAAAGATACAAAAAATATTACTTCGCAATATTACTCTTGATTAGAAATATATTAAGTATAATTTTAACGAGTTAAGTTTTGCTTATTTAATGCATATTTAAAGATATTTTTTAATTTTATAAAATAAAACTATAAAATTTAAAGTTATAATTTATGTATTTTTTGTACTATTATATTATGTTATAAATTCTAAAAATTATTTAGAAAAGTAACAATAAAAATCTTTTTTTAAATATATGCATTATTTATTTAAGAGACTATTTCATTAAAATCACTAAATTTGAATCAAATCTTTTAAAAAATTAAATGTTATTAAATGTTATCAATCTTTTGAAATAATCTAAAATATTATAATTATTAAAAAAAATATTTATTTCAGTGAGAAAGGAAATAAAATGGGATAAAAACAAAATATTATATTTGATAATCTTCTTATGACGTATCAATATAGATGAAACCTTTAATTTTTGAAACAACAAGACTATCAACCATTTAGTACACATAACACATTTTAAATTTAATTTAAATTGTTTTATGAAGAAAAAGATTAATAAAAATTATTTCAATACCAGAAAAATATTGTTGATATAAGCAGCTTATTATTGTTTTCAATTTAAAGAATTACGTGTGCAAGCAAGTACGACAATGTAAATCTTGCCAGCTTGATGTATCGATAAAATTTTAATAAATATTAAATTATTCTCCAATAATTTCTTTTTCACACACAGGATAAAAAATCCATGGAAATAATGACTATTTTGTTCTATATATTATTTAAAAAATGGTTAAAAATGAATATTTGTTCATAAAAATTAAATGTTCTTACTTAAATTTATAATTATGTGTTTTCTTGACTTGTAACAGAACTTCTTGGAATGACTAAGATTTCTATTTTCATCACGTTGCTACTGTAGCATAACACGATGATAGAAGGAGCAAAAGTAAAATTTTTTATGTAAAATTTCAATAATTTGATCTCTAAATCGTGATCAATAACATCAAAAATCCTTAAAAACACCGAAGTTTAAATTTGGAAAATTTCCAATATCTGTATTATACTGTACCAGATCGGGGTGGTTTATGAGCTAGCAAGACTAAAAACGATATAGACTATATAAATTTTACATGGAAAAAACTCGAAATTTTAATGGAAAAATGTCAGCCGTCTAAAATAAAAATATCTAGTTTAGTGGTTCATATATGTAATACCTCGGTTCTCTAAATGTTAAATAATATTATATAATTTTTGATAGTTTTAGATATGCATTGATTTTCTGAAATCTGTCGATAGTACTTACTAATGCTTATCCCAAGTTTGCATTCCCAACCGTTCTCAAGATATGCATATTTTTAAAGATTAATTAATTAATTAATCAATTAATTAGTTAATCTGAAGACTTCCGATACTATTAGTGCTTATCTCCAACCGTTCTAGACAATTAGCGTGAGTTAGTATGAACTTGATATAGAACGACGTATCTTAAGTGAAAGTTTTAGATTTCTGACTTTGCATTGCGATACCTTCACTCGTAGAACACATAGCGAAAAAATAAAAGTTTTTTTATACAAATTAAACCCAAGCTTTCGATTGAGCTTAGTTAAAACTCAATCGGTTCAGCCGTTATTGAAATTTATAATCTCAGGTGCTTGCAAATCGCATATTTGCATAAATATATGTCTTGCGTTGCGCTTTCACTTGACGAGTGATACTACTATGTCCCATGATAGACTTGGGATGAAACAAATAAAGGATAAATAGGACAGCTCAAAGTCCCATCAAATAATAGTCAATATCATTTGAAATTGGGATTTCACACAAACCCTTTATTGCATAGATATATTAAACCTATAAATACTTTTATAAAGTACAGAAAATATTGCTCGCAATTCTACTCATGATTGAAATTATATACGTTAAATATAATTTTAACAATTCAAGTTTTGCCTGTTTTATATATTTAAAAATATTTTTTAATCTTATAAAATTAAGAAATTATAAAAGAAAACTATGGTTTACGTACATATCATTTTTACATATTATTCTATAAATCTTAAAATATATTCTATAAGTCTTAAAAATTACGTAGAAGTTTCAATAAAAAACTTTTTTAAATATATTTATTACGTTTTGTAACCTTACCTTTTTAGAATATGTTTTACGTAATAGGCCAAAAATAAAAAGAAATAAAAATTAAAATTTTTATTGCTTCAATTGCAGTTTATGTTCTTTACGTTATATCCTTAAATCGCAATTCTTGCCACATTTGTGATTACATAAATCTATCGGCTTTAATATGCCCTTCGATTTGTATGCGTTGGTTGAAAACGTCAGTATGAATCCTGCAAATTCTTGCAAATACTAAAATGTTTTTTAATTAATTTCACTATATTCTTACTTGTTTTTTATTGCTTCTAATTAAACGTCCAAAATTTAAGTTCTGCTTGAAATTATTACCTTTTTATTTAATTATTTTGAAAAAATTATATATTTTTCTCTTTTGTCGGCAATATTCGTGATCCTTAGAATTATATTCAAAAAATATTCTATCAATAAACTTTTAAGCAACACGCCAAGTTAATCTGATCTACTGATAGACGGATTTCCAAATTCTTATTTCTCTTGCAATATCAGGAAAAACGGATATTCCAGACAAATCTCTTAATTTTGTCGTTACAATCATCGTTCTAAGATGTTTTGCACTCCTTCTTTATCTAGCAAGATACGCCTCATCAATGATCGTCCTAACTCACAATGTCCCACAATCTACCACACTATCCAATCGCATCTTCTAAGGAAGAGCTGCAAACGTGTTTCGGTAGAGTAACTCGTCAGTCTTGGTTATTAGGTTTGATAAGGTCGTGGGGCTGTAGCTCCGAAGATTAGCATGCTGTACATCCGGAGCCGGTCGTCGCGACATTGAATTCTCCTGGAGACTTCGGATTATTGAAAACTATTGCAGAGTGATTCGTCAAGAGTGCCTTAAAAGAAGGTTTCGGGAATAAACAAGAATAAATAACATGTTTAAAGAATTTTAGCGATTAATAAGAAGATAGTGTAGTATTCCAATAAAAACACGAGAGATAAAAGACATCGTCGAAAACATAAGTGAAGTAATATAGTGAAGGCAAGCAGTTATACGCGTGAATTACGGCAAATCTCACTTAAATTCTAAAGTTCATGCAATGAAAAAGTGATTAAATATGTGAGCTATATGCTACAATAGACTGCACTAGTTCAACGACTGTTGAGTACATAAGATAAATCCGTGATAGAATGCACGAAATACTCTAATTGAGATATAATTTACTTCATGTAACAATTTTTCTTTTAGACATAATTATCTGAGAAAAGTGATTGGCGCGATTAAAACGCAAAACCTGTTCTCCGGTACACTCCGGTACAATACGCTGGAATTTCGGTACATTAAAATAATTTGTTTATCACAAGATAAAGCGGATATCTGTTTGATGAAGTCGAATAAGTTTTTCAATAACGATATCAAATTTATAAGAGAGATGCGCTATTAAAACTCTTATTCTTTTTATCTGTTCACACATATTGCATGTATCTGTTATTTTATATACTGATTTAAATAGTAATGTGATTTTATATATGTTATTAACATATAAATCTTTAATTTAAATTTTATTTATTAATACAACAATTTAAAAATAAAAAATTAAAATAACGACTTAATAACAATTTAAATGAAAAATTTAATTATTAATTATATTATTAGAAGCCTCAACATGGATCTATGTAATAATTTTTCTTTTTTTCGTATAAAATATTTTCCTCCCTTCGAGGCTGTTTATCAAAATAATTAAACACAAATTATTCAAATCTTTTAATAGGCTGAATACTATTAGATAGATTAATCTTTTAAATTAATCTAAAATACTATAATTGTCGTTAAAAGAGAAATATTCATTTTAATGGGACGCTAAATGAAGTGCGATAAGAGCGAAGTTATTATCTTTGCTGACCTCCTCGTGACGTATCAGCATTGGAGGTATCTAATTTTTCAAACAACAAGGTTATCGAACGGAACTTATGTACAGTACTTAATACTAAATCCATTTAGTACACTTAACAGATTTTAATAGAACTTAAACTGTTTTATTGAGAAAATAATTTTGCATTAATAAAAAATATTGCAGTACAAGGAAAGAATTGTTGGTATGAACAGCTTACGACAGCTGTAATTGATTTAAAAAATTACATATGCAAGCTGATAAGTAAAGTGCCGACAGTACAGAAATTTGCCAATATGATATATCGATAAAGATTTAATACATAATAAATTAATATAAAAAATTCCTTTCACAGGATGAAACATTCATGGAATTAACGATACCATTATTTTGTTTAACAAGTTATTTCAAAATTGTGTTAAACATCTACTAGCAGAAGTTAAGTGATTTTATTTAAATTTATAAATATGTGTTTTCTCGGCATGCCACAGAAGACTTCTCGAGATGGTTAAGATTTCCATTTTGATTGCGTTGCTGCTGCAACTAGGCACGACGGTAGAAG
This sequence comes from Monomorium pharaonis, assembly GCF_013373865.1. Classification (NCBI taxonomy): domain Eukaryota; kingdom Metazoa; phylum Arthropoda; class Insecta; order Hymenoptera; family Formicidae; genus Monomorium; species Monomorium pharaonis. The sequence continues at coordinate 2,852,767 of NC_050473.1, forward strand.
GAGTCCAGTGTCCTGATTTCTACTCACTTATAAATAGACCTGGGACAAATGAAGTAATAGGACAGATTCAAATTAGATTCTCGCCAAACACTAATCAACAGCACACTTTGAAAGTGGGTTTTAACACGAATTCTTTGTTGCATAAAGTAAGCATTCTTTTGTATTACTATTAAATGTAGAAGAAGTTTACACATATAAGTGTGTGATTATCAATACATTATACAAACTAATATCTAGTATGTTAATCACAGATGATGAACAGATGTCTCTTTTAAACAAATTCTAAAATATAATTTAATTAATTATAAAATCTTGTATCGTTTTTGCAAATAGTGCCTTAAAAAGATAAACCCTTTTTTGCCTTAAGAGAAGGGCGAAAAGTAAATTTGAAAGTAATCATTAATATTTTACTAGACTTGTCCTTTAAAAAGAACAGATTGTTTTTTTTATATTTTGCACTATATAAAATATATTTTTTTAATATATTAAATGTCTACAAGAAAATTGAACAAATACATAGTTGTCTCACGAGTTTAGTTAGCGGAAGTGAATAAGAGTAAGTAAGTCAGGAAATAATTTATAGGTGTTGTTTAAAATTTCTACTCGATTTGTCATTTAGTAGCATTCTTTATTTATATAACAAATAAGTGTCTTTACGTTTTAGAAACCAATCGCTCGAATAGAAGTAGCAGAATCGGAACAGGCACTTTTTCAGGCTGCTAAAGAAGGCAAGCCTTTGGTGTATCACATTTTTTTTCCTGTGGACCGACCGATTCCAAAACTGACCGAAATATGGTTTAATAATGTACAACTTTGCAATCAAGGTTCGAGATTTACTTAAAGGACTACATTTATGTAAATGCCATATACTTTTGGAAAAACAAAAGTTAAAGTTACAGTCATCCTATCTTTCGAGTTACCTCAAGTTCATGTTTTATATCTAATTTTACAGAATTTTTATACTAGGACAGCAGCAAAAATAATAAAATAATAACGTTCACTAAAACATTTGAATTTTCTTCTTTATTGGATATACTCATCATTTTCTTTATTTAAGTAAAAAAGAGACTTTTATGATCTCTGTGTTCTTGGGGGATTATTGTTTTTCTCAGAAGAGAATGTTCTTTTTTTTTACTTTTAAACAAAATAAACAATTAAAGCTGTAATGTTACATTTTATTTAAGGAACATTAAATTTTCAAACTACTAAAGAGATAGAAAAAATTGTGTACTCATCGAGCACAGAATCATCTTCGACCACTGTTGCATCGCCCACTCAAAATCAATCACCTCCGTCAATTTCTACTGGAATTGGAAATAATCCATTCTTAAATCCGACACGTCAAAACTCACCAATGCGTCAGGGGCCACCAATTCAGCCAGCTGCAACAGTGCGCCAAAATCTACCAAACGTTTCATTACAAAATGTTACAACGGTAGTTAATGACGTCATTGAATGCGGTGTACCATCCATCAGATATAGCGCAAGTCCAAATCCTCTAGTTGTCGGAGGAGAGACGACAAGAGAGGGTGAGTGGCCGTGGTTAGCAGCACTCTTCACTACAACTAGAATAGAAAAATTCCAGTTTCAATGTGGTGCTTCCGTTCTAACAAACAAACATGTTATAACAGGTACTTAAAAAAAAAATTAAAGAAAAATTAAATATTACTGGTATTTCTTCCGTATTGCAAAATGTATTTTATGCATATGCACGTTTTCTTTTTATAGCGGCGCATTGCTTGAAAATAAACAACTACAATAACGGCACTCTACCTCCCTCCGTATTACTGGTGGTCTTAGGACGATTTAATTTAACTCATTGGCGTGAAAGCGGTATGAATCGAGAGGTCGCGAGATATGTGATCCATCCCGACTATACACATTATCTAAGCGGCGACTCCGATTTGGCGATTTTGATTCTCAAGAAGCCCATCGTATATAATTCCTTTATTAGACCTGTTTGCCTTTGGTTCGGTCCGAGCGATCTTCAAAACGTTGTTCGTAAAATGGGATATGTTGTGGGCTGGGGCCAAGATGAATACGGTAATTCTTACACCTAAAGAACCACGAATGACGAAGATACCGATAGTCAGTCAAGTAAGAACCTCCAAGAGAGTTAGTTTGTTACTTTCTGTGAATTTTGTTATTCGATCGATATACAAGTTGAAATTTAATTACAAGCGAGATTCTATAAAAATAAATATCCGACATGTGATATTTTGATGACAATGTAATCGGGATATTTATATTGCAAAAATTCTCAGAAATTTTTTACGTTATTATCGTTAACAATGATACGTAATATTGTATTTGAGTTTGCTGCAGTTATAATTACACAAGTACATACATTTACACAATTAATGTCAAATCGACAGATTTCCTCTTAAAGAAACAAATTCAACAGATAAAAACTATGTTATTGCATGAATTATAGGAGGAGTGCCTCTGGAGCTTCGAGAGTTTCGTCACTTTCACCTCGAACCGCACCTTTTGCGCCGGTATGAGAGACGGAAGCGGTGCTTGCACCGGTGACAGCGGGAGCGGACTGGTGATTTTTGACAAAATCACAAAACGTTTCCAGTTGCGTGGCGTCGTTTCGCGATCGGTGCGCGGAAACGAACCAACGTGCGATCTCACGAAGTTTGTTGTCTTTGTCGATGTCGCCAAATATACATCTTGGATTCAGCAGATGATTTCTACGTAATGCTAATTTCTCAAAACGCAAGTTGTGCTAGTCGATAATAAAATTTATCTAAAATCTCACACACATATATACGTATTTATATAATAACGTAAGAATTAAAGTGACAAATTTTATTCTTGATTTTTTATGGTAATTTCTATTTGTATCGTAATGTATTACGTTAACAAAACGGAATATGTAAAATAATTAAGAATTTATAAATGTAATTATCTGTTATATTGTGGACTTATTAATAATTAAGAATAAATTGTATATTATAACATGTGTTATAATACGCTTATTGATATGATTATTCAATGTCCCGTCATATATTATTTAATTTATTAAACGATTTATTAATGAGTGCGTTTTACACTGTAATTAAATTAAATTATAAAAGATACAAAAAATATTACTCGCAATTCTACTCTTGATTAGAAATATATTAAGTATAATTTTAACGAGTTAAGTTTTGCTTATTTAATATATATTTAAAAATATTTTTTAATTTTATAAAATTAAAAAATTATAAGAGAAAGCTATGGTTTACGTATATATCATTTTTACATATTATTCTATAAATCTTAAAATATATTCTATAAGTCCTAAAAATTACGTAGAAGTTTCAATAAAAAGCTTTTTTAAATATATTTGTTATGTTTTGTAACCTTACCTTTTTAGAATATGTTTTACGTAATAGGCCAGAAATATGAAGAGAAATAAAAGTTAAAATTTTCATTGCTTCAATTGCAGTTTATGTTCTTTACGTTATATCCTTGAATCGCAACTCTTGTCACATTTGCGATTACACAAATCTATCGGCTTTAATATGTCCTTCGATTTGTATGCGTTGGTTGCAAACGTCAATATAAATCCTGCAAATCCTAAAATGTTTTTTAATTAATTTTACTATATTCTTATTTGTTTTTTATTGCTTCTAATTAAACGTCTAAAATTTAAGTTCTGCTTGAAACTATTACTTTTTTATTTAATTATTTTAAAAAAATTATATATTTTTTTCTTTTGTCCGCAATATTCGTGATCCTTAGAATTATATTCAAAAAATATTCTATCAATAAATTTTTAAGCAACATGCCAAGTTAATCTGACCTACTGATAGACGGATTTCCAAATTTTTATTTCTCTTGCAATATCAGGAAAAACGGATATTCCAGACAAATCTCTTATTTTTGTCGTTACAATCATCGTTCTAAGATGTTTTGCACTCCGTCTTTATCTAGCAAGATACGCCTCATCAATGATCGTCCCAACTCACAATGCCCCACTACCACACTATCCAATCGCATCTTCTAAGGAAGAGCTGCAAACGTGTTTCGGTAGAGAAACTGGTCAGTCTTGGTTATTAGGTTCGACAAGGTCGTGGGGCTGTAGCTCCGAAGATTAGCATGCTGTACATCCGGAGCCGGTCGTCGCGACATTGAATTCTCCTGGAGACTTCGGATTATTGAAAACTATTGCAGAGTGATTCGTCAAGAGTGTCTCAAAAGAGTGCCTCGGGAATAAACAAGAATAAATAACAAATAAATAAATAAAAATACAGTAAACGGGAATATATTGAGAAAGTATAATTCAACATGTTTAAAGAATTTTAGCGATTAATAAGAAGATAGTGTAGTATTCCAATAAAAACGCTAGAGATAAAGACATCGTCGAAAACATAAGTGAAGTAATAAAGTGAAGGCAAGCAGTTACACGCGTGAATTACGGCGAATCTCACTTAAATTCTAAAGTTTATGCAATAAAAAAGTAATTATATATGTGAGCTATATGCTACAATAGACTGCACTAGTTCAACGATTGTTGAGTACACAAGGTGAATCCGTGATAGAATGCACGAAATACTCTAATTAAAATATAATTTACTTCATGTAACAATTTTTCTTTTAGACATAATTATCTGAGAAAAGTGATTGGCGCGATTAAAACGCAAAACCTGTTCTCCGATGGTACAATACGCTGGAATTTCCGTACATTAAAATAATTTGTTTATCACAAGATAAAGCGGATATCTGTTTGATGAAGTCCAATAAGTTTTTCAATAACGATATCAAATTTATGAGACAGATGCGCTATTAAAACTCATTCTTTTTATCTGTTCACACATATTGCATGTATCTGTTATTTTGTATACTGATTTAAATACTGATGTGATTTTATATATATTATTAACATGTAAATCTTTAAATTAAATTTTATTTATTAATACAACAATTTAAAAATATAAAATTAAAATAACGACTGAATAACATTTTAAATAAAAAATTTAATTATTAATTATTTTATTACAGCCTCAACATGGGTCTATGTAATAATTTTTCTTTTTTTCATATTAAAATATTTTTCTCTCTTCGAGGCTGTTTATCAAAATCATTAAACACAAATTATTCAAATCTTTTAATAGGCTGAATATTATTAGATAGATTAATTTTTTAAATTAATCTAAAATACTACAATTGTCATTAAAAGAGAAATATTCATTTTAATGGGACGTTAAATGAAGTGCGATAAGAGCGAAATTATTATGTTTGCTGACCTCCTCGTGACGTATCAGCATAGGTGAGGTATCTAATTTTTCAAACAACAAGGTTATCGAACGGAACTTATGTACGGTACTTAATACTAAATCCATTTAGTACACTCAACAGATTTTAATACAACTTAAACTGTTTTATTGAGAAAATAATTTTGCATTAATAAAAAATATTGCAGTACAAGGAAAGAATTGTTGGTATGAACAGCTTACAACAGCTGTAATCGATTTAAAAAATTACATATGCAAGCTGATAAGTAAAGTGCCGACAGTACAGAAATTTGCGAATATGATGTATCAATAAAAATTTAACAAATAATAAATTATTATAAAAAATTCCTTTCACAGGATGAAACATTCATGGAATTAACGATACCATTATTTTGTTTAACAAGTTATTTCAAAATTGTGTTAAACATCTACTAGCAAAAGTTAAGTGATTTTATTTAAATTATAAAAAAGTGTTTTCTCGGCATGCCACAGAAGACTTCTCGAGATGGTTAAGATTTCCATTTTGATTGCGTTGCTGCTGCAACTAGGCACGACGGTAGAAGGAGCCCAGTGTCCTGATTTCTACTCACTTATAAATAGACCTGGGACAAATGAAATAATAGGACAGATCCAAATTAGATCCTCGCCAAACACTAATCAACAACACACTTTGAAAGTGGGTTTTAACACGAATCCTTTGTTGCATAAAGTAAGCATTCTTTTGTACTACTATTAAATGTAGAAGAAGTTTACACATATAAGTGTGTGATTATTAATACATTTTACAAACTAATATCTAGTATGTTGATCACAGATGATGAACAGATGTCTCTTTTAAACAAATTCTAAAATATAATTTAATTATATTTATAATTAATTATAATTAATTATAATTAATTATAAATGATACAAGATTTTAAACGATACAAGATTTTATAATTAATTATAAAATCTTGTATCGTTTTTGCAAATAGTGCCTTAAAAAGGTAAACTCTTTTTTGCCTTAAGAGAAGAGCGAAAAGTAAACTTGAAAGTAATCATTAATATTTTACTAGACTTGTCCTTTAAAAAGAATAGATTGTTTTTTTTATATTTCGCACTGTATAAAATATATTTTTTTAATATATCAAATGTCTACAAGAAAATTGAACAAATACATAGTTCTCTCACGAGTTTAGTTAACAAAAGTGAATAAGAGTAAGTAAGTCAGGAAATAATTTATAGGTGTTGTTTAAAATTCCTACTCGATTTGTCATTTAGTAGCATTCTTTATTTATATAATAAATAAAAGTGTCTTTACGTTTTAGAAACCAATCGCTCGAATAGAAGTGGCAGAATCGGAACAGGCATTTTTTCAGGCTGCTGAGCAAGGCAAGCCTTTGTTGTATCACATTTTTTTCCCTGTGGGCCAACCGATTCCAAGACTGACCGAAATATGGTTTAATAATGTACAATTTTGCAATCAAGGTTTGGGATTTATTTAAAGGACTACATTTACGTAAATGCCATATACTTTCGGAAAAACAAAAGTTTAAGTTACAGTCATCCTGTCTTTCGAGTTACCTCAAGTTCATATTTTATATCTACTTTTATAGAATTTTTATACTAGGACAGCAGCAAAAATAATAAAATAATAATAACGTTTACTAAAACATTTGAATTTTCTTCTTTATTGGATATACTCATCATTTTCTTTATTTGAGTAAAAAAGAGACTTTTATGATCTCTGTGTTCTCGGAAGATTATTTTTTTTCTCAGAAGAGAATATTCTTTTTTTTACTTTTAAACAAAATAAACAATTAAAGCTGTAATGTTACATTTTATTTCAGAAACATTAAATTTTCAAACTACTAAAGAGATAGAAAAAATTGTGTACTCACCGAGCACAGAATCATCTTCGACCACTGTTGCATCGCCCACTCAAAATCAATCACCTCCGTCATTTTCTACTGGAATTGGAAATAATCCATTCTTAAATCCAACACGTCAAGACTCACCAATGCATCCAGGGCCACCAATTCAGCCAGTGCGCCAAAATCCACCAATCGTTTCATTACAAGATGTTACAACGGTAGTTAATGACGTCATTGAATGCGGTGTACCATCCATCAGATATAGCGAAAGTCCAAATCCTCTAGTTGTCGGAGGAGAGAGGACAAGAGAGGGTGAGTGGCCGTGGTTAGCAGCACTCTTCGCTGCAACTAGAATAGAAAATTTCCAGTTTCAATGTGGTGCTTCCGTTCTAACAAACAAACATGTTATAACAGGTACTTAAAAAGAAATCAAAGAAAAATTCGATATTACTGGTACTTCTTCTGTATTGCAAAATATATTTTATACATATGCACGTTTTCTTTTTATAGCGGCGCATTGCTTGAAAATGAACAACTACAATAACGACACTCTACCTCCCACTGTATTACTGGTGGCCTTAGGACGATTTAATTTAACTCATTGGCGTGAAAGGGGTAGTATGAATCGAGAGGTCGCGAGGTATGTGATCCATCCCGACTATGCACATTATCTAAGCGGCGACTCCGATTTGGCGATTTTGATTCTGAGGAGGCCTGTTGAATACAGTCTTGCCATTAGACCTATTTGCCTATGGCCTGATCATTCAACCGATATTCAACACGTCATTAATAAGACAGGTTACGTTGTGGGATGGGGCGAAGATGCAGGTCAACCTTACACCGAGGATCCACGAATGGTGAGAGTCCCAATAGTGGGCCAGGTAAGACTCATTGATATTGTTTTCTGCATTTCTTTCCCTGTTCGATCGATATTTGAATTAAATTTCTATCTCGACAGCAAAACTGAAATATCTTAGAAACACTTTTGCATCGTTCACAACGACGCATGATATTCAATTTGATTTCGTTGATTTCGTTAAATTACATTTATGTAATTAATTGTTAACATGGCACCGTCATAGTAATAACAATATTTACTGCATGTATCCGTAACAAATGGATTTGTCAAAGTCATTGTACGCTTCGAGTAAGATTAACAAATGTACCAGTTGATAAGCGCGATCATTGTTCACGCAGTAAAGAAGACCGGGGCAAATTTGCTAACTTTTTAGAATTTCAGTGATAAAATAATTTAAAACACTTAATAGTTGCAATTGATTAATCCAATTGATTGATTAAAAATAGACTTCTTCTACATTTTGATCTTATTAGCGATGCTATAAATTGTATAGTTTTGTTTGAAATAATTAAAGTATCAATCGGTATCAGGGCATATACCTTAGTAATTCGGAACGAATCAACATAAAGTTTATTTTTATTATACAAAACAGAATATTATATTTCTGCAGAAAACTTTATTCTATCTAATATTACTTAAGTTTACTTATTTTATCACAATAGAAAATACCAGGAAAAAAATTTGAGATGTTTAAAACTTTACCCGACTGTTTCTAAATCACTTTTTTCTTTTTTTTAGTTATATTTGTTCAATATTTAAAAGTATTTAGAGATATGTATTTTTATATTAAAAGAAATATTTTAAGATTCCGCTCAAACTGTTTTTTTCATAATAAGTTAACGATTTGTGTACCTACCTCTGTTGCGAACCTGCCCTGGTCTCTCCTACAAATGAATGTTCGTGAATGTTCTTAAAATACTTTAAGTATTCATAAAATAACACAATTTCGTGCTGTCCGAATTATAGAACCGAATATTGCAAATAATTTGACGTTATTGCACATATTATAGGAGACTTGTCTTCGGAGCGACAAAGTTTTCTGGGATCTCACATCGGTGCGCACTTTCTGCGCCGGTTGGCTAAATTTGAAAGGCCCTTGCAACGGTGACAGCGGCAGCGGGTTTGTGATGTACGACGCTACCGCTCGCCATTATATGTTACGTGGGATCGTTTCGCGATCGACGCTTAACGATGCACATTTATGCGATCTCAGGAAATATGTTGTGTACGTCGACGTGGCCAAGTACCTAATCTGGATTCGAGAACAGATCTCTAAGTGATCTTTCATTGCTGAACGCAAAGTGTATTACTAGTCTACAGAGATTTGCCTACAAAGTCACGTTGCTTGTATATAAGTGAGGATAAAAATTAAAAGTTTAATTCTTGACTTTCTACGGCGATTCTTTTTATCGTAATAAAATTATTACGATGATAATGTTAAAATTTATTACAATATATAGGTGAAAATAAACACAATTGTCTGTTTATTTTTAACAATTAAGTATCAATTATATTATAACACATGTTGTAATATGTTTATTAATGTTTTTATGGAATATTCTGCTGTAGGTATGTTGTATTACCTAAACTAAAGTTTGTTTTGTTTTTACGTTATAAAGATGATAAAAAGTACAGAAAATTATTGCCGATAATTTTGCTCATGATTATATTACAAACATATTATATATCTGTAAACCTATTCTAAATATAGTTTTACTTATCTAACATAATGTAAACATGAAAATATTATTTAAATTTATAAAATAAAATTACAAAAAGTTGTTACCTATACATACACATACCTTTTTATACTATATACTATTTTGTAAATATTAAAAAATATTTAAAAAGTTAATAAAATTTGAAGTTTTTTACAAATGCATATGTTTTATTACTTTCTTCATATATTAAAATTAATAATTAAGCGAGAATAACTAAAAGAAAAAAATTACAGTCCACAGACGTTGTTTCGTGACATGATCACAATTTAATGTCATCCACGTCCGCAATCGTGAATTTTTATATTGTTCCCGATAACAAGAATTCAATTCACGCTATCGCACCTGAACGCTTTAATAAAACTAATTTACGATTGCGCACGTATACATAGGTTCAAACAATACTTTATATATATATCTTCAACTAGACGCCGTCTACAGTATGATTAAATCAGTTTTCGATACAAAAATGTGGCTTCATTGTGGCATACTTATCCACCTATTTGGATTTCTTCTTGCAAAATCGTATAAATTAGACGATGCCAACAGATATTCTTCATCTCTGGAGAGAAAACTGACATTGAAATTGAAAACAGCGACACGGCTGAAACATAATCTTGGAAAAGTTCTTCATGAGTTACCAGTAAGTTTTGCTTCCCGGAAAACAGAACGATGTAAGTCTAAAAGATTGTTTGTTTGAGAAAAGCCTGAAGAAAGTCTGGAAATGCAATGCTGGAAATGCATTTTTAAAATTCCATCTAACTTTGAAGCTTAATTGTACAATGTTTGTCTTGATAATTTTTATCTAATCTAAATAATATCTTTTCTACTGTTATTATTTAAATTAATTGCTTTCGAGAATTATATGATGTATTTCATTTCAGTGTAACGTCAAAATTTAATTCTTCGCTTTTGGTTCTTATAGATACAGAGTTACGAGATGCATCACTCCATAAAAATCATCGAAGATTACTTAAAAAACGGCGGCTCACTGCTCGAGTGTCTTGACGTTTTACCTTCTATAACGTACGCCCCTATTGCAGAGCAGATGGACATTATTCTTGGATCCATGGAGGACCGCTTGCCCGAGTATCTTCTTCCAGCGATATCTTTGATACGGCGATCTCTGTCGGAAGGCCTCTTAGATGCCGATGAGATCTATAGACCTACTTTCGGACCGCCGAAGGCCGACCTCTTGGAGAAGATCTCTATGAGAGAATTGAAAAAAGCAGCTTCGCCGTTGACCTATCATACGCCGGTTGAAAGTATCAGAGGACCTTGGCCGGAGATTGTCGGTGAGACGGCGACGTTGATCCATGATAAAGTCATCCGCCCGCGTTCTGAACTGATCGCATACATGCTGGCGAATCTGCGGATATCCGACGCGACGGCGGAGGTGAGAGAATCGGTCGTACTTCTTATCGAACATCTACGATCGCACGGCGAGCGCAAGTTGTCCGGTTTCAACGTGACTTCAGATCCATACGCGTTGATTACCAACGTCGTCTCGAGTCTGTCCCTGCAAAATGAGACGCTGATAGCCGCCAACGTGTTGCTGCCCTTCTTGCGAAGACCCTCGGAGTGTCGAGCCGCTGAATTCACCGGCTTCTTTCAGAAGAACACTCTAAACTACACTCTGCTGATATCTCGGGACAGGATGCTCTCTAGATCGAAAGATGGTGTCGCGTTTTTGTCTATGATTCAGCAGAACAATACGGATGTTTGGGATGTCATGAAGCAATTCTCCCCCTACAAATACAGATCTTGGAAGAATCTGTTGCTGGCTTTTGTCAGTCAACTGAGGCGTCAACAGACTCATAAGGGCGAAGTATCGAACATTGTAAACAGTGTCTATGGTGAACTGATTTTGAAAAACAGAGGAAAGCGTTGGAAATTTCTGAGGAATTCCATTATTGCCGCACCGGTCCTCTTCGCGCTAGCTAGAAAAGAGAATTCCGTCAGAATTCGAAGGCTTCTCCTGGATGTGGCTGTGGACAGAACAGTCAAACCGGAAGTCTGGCAGAAGGCACTTGCTTTCGCTTCTTCGGAGGATATCAGCGGGCCGATAAACGCCGTATGGAAAACATTGAAAGCATTGGTAGTTTCGAGTCTTCTTCCGCAGAGTGTTCTGTCGATGAATATGGCCGAACTGGTGACCATGTTTGATAATAGAATCAATCAAGGCCAGGCTAAATGCGTTAGCCAATTGGAAACATACTTGGATAATTTGATTGAAGCAAAAACCGATAGAAGGAACACGATCGGTGATGTAGATATCGAGGATCTCCTTCAGGCTTTGCGAGGCTTAGACATTTACACGGATGAATACAGAAGCTTGGAGAACTTTCTGTCACAAGATGATTTGGAGACCAAGATAGGCCAAGTTGACTTGAATGTCCATCCCACCAGGGGTAGATTGTTAGCTTATTTATTACAGATGATCGAACATACCGATGGCATTGATAATAAGCTACGTCACTTGGCCGAACAATTTGTCGACAATGTGGCTTACTATGGCTACGGCGCTGGTGCTTTGTCGTATCGTTCAATCTAGTTTGAGCACGTTTTTGTGTTCTTTTAATTAAATTTTCAATAAATCTCACAATTCCATTTATGTCTCGTCTAGAACAGAAAGAATATTAATTTTATTAGTTGAATAAGAAATTGTATAAAACTGCAGTCGTCATTATTGCTATTTGTAATGTATACTTCTATTTTATAAATTTTTCAATCAAAAAAATTTTTTTTGTTGCTTTTCAATAAATTGCAGTCAATAATTTAATAAGATATAATGCTTCACTGAATATGAATAAACTTTACACAATAGAAATATATAATATATAAGGCGTAAAATATAAAATATTTATTTTTGCGAATATGATCACTATTTTTGTTTACTACACGTCTTTACTTTATCATGTCTATTTTATAAACATTTTACAGCTAACAATTCAATAAGTGAACGAAAGATTTTTGGAAAGTAAATTGTCAAAATGAGTTAAAGAATATTTGAATGGAGAAATAAGCGAGAAATAAAAAGATGTAGTATAATATTCTAAAAAAGAGAAAGATTAACATAGTTTAAAAGAAATATAATGTAGAAAATGTTCGTGCATTTTGTAGAAAAAAAAGATATTAGTTTCAACAAAAAACTATAATATTATTATTTTTTAAATTTGTCTATTTACGGATATATTATATTCACATAATGTATGAATGATTACCATATTCATAATATTGTATTTAAAACGTTCGACCATGGTCCATACCAATTTTCCTAATTTGCTGTGGTAAATATTAATAAATTATTTTTATTATATTATATCAACTTTTATATTTATTTTATTATATTATATTATATTATATCAACATCTAGCAATGTACAATAATTTAATTAACTACATTAAGATTTAATGTACACGAGAAATGGATATAAGAATATTAATTATAAAAATATAAATCTTTCTCTCTCTCTCTCTCTCTCTCTCTCTCTTTCTCTCTCTCTCTTTCTCTCATATAAACAGAATAGTATACGATAAATTTATAGTACCCATTAATTTTCTTAATAATAATTAACAAATTCTTTTCTAATCATTTTCAAAACAATTAACTAATCTTTTCTCGGATTAAAAAGTCCCTAATACTAATATTGATCATTTTGATTGATGCAAAAGATGAACAATATTGACATTGACAGTGTAATTAGTAATATTAAAGTACAAACAAACAATTATATGTAATCTAATGGAAACAATTATATGTAAGATTACATTAATTCTCTTTAGAGTTTGAAATTTGTTTAACAAAGCAATGGCGTTCAACAGAAAAACAGTTTTGCAACGATTGCAAAATTCTACTATAAAATTCTATTCTATTGGTTAATATATTTAGATTGGACAAGAATTTAAGGAAAGAACCAATCAAATTGAAGAATCTTATAACAGTTGTAAAACTACTTTCACTGCTCAACCTGATGAACGCAGTCAGTGATTATTGCCAATAGTTAACCTCGGACGTGTGCTCGCGGATTCCTCATGAAAAAATTCATCTCTTTTCTTCTTATACGATTTGTCCAAAAAAGAAAAATGCGCCAAGCGCATTTATTTTACATTTTCCTCTTTGCGTGCGTCATTCTAAGACGTTTAGAGTGCTGCTTCGAAGAAGTTGAGTGACACGACCTTATATTTTTACTCTCAGTATCTTACTACCGCACCATTCGAAAGCATCTCCAACACGAAAATTATAAATGTATTTTAAAGTGTTTCGACGGAGAACTTAGTCAAGTAAAGATTCGGTAAGGCTAAAATTCGAAAAAATTTGAACAGCAATAAAAAACTAAGTACATTTATAAAACATGCATTTAATTATGTAACAGCTTAAAAGATGGCAAAAATTATTATCTTAACCGCACTGCTGTTGCACCTATTTTTTATCACGATACAAGGTATAATAGTCAGAAAGCAACTCACTGATTGTTCAAGATATTTCACGGATATGAGACAACCTGGAATAAGTAACTTGTTAGGACGAATCGAAGTCCCACCTCCTCCAATAGATGATAAATATTACTTAAAAGTAGCTTTGGATACTTACAACGAAGTAAAGGTAATTATTAAGAATTTTTTATATTATTAAGAACGTACGAAAGAAAATGCACATAAGTTTGTAGTCATTAATAAAGAGAGTATGTGATAATTTTTAAGAAGTAAAAATATTTAATACTTAAAAAAAGATTTATCATTAGAGTTGTTATAGATGCAATTAGTGGTGTTAAAAATAAAATTACTTTTTGTTTTAAAAGAAAAAGTGTTAAGAAATGACCAAAGTATAGAGAAAATATCGACAACTATATTGGCATAGACCTCCTAAAGAGACTTTTGTGTCTTGAAAAACTAAACATTGTAATTGATAAAAACATGAGCTGCTTGTATAATTTAAAAAATTAAAAATTACATTTTATACATAAATGAATGGCTTTTTTCTATATAAAATCTAGTGAAAAGATGTAATAATCTAATCTTTATATACAAAAAAAATTTTACGTAAAAAATTACTACATATATGATAGTGGCAAGAAGAAATTTTATAGAATTGTACTATAAATAATGTAAATACTATGGCAATTTGATGAAAAATATAAAAAGATTGATTCCTTCCTTGGATCACAATTACTGCTTGTTATAATAATAATTAAAATAAATCTTCTTGTAAATAAAATCCATTTACTGTTCTCATGCTATAAAACAAGAAATAAGAGTGGATTTAAAATTTTAATTTAATTTATAGTTAATAAATTTTGTTTATATAAAAATAAAAACAATTTAATCAATCATCACTGGGTTCCAGAGACGGAATTCGATCGGAGATAAAAACTACCGATTGGAACTGGCACAAACGATATACGAGACCATTCGAGCTGTTAGTCAGAGTAAACCTTTGTTGTATAATATTTATTATCCCACAAACAAACCGATTCCGATAGTGTCTGCAATATGGCTTAACGATCAACTATATTGTCCAGGCCTCGAATGTAAGTATCATATTTAAAAGCTAATATAATTACTACATATGTATAGTCGAAAAAACAAAAATAAATCCTAAACTCATTCTTTCGAGTCATAACAAGTTAAGATTTACATGTATCTGGCCATGAATATTTTTTACTTAATAAAGTCACTTTCCGTGTTTGAATTCTTTTTTAATTTTAAAAAATGTGTGACTGTTACTTTTTATTTCAGCAAAGGGAAATATCAATGCTACTATTGAATTAGGGCATATTGTGTATCCGCCAAACAAAGATGCATTTTCTTGGACGTGGTATCGAAATTCGAGCAACTATCAAATAGACAATCCGAGTAGTGATCGTCTAAACGCTTTTAGCCCTGATAGACCCGCTATAGTTGTTCCTACTGAGATTGCAAACAATGAATGCGGTATCACTCAATATTATACCGACAGTATAAACCGTCTATTTCCTAACGGTCAAGAGACTTTTGTGGGTCAATGGCCATGGTTGGTGGCATTTTTTTTTCAGGATTTAAATAATATGTTTAAATTATATGAGTTTCTGTGTGCCGGTACCGTTCTAACAACCAGACATATTATATCAGGTACGCTAACAGACTGAAAGAGAGGCTTGATATTACATTATTAATACTTTTCGTATTTTGAACGGTGTGAGTTTCTTGCCTGTATTTGCTATCATCTTTCTTGGATTGCGAGATTTTTATTTGTATTTATATTTTCATATTCTTGTAATAGAATATAATTCTATAAACTTTTGTACATATTTATGATTTATCTGAATGTAAATGAAGAACGCATGGAAATATCTAAAGAGATAATTTAATGTATTTTTTTCTCTATTAATACGAATTAACTGTAATATTTGTTTAATTTACTTTTCATCTTTTTCTAGTTTTAAAAATAAAAGAAGTTTAGTTGTTCTTCTAGAAAATATTAACTATTAAAAAATGTGTTTTACGTATTCGTATTACATTTTTGCAGCGGCGCAATGCTTAAAAGTGCCCCATATTAGAACCAATGACACAATAGATACTGACCTTTTGCTTGTATCGTTGGGTCGACATAACGTGTATTATGATGCTGGTGAGGATGGAGCCATCAATCGGAAAGTTGCAAGTTACATGATCCATCCCGATTATGTGCACGCAGCAAGCGCCGATTCCGATCTAGCAATTTTAGTCCTGAAGGAGCCCATTGAGTTCAGCTCTCTCATTAAGCCTATTTGCCTTTGGTTCGGCTCGCCTAATCTTCAGAACATCATTAATAAAAAGGGGTACCTTGTGGGATGGGGCTCAGACGGAAAGGCTTCTTACACTTATTATCCACGTATGACAAGAGTGCCGATAGTGAGTCAAGTAAGAATTTTTATTTATATGCTTTATCAATAATACTTTGTTTTCTCTTCCATGTCTTTTGTTGAATAATAAATGTATTAGATAAATTAAATTCCATTTGCAAGCAAAGTTCTCGAAGAGCAAAATGTTTGAAACATGATGACATCTTGATCACAATAAATTCGGAATATTTATATCGCGGAAAGAAAAACATTTTTGTGCATTCTTAACAATGACTTACAATATTCTGTTAACACGTAGTGACTTAAATTATAGGAGACTTGTTTTCAACATAACCCGATGAAATTCTATCCTCTTATATCGGATCGTACCTTTTGCGCCGGTGAGCTAAACGGAAGTAGCCCTTGCCGCCATGACCACGGGGCCGGATTGGTGATTTTCGACGATACCACGGGTCGTTATCATTTACGTGGAATCGTTTCTCGAAGCACCTGCAACGTCGAGGATTATGTTGTTTACGTTGACATAGCTAAATACATATCCTGGATTCGACAACAGATTTCCACGTAATACTGGTTTCTCCCTGTAAAATGCAAATTGTATTAGTAGACAAGTTTCTTTGTACGGTTTATCAGAATTTGCGCAACTTGTATGTGAGAAAATTAATTGTTACGTTTTACTTTTAATTTTTACCTTTAATAGTAGTTTATGCCAATTTCTCTTGTCGGAGGAATACCTTATCTTGATACTAAAACGGGATAATGTACAAACAAATAGAAATATAGAAATTTGCATAATGGAGTTACTAAGAATTAAGAATAAATTGTATTATAATGTGTTAAAATATATATACTGATATATGTATGTAATACCTTTATTAATCTTAATTTAGTGTCATTTGCAATTAATAAAAATGATTTACTTTTTTTATATAGTATAGTACAATATATCAATGGCGTTCAACAGCTAAAGCAGTTTTACAACTGTTGTAAAATTCTATTATACGATTGGTTAGTACATTTAGATTGGACAACTAAAGGAAAGAACCAATCAAATTAAAGAACCTTACGACAGTTGTAAAACTACTTTCCCTGTTTGCAGTCTGAATGATTATTGTCACTATATCCTCTACGTTTAGTTATTCTCGGACGTATTCTTGGGGATTTCTCACAAAGAAATTTATCTCTTTCCTTCTCGTACAATTTGTTCAAAAAAGAATGCCCCAAGCATATTTATTTTATATTTTTCTCTTTGCGTGCGTCACTCTAATGCCCGATTTCTTCACTTCCCGATAAAGTTATCCGGAGGATAAATCTCAAGTTTAACCAATCAGTTACATAGATCTGGTAGTTTATCTCCTGGATAATTTTAACCGCAAGATAACTGGACATGAAGAAGTTGGCCATAAGATGGTCTGAGTGGTGTCTCGAAGAAGTTGAATAACATGATCTGACTAATGTTTTTACTCTCAGTATCTTACTACCGTACCATTCGAAAGCGTCTTTAACACGGAAATTGTAAACATATTTTACCAAGTGTTTGGATCAAAAATTTGGTCAAGTGAAGATTTGGTGAGGCTATGGTTACCTAAGAATTAACACACAGGGTCAGTAGTTGAATTCTACTTTTTGGCCGGTTATATAGAAAGACGATAAAATACTTTATCAAAAAATACTTAAAAAATAAATATAGATCAATAACAAATAAATAAATAACAATGCATTAACAAAAATTAACATGTAATTTCGAAAATTAACATACTAACTATTGGAAAGCGGATTTTAATCTGATTGATAAAGAAAAACTTCATAATGCTTTGGGAAAAGTGTTTCAGAAATAAAGACAGATAAATAACGAGGCAAATAACAAAGCAAATAAATAAATAAATAAAAATACATATACAAAAATGACATATAACTTAAAAAGCTTGAACCATATTCTAACCAACAATAATAAAATGTGCCGTACTTTTATAAAGAGCACAAATTATAAGCAACTCTGATATCGCCTGATATCAAATAAAAAAATGTGGAGTAAAATAACCAAATATTATCGCGCAGAAAAAAAGTGTAATGTTCTAGTAATAAACATATTTAAGACACGTAGCTTTATTAAGTTTATGAACTCAATTTAATATACTTTAGAGAAAGAAAATAAATTTGCACTAATACAATTTATTATTGATACATAAAAAAATTATAATAGTTTTGTTATTGATTTAATATAATAGGTAAACAAGTAAATGTAAATTTAAATTTAATATAGAATCTAGACGGCACAATATTCAAAATCTTAAGATGGTCATAACTTAAATATAAACTACTATGGATTTCAGCTTCTCATAGCTATCATCAAAACAAGATAAAAACTTTTTTGTTTTTATAAATGATAAAAAAACTTTTTCAACAAGAAGATGGAGAAAATTTAATCAATGTTAACCATTGGCTGTATAGGCTGCGTTTCACTTAAAATTCGCAACGCTTGTGATAACATTTTATTTTTGTTGTATAGCAAATGTTAATTAAGAACAAATAATGCCCGTGAACAGTTGCATGGTTCAAGTGGAATGCAGTCTCAATAACAATTAAATTTTTGCAAAAATTTTAACAGCCATAAAAAAGCTAAGTATTTATAAAACATGCATTTAATTATGTAGAGTCTCAAAAGATGGCGAAAGTTATTATTTTGACCACGTTGCTGTTGCACCTATTTTTTATCATGGTACAAGGTATAATAGTGAAACAACAATCAACTGATTGTTCGAGATATTTCACGGATACAAGACAACCTGGGATAAGTAATTTGTTAGGACGAATCGAGATTCCACCCCCTCCAATAAATGATGAATATTACTTAAAAGTAGCCCTGGATACATACAACGAAGTAAAGGTAATTATTAAGAATTTTCTGTATTATTAAGAATGTAAGAA
The DNA here is from genome assembly GCF_013373865.1 of Monomorium pharaonis. Lineage (NCBI taxonomy): Eukaryota > Metazoa > Arthropoda > Insecta > Hymenoptera > Formicidae > Monomorium > Monomorium pharaonis. The sequence continues at coordinate 2,872,173 of NC_050473.1, forward strand.
AAAAATTTGCACATACACGTTTATAATTAACAAAAGTAATTAATAAAATGCATATAACAAGAAATAAAAGTGGATTTAAAAATTTGATTTGGTTTACAAGTAATAAATTTTATTTATATATAAATAAAAATAACTTAATCAATTATCGTTGTGTTACAGAGACGGAATTCGATTGGAAATCGAAACTATCGATTGGAACTGGGACGAACGATAGATGAGACTATTCGGGCTGTTAGTCAGAGTAAACCTTTGTTGTATAATATTTATTATCCTATAAACAAACCGATTCCAACAGTGTCGGCGATATGGCTTAACAATCAACGATATTGTCCGGGCCTCGAAGGTAAGTACCATATTGATTTAAAAACTAATATAATTATTATAAATGTATAATCAAAGAAACAGAATAAATCCTAGACACTTATTCTTTTGAGTCACGTTAAGTTAGAATTTATTTTGACTATGAATATTTTTTACTTAATCCAACAGAAATAAATAAGATAAAAATAATTTAAAACTTAAATCGATATAAATTTTCCTTTTATATCGTATATATCATTTCTTGTCTTTAGATAGAGAAAATGTCATTTTCTGGATTTAAAAATGATTTTTGTTTAAAAAAAAAACTATTTTTTTTAATGTTATTTGAAACATGTTACTTTTTATTTCAGCAAATGAAAATATCCATGCTACTATCGAATTAGGGCATATTGTGTATCCGCCAAACAAAGATGCATTTTCTTGGACATGGTACCGAAATTCGAGCAGCTATCGTATAGACAATCCGAGTTCTGACCGTCTAACAATAAGTTCCTTGAGCCCTTCTAGCGCCGCTATCGCTATTCCTTCTTGGATTGCCAACAACGAATGTGGTGTCACTGAATATTACACCGACAGTACAAATCGTTTAATTCCCAACGGTCAAGAGATTTTCGCGGGCCAGTGGCCATGGTTGGTGACATTCGATTATAAGAATTTAAGAAATAATCATTATTTCGTTCGGTGTACTGGTTCCGTTCTAACAACCAGACATATTATAACAGGTACGTTAAAAGATTGAAAGAGATATTTGATATTATGTTATTATATTTTTCGTATTTTTAACAATGTGAGTTTTTTGCTTGCATCTACTTTTTTCTTGAATAGCGGGATTTTCATACGTATCTATATTTTCTTATTTTTGTAATAGAGTAAAATTCTATAAACTTTTATCTATATTTATAATCTATCCAAATATAATTGAAGAATACGTGGAAATATCTAGAGAGATTATCTAATGTATGGTTTTTTCTATTGATACAAATTAACTGTAATGTTTATTGTTTAATTTGCTTTTTATCTTTTTCATTTTCCAAGAATTAAAAAAATTTAGGTGTTTTTCTGGAAAATGTTAACTATTAAAAAATGTATTTTATTATATTTTTGCAGCAGCGCAATGCTTAAAAGAAAATGGGACTACCAATAACATACATGCCGATCATTTACGTGTATCCTTGGGTCGACATAATACGTATTTTGGTGAGGAGGGAGTCAATCGAAAAGTTGCAAGTTACATGATCCATCCCGATTATGCGCACGCAACAAGCGGTGATTCCGATCTAGCGATTTTAGTGATGAATGAACCCGTTGAGTTCAACTCTCTTATTAAGCCTATTTGCCTTTGGTTCGGTTCGCATGATCTTCAGAACATTGTTAATAAAAAGGGATATCTTGTGGGATTGGACCAAACGGGATCTTCTTACACTTTTTATCCGCGTATGACGAGAGTGCCGATAGTGAGTCAAGTAAGAATCCTTATTTATATTCTTCACCAATAATACAATTTTTTGTTTTCCATTGTCTTTTGTTGAGCAAATAATATATTGTATAAGTTAAACTTCAATGGCAAGCAAAATCTTCAAAAAATAAAATGTTTGAAACCTGAAGTTACCTCGATGACAATAAATTCGGATCATTTGTATCACGGAAAGAAAAACATTTTTATGCTTATTGTTAATGATTTGTGATATTTTATTCACACGTAGTAACGTAAATTATAGGAGACTTGTCTTCGAAGTAACCAGAAGTTCTACGATCTCACATCTGATCGTACCTTTTGCGCTGGTGAACGAAACGAAAGTGGCCCTTGCCATGATCAGGGGGCAGGGTTGGTGATTTTCGACGATACCACGGGTCGTTATCATTTACGTGGGATCGTTTCGCGAGATTTCTGCAAAATCGAGGATTATGTCGTTTACGTTGACGTAGCTAAATATATATCCTGGATTCAACAACAGATTTCTATCCCATAATGCAGGTCTTTCTTAGTTCTTATGGATAATATTTTATATACATAAAACTACAGCAATTATGCGGTAAGATAATTAATACAATTTTATTTCTAATTTTTCTTATCATTATAAATTCAAATTATGTTGACGTGAAAACATAACATAAGAAAATGTAATTAAACATAAAAAAGTCAAAACTATACGAATGTAGGTAATCATAACAATTTATTAATAATTAAAAACAAATTGTATTACGCCAACAATTAATTTTATATTGATTGTACTTATATTTTCTGATTATCATTAGATCGATCGTATATAAGTAAGTACAAAATTTGTTAAGTTTTTATTGCTGTCTTTCATAATATAATTCTAATCTATATAAATAAAAATGTTTTACCTATTGTATCCTGGTGGAGTGCAATCATAATTCCATACATCAGGATATTCAAATTATACGAATAATTTTTATAGAATAGTACCGTTTAATGTACAAAATATAAAACGTACACATTTGCTTTCATGCTTTACGCGACCACATTACGATTTGTCTCTATCTTATCTGTTTTCTTTTTATTAATATTTTATGATATTTTATAATAAGTGAACGAGAAGATTCTAAGAAAATATGACGAAACGTATGTTAACGGAAAGATATTTAGAACTGTAAAATTTTAATCAAATATTTTATTTTACGACTTATAAGCGATTGAAATAGAAATAAGAGTAGTTGTGTCTGTGAAAATTTGCAGATAGAAAAATCTTGAATTTAAATATAACTTAGCTCTTTTCAATTTTTCTGCCACTTACACGTAAACCATATTGTAGTAAAAAATAAGAAGATGCAATACAGTGCTAAAAAAAAGTGCGAGTGATTAACGATATCGACATTGATAGCGTAAAAACAGAGTGTAAGCAGAGTGTAAATGTAAAGATGGACTATTTATACATAAGTCGCGTTCAACTCCAGTTGGCTCATTTAATGAAACAGTAATTACACCGACTGTACGCAAACACACGAAGATAGCCTCGGCATGCAATTACGGATTTTCCAGTTTTTCCTACATCGTCTGGAAGGAGAAGATATTCCAATCACATTTTATATTTTTTCTTTATTGTGTTCGTTAGCCTAAGAAGCACTGCGTGTCGCAACTAACCAGTTGAACGATACAACTCGACTCGAATGATCGCCTCGATTCTCATCAGTAGTTGGCTACCGCATCATACATATCTTCAGTGAGAAATTACAAACACATTTCAAGACGTTTCGATAAAGAACTGGTTAGTGTTGAGATTCAATAAGACGGTTATATAATTCTGAAGATTAATACTCATTCGGAGCCGGTTATTGTGACGTTGAATTCCGCTGTGAGCCATAAGGAAAAGCTTCAGAATGATTCATCAGAAGTGTTTTTAGAAAGCATTGGAAATAAATGTAAATAACAAGTAAATTTAGAAAAAAAAGTATAAAAATTAACACGTAACTGGAAGTATATTCTAACAATTAATAAGAAAATGTAAAATATTCTGAGAAGAACGCGAATAATAAATAATACTTATATATCTACGAAACAATATTTACTGTCGCTGTATTGAGATTGGCAATAAGAAAATGTAATAAAGTAAAATAATAATGATTGTGGACAATTACGTGTGAAAATCGCAGTGATTCTAATCACAATTTGAAGTCTGCTAAATAAAGCAGTGATTATAGCCATTACAACCGGTTCCACGCAATACTGATAGCAATGTGCAAAAATTAAACACCTTCATAGAACATATATCTTATTTATTTTGTTAGATAAAAATTTTATAACAATTTTAAAAAATGGCTAAAATTTATATCTCGACGGCATTGTTGTTATACTTACTTTATTTAACGATACAAGATACAACAGTTTCTCAACAACAAACTACTTGTTTGAAATATCTCATAAATATGACCGAACTTGGGACAACTAACTTGTTAGAACTAATCAAAATACCATCTCCTTCAGTAAATGATGAATACTACTTGAAAGTAGCTTTGAATACTAACAATGAAGTAAAGGTACGTATTCTCTGCAATATACACACACACACACACAACTTAACATAAAATTTTAATTTATTCAATTATTTGTGTACTTGATCAATTTTATTTATTTCAATTACTTCTTTGGTTATATAATAAATAAAAGCAGTTTAATTTATTATTACAGAAACATAATTCGTTTGGAACAGAAGATGACTTTCAATTGAAATTGGCACGGACATTATATGACACTATTCGAGCTGTTCGTCAGGGTAAACCTTTGTTATATCGTATTTATTATCCCTCACACAAACCGATTCCGACAGTGTCTGCGATATGGTTTAATGATGAACAAATCTGTCTGGATTTGGATTGTAAGTAACTTATTTATTTAATAGATAAATAATATATATCATATATGTATAGAAGAAATAAAAGTAATTTTTTTATATATTTACTCTTTTGAGTCATATCAAAATTTATTTACTTGTGTCTGACTATAAGTATTTACTTAAGACAATAGAAATAAGATCCTATCTAAAAAAAGACATGTAAAGTCGATTGCTCGCATTTCTCGAAGTTTATTATTGTCACTTTTCTGCGGTGCCGATTGGTTCTCTCGCTGCGCATACTTCGTGTTGCAAGAGTAGCTGTCATTGCAATTTTGACAGCTGTCAAATTTGTTTAATATTATTTATACATTTATTGTTATAATTTATTTTTAAAAAGTAAAAAATAAAAAGTTAAGTAGCGCGCGCGAAGCGAGGAGGGAGCACGGAGTGAGCGAGTGAGTGAGCCAGGAGTGAGCCGGGAGTGAGCCGGGAGTGAGCCGGGAGTGAGCCGGGAGTGAGCCGGGAGTGAGCCGGGAGTGAGCCGGGAGTGAGCCAGGAGTGAGTCGGGAGTAAGGCAGGAGTGAGCCAGGAGTGAGCGAGGAGTGAGCCAGGAGTGAGCGAGGAGTGAGCCGGGAGTGAGGGAGGAGTGAGCCGGGAGTGAGCGAGTAGATGAGCGAGGAGTGAGCGAGTGACTGAGCGAGGAGTGAGCGAGGAGTGAGCCAGGAGTGAGCCAGGAGTGAGCCAGGAGTGAGCGAGTGAGTGAGCGAGTGAGTGAGCGAGGAGTGAGCCGGGAGTGAGCCGGGAGTGAGCCGGGAGTGAGCCAGGAGTGAGCCGGGAGTGAGCCGGGAGTGAGCCGGGAGTGAGCCGGGAGTGAGCCGGGAGTGAGCCGGGAGTGAGCCAGGAGTGAGTCGGGAGTAAGCCAGGAGTGAGCCAGGAGTGAGTCGGGAGTAAGCCAGGAGTGAGCCAGGAGTGAGCGAGGAGTGAGCCGGGAGTGAGGGAGGAGTGAGCCGGGAGTGAGCGAGTAGATGAGCAAGGAGTGAGCGAGTGAGTGAGCGAGGAGTGAGCGAGGAGTGAGCCGGGAGTGAGCGAGGAGTGAGCCGGGAGTGAGCCGGGAGTGAGCCGGGAGTGAGCCGGGAGTGAGCCGGGAGTGAGCGAGTGAGTGAGCGAGTGAGTGAGCGTGGAGTGAGCGAGGAGTGAGCCGGGAGTGAGCTGAGAGTGAGCCGGGAGTGAACCGGGAGTGAACCGGGAGTAAGCCGGGAGTGAGCCGGGAGTGAGCGAGTGAGTGAGCGAGTGAGTGAGCGAGGAGTGAGCCGGGAGTGAGCCGGGAGTGAGCCGGGAGTGAGCCAGGAGTGAGTCGGGAGTAAGGCAGGAGTGAGCCAGGAGTGAGCGAGGAGTGAGCCGGGAGTGAGGGAGGAGTGAGCCGGGAGTGAGCGAGGAGTGAGCCGGGAGTGAGGGAGGAGTGAGCCGGGAGTGAGCGAGTAGATGAGCGAGGAGTGAGCGAGTGACTGAGCGAGGAGTGAGCGAGTGAGTGAGCGAGGAGTGAGCGAGGAGTGAGCCGGGAGTGAGCGAGGAGTGAGCCGGGAGTGAGCGAGGAGTGAGCCGGGAGTGAGCGAGGAGTGAGCCGGGAGTGAGCGAGGAGTGAGCCGGGAGTGAACCGGGAGTGAACCGGGAGTGAGCCAGGAGTGAGTCGGGAGTAAGCCAGGAGTGAGCCAGGAGTGAGTCGGGAGTGAGCCAGGAGTGAGCGAGGAGTGAGCCGGGAGTGAGGGAGGAGTGAGCCGGGAGTGAGCGAGTAAATGAGCGAGGAGTGAGCGAGTGACTGAGCGAGGAGGGAGCAAGGAGTGAGCGAGTGAGTGAGCGAGGAGTGAGCGAGGAGTGAGCGAGGAGTGAGCCGGGAGTGAGCGAGGAGTGAGCCGGGAGTGAGCCGAGAGTGAGCCGGGAGTGAGCCGGGAGTGAGCCGGGAGTGAGCCGGGAGTGAGCCGGGAGTGAGCGAGTGAGTGAGCGTGGAGTGAGCGAGGAGTGAGCCGGGAGTGAGCTGAGAGTGAGCCGGGAGTGAACCGGGAGTGAACCGGGAGTGAACCGGGAGTGAGCCAGGAGTGAGTCGGGAGTAAGCCAGGAGTGAGCCAGGAGTGAGCGAGGAGTGAGCCGGGAGTGAGGGAGGAGTGAGCCGGGAGTGAGCGAGTAGATGAGCGAGGAGTGAGCGAGTGACTGAGCGAGGAGGGAGCGAGGAGTGAGCGAGTGAGTGAGCGAGGAGTGAGCGAGGAGTGAGCGAGGAGTGAGCCGGGAGTGAGCGAGGAGTGAGCCGGGAGTGAGCCGAGAGTGAGCCGGGAGTGAGCCGGGAGTGAGCCGGGAGTGAGCCGGGAGTGAGCCGGGAGTGAGCGAGTGAGTGAGCGTGGAGTGAGCGAGGAGTGAGCCGGGAGTGAGCTGAGAGTGAGCCGGGAGTGAACCGGGAGTGAACCGGGAGTGAACCGGGAGTGAGCCAGGAGTGAGTCGGGAGTAAGCCAGGAGTGAGCCAGGAGTGAGCGAGGAGTGAGCCGGGAGTGAGGGAGGAGTGAGCCGGGAGTGAGCGAGTAGATGAGCGAGGAGTGAGCGAGTGACTGAGCGAGGAGTGAGCGAGGAGTGAGCCAGGAGTGAGCCAGGAGTGAGCCAGGAGTGAGCGAGTGAGTGAGCGAGTGAGTGAGCGAGGAGTGAGCCGGGAGTGAGCCGGGAGTGAGCCGGGAGTGAGCCAGGAGTGAGCCGGGAGTGAGCCGGGAGTGAGCCGGGAGTGAGCCGGGAGTGAGCCGGGAGTGAGCCGGGAGTGAGCCAGGAGTGAGTCGGGAGTAAGCCAGGAGTGAGCCAGGAGTGAGTCGGGAGTAAGCCAGGAGTGAGCCAGGAGTGAGCGAGGAGTGAGCCGGGAGTGAGGGAGGAGTGAGCCGGGAGTGAGCGAGTAGATGAGCAAGGAGTGAGCGAGTGAGTGAGCGAGGAGTGAGCGAGGAGTGAGCCGGGAGTGAGCGAGGAGTGAGCCGGGAGTGAGCCGGGAGTGAGCCGGGAGTGAGCCGGGAGTGAGCCGGGAGTGAGCGAGTGAGTGAGCGAGTGAGTGAGCGTGGAGTGAGCGAGGAGTGAGCCGGGAGTGAGCTGAGAGTGAGCCGGGAGTGAACCGGGAGTGAACCGGGAGTAAGCCGGGAGTGAGCCGGGAGTGAGCGAGTGAGTGAGCGAGTGAGTGAGCGAGGAGTGAGCGAGGAGTGAGCCGGGAGTGAGCGAGGAGTGAGCCGGGAGTGAGCCGGGAATGAGCCGGGAGTGAGCCGGGAGTGAGCGAGTGAGTGAGCGAGTGAGTGAGCGTGGAGTGAGCGAGGAGTGAGCCGGGAGTGAGCTGAGAGTGAGCCGGGAGTGAACCGGGAGTGAACCGGGAGTGAACCGGGAGTAAGCCGGGAGTGAGCCGGGAGTGAGCGAGTGAGTGAGCGAGTGAGTGAGCGAGAAGTGAGCGAGGAGTGAGCGAGTGAGTGAGTGAAAAAAGGTGGGAGGGAGGGAGCAAACGAGCGAGCGTAACTAGATAAATATGTAGCTAGGTAGCTAGGTAGCTAGGTAGCAGTAAGTATGCAAGTAGGTATGTATGTTGACTGTATGTATGTAGGTAGGTATGTAGGTATGTAGGTATGTAGGTATGTATGTATGTATGTATGTATGTATGTATGTATGTATGTATGTATAATTAAACTTTACATTTTTTTATTCAAAATTGCAGGAGACGTTTGATTAATATAAACGAAAGATAGAGAAAATCAAATTGCAATTATTATTTTTTTTAAAGTGAAAAGTGAAATAGCGCGCGCGCAGCGCGCGCCTGTAATGTTCTAGTAAAGATAAAAAGAATAAGAATAAAATAACGCTTAGCAAATCGGCTGAAAGTTTCTCTTCATCACATTTTCCGTCTTTAGTGAAAATAGATCATTGTCTGTGTTTTGAAATAATTTTGAAAGAAAATAAAATCGTTGTCTTATTCTAAATGTGTGATTTGAATTACTTTATTGTTACTTTTTGTTTCAGCAAACGGAAATATCAATGCTACTATCGAATTGGGGCATATTGTGTACCCACCAAGCAGAAATTATTGGATGTGGTTTCGAAATTCGAGCAATTATCGTATAGACAATCCAATTCAAAACCGTTTAAGTTACTCGAGCCACTCTAAACCCACTACCGCCACTCCTTTTGTTGAATTTGCCAACAACGAATGCGGTATCACCAACTATTACACCGACAGTGCAAATCGCTTGTATCCTAACGGCCAGGAAATATTTCCTGGTCAATGGCCATGGGTGGTAGCACTCTTTAAGAGGTCATCTTTTCTATGTCCTGGTTCCCTTTTAACCACCACACATGTTATAACAGGTATGTTAAAAGATCAAAAAGAAAAATCCAATATTATTATTATTACGTTCAAATAAGTTTCTTGTAGCTTTATACATTGCTTTTCTTTCTTGCAATAGATTTATTTATATATATATTCCAATAATAAAAAAGGTAGAAATTCAAAGGTAGAATTTTATAATAAAAATGTTTATGCATATTTACAATGCATTTGAATACCGTTGGTAATTATCTGATATTCACTTTTATCAGTACAATGTTTAACTTTTATCTTTTATCGTTTTTAGTTCTTAGAATTAGAAGGGTTTAATTTTTTTTTTTTTTTTTTTTTAGAATTTTGATTATTATTATTATTATTTTATATATATATATATAAAATCTATTTTACATATCCCATTTTTATAGCGGCGCATTGCTTGAAAAATATTATTTTTAACGAAACTATAAATCCTAATGATTTAATCGTGGCCCTGGGAATACTTAATTTATCTAACCAGAAAAAAGGAAATCGCATAAATAGGGAAGTTGCAAACTATACGATTCATCCCGACTATGCATCCCGACAACGGGACTTCTCTGCTGATTCCGATCTGGCGATTGTAATTCTGACCATGCCAGTCGAGTACAGTCCTTTCATTAAGCCTATTTGTCTTTGGTCCACGTCGACCAAACTTCAAAACATCTTTAATAATAGTGGATATTTTGTGGGATGGAGCCGAACATGTTGTGAGGTTGATCTTTCGGACATCGATTATCCACGGATGGCAAGGGTGTCGATAGTGAGTCAGGTAAAAATCTACATCAAGTAGTAAACAAATTTCTTGTATTCCATGTTTGATCAATATGGATTATATTTCAACACCAAATAAAATTCTCTAAAAACAATACGTTTGAAATGTACAGCAAGGATATCTTGTCGACAAATTTGGAATACATATATCATAAAAATATTTCAACGATCTTGCTTTAGTACCGACATCTTGCAATATTCGATTTCGTTACATTAAGTTACTATTATGTCATTAATTGCTAACGTGCATTTTAAAATAGTAATAATAATATTTACTGCATGTATCTATAACAAATAAATTCGTCAAAACTTCAATTTAATTTCGTTACGTTACATGTAACTGTAGTTTCTGTAATTAATTGCTAATAATAGAATATTCTATCATAATAATAACAATATTTATCGTATGTAATCATAAGACAAATCCATTAAAGCTTTTGCATGCCCTGAATAGGATCAACGAATGATTTAATTGATAAGCGCGAGCTTCAATTATGCCGTTCAGACAATTTTCAAAAATAAATTTATATAAATTATAGGAGACTTGTCTTCAGAGTAATAACGACTATTCCCGTTTAATATCAAATCGCACCTTTTGTGCCAAAGGAGACGAAGACTTCTTATGCAGTAATCCTAGTGGCAGCGGCGGCGGACTAGTCATTTTTGATGATACAACGAACCGTTACTATTTACGTGGAATCAGTGCGCGAGGTAGTTGCAATTCCAAGGATTATGTCATTTACGTTGACGTAGCCAAATACATACCCTGGATTCAACAACAGATTTCATATAATACCAGTCTCTCTTCGTCAAATGCAGATATGGTAGTCGAGCCTTTATGATTATATAAAGCTGCAACATTTATACCCGAGAAGATTAACATACAATTTTACTTTTACTTTTTATCTTTAATTACTCATGCTAATTATTTTTATAATAAATTTATTTCTCGACATTAAAACAAGATAAATAAGTAAATACAAATGTATTTGTATAGTTATTTTATCAATAAATAAAAAAATTAATAGTATGACACATGTTACAGTATATATATTATAATATATATATTAGTATATGTACGTTCGATATGTCTATTTAATACTTTTGCAAAACGTAAATAATAATTGACATCTCTTATATTATAAAAATTATTATATGTGTATTAATAAAAATAGTTTCCTCTTAACCAGTAAAGAATAAAAATTTTTTTAAATAAAAATCTTTGAATTTTTGAAGGATTCTTGGGATCACTGATTACAAATCAACTGTAATTGTATAAGTAGTAAATATTCATTGTCTTTTAAATGTGTTTTCAAACTCAATATTAACATCTTATAAAAGATCAGTGTATTTATTTCACTGATTGATAAGTTATAAAATTTATCACCGAAAATTCGTGTATTTTTACTAACTTCATACTAATTATTCTTTAAAGAGTTTAAAGAATAATGTAGTGAGAAATAAGAAGATACATTACAGTACTAAAAAAGTGTGAATGATTAATATTGCGGAGAAACAAAACACAAACACACAGAAACAGAGTGTAAGCAGAGTGAAAATGTAAAGATGGACTGTTTATACATGAATCACGTTTAAGGAAACAATAATTACACCAACTGTACACAAATACATGAAGAGAGCTTCGGATACGCGATTACGGATTTTCAGTTTCCTCTTCTACATCGTCTAGAAGGAAAGAATGTTCCAGTCACATTTATATTCTTTTTTTCTTTGTATGTTCGTTAGTCTAAGAAGCACTATGTGTCGCCACTATAAACCGGTTGAATGATACGACTTGACTCGAATGATTGCCTCGCTCTCAGTCGTTCGCCATTGCATCGTACGAACATATCTCCAGTATGAATTTACAAACACATTTAAAGAAAACGATAGAATAAAGATTGGTCAGTCTTGTGAAGATAAGACGTTATGTAAATTCAAAGATTAATACTAAACATTCGGAGCTGGTTATTGCGACATTGAATTCTGCATAAAGAAAAGCTTCGTCAGAAGTGTTTCAAAAAATCATCAGAAATAAATGTAGATAACAAGTAAATTAATAAAAAAATATAAATAAAAATTAATATATAACTCGAAATTAAAGTGCACTCTAACAATCGATAAAAGAATGCAAGATATTCCGAGAATGCGAAAGATAAATAATACTTATACATTCACGAAATAATATTTATTTTTGCTGTACTAATTGTCGGTAATAAAGATTATAATAAAGTAAAATAATAATGATTGTAGACGATTATGTGTGAAAATCGCAGTGATTCCCATCAGAATTTGAGAAGTTTGCTAAAAAAGCAGTGATTATACTCGTTTACAACCGCTGCCACGTAATAATTATAGCAATTCGTAAAAATTAACCAGATATATTAATAGAACATATATTTTATTAATTTTGTAGTGTAAAAATTTTATAATAATCTAAAAAAAAATGACTAAAGTTTATATCTTGACGGTGTTGCTGTTACACCGATTTGATTTCACGACACAAGACATAACAGTTTCTCAACAACCTAATTGTTCGGAATATCTCACGAATATGACCAAATCTGGGACAACTAACTTGTTAGGACTGATCGAAATCCCATCTACTTCAGTATATGATGAATACTACTTAAAAATTGCCTTGAATACTCATAATGAAATAACAGTAAGTATTATCTATAGTATTAAGAATGTAAGAAAAATTTATGTAAGTTTGTGATAATAAATGCAATTTTTAATCATTAACTTTTTTAGTATGTAAATTTAAAACTTAAAAAAAAGTTTGTCTCGTTAAAGTCATTAATGGTTTTGCAGTTTGTGCAGACACAAATAAACTGACTTTTTAGCTTTAAAAGCAAATGTGCTTAAAAATAATCAAAACCTAATTAAAAAATTTAATTCTTAAGTAATAAGTATTAAATAAAGTAATACTAATATTATATATATATATATATATATATATATATATGTATGTATGTATGTATATCAAAATATGTCAAGTGTTCTCTCATGTAATTGAATATCCAAAAAATAAAATGAGACAAATAATCAAGGAATAAATAAGTAGATAAGTAAATAAGTAAATAAAAAATATATTATCAACTTGATTTAAATTTTTAATTCAATTCAATTATTTACGTATTTATCATATAATTTTTTATTTTATTTTTGTTTATGTAATTTAAGTAAATATAGATACAGTTTAATCAATTATTACTGTATTACAGAAACATAATTCGCTCGGAATACGAGATTTTCGATTGGAATTGGCACAAACGTTATATGACACCATTCGAGATGTTCGTCAGGGTAAACCTTTGTTATATCATATTTATTATCCTTCGGACAAACCGATTCCAACAGTGACTGCGATATGGTTTAATAATCAACAAATCTGTCCGGATCTCGGTCGTAAGTACTGTCTTTATTTAATAAATAATAAATGTATTATATATGTATAAGAAGTAAAAATTTTCCTATACACTCATTCTTTCGATTTATATCAAGATAGGACTTACTTGTGTCTGACGTTACTATACTTATTTAAAACGGAGGAGGAATAGGAATAAATAAAATAAGAATAAAGTGAAACTTATTAAGCTTTACTTTATTCTTATTTTATTAACTAGTTCTTATTTTATTACTAAGTAAAACTGGTCATTGTCCAGTAAAAGTAAAAAGGGTCATTGTCTGTGTCTTAAAATAATTAATTTCGAAAGAAAAGAAAATTCTTTTCTTAATGTGTGATTTGTGTTACGTTACTGTTACTTTTCGTTTCAGCAAATGGAAATATCAACGCTACTATCGAGTTAGGGCATATTGTGTATCCGCCAAGCGACAATTCCTGGTTATGGTATCGAAATTCGAGCAACTATCGTATAGACAATCCCAATCAAGACCGTCTAACTTACTTGAGCCCTATCTCTATTAGACCCATTATCGCTCCTTCTGTTGAATTTGCGAATAACGAATGCGGTATTACCAACTATTACACCGACAATGCAAATCGCTTGTATCCCAACAGTCAGGAGGTATTACCTGGTCAATGGCCGTGGGTGGTAGCAATATTTAAGAAAAAGACAGAATATTTTGAAAACGACATAAATTTTAGATGTGCTGGTTCACTTCTAACCACCACACATGTTATAACAGGTATGTTAAGAGATCGAAAAATCCGATATTATTATTACGTTCAAATGATACGATTTTCTTGTAATCTTATATTTCCTTTTTTCTTGGAAAAGATTTATTTATATTTATACATTCTAGTAATAAAAAATTAGAATTTTAATTAAAAGTTCTATGCATATTTACAATGCATTTGAATATCGTTGGTGATATATGATATTTAGTTTTGTCATTACACTACAATCTTTGTTTGACTTCATCTTTTATCTTTTTCTGTTTCTCAGAATTAAAAGAGTTTAATTGTTTTGAGAATTTTGATTATTATAAAATCTATTTTATGCATTTCTCATTTTTATAGCGGCGTTTTGCTTCAGAAACATTATTCTTAAGAGACCTGATAATCCTAATAATTTTATTGTGGCTTTGGGAGTACATCACTTGTATAAGTGGAATGAAACAAATCGCATAAGTAGGGAAGTCACAAAGTTCACGATTCATCCCGACCATGGATTTAAAAATAAATACGCCCCTGATTCCAATTTGGCGATTGTGAGTCTAAACAAGCCAGTTGAGTACAGTCCCTTTATTAAGCCTATTTGTCTCCGGTCCGCGTCGACCGAACTTCAAAACGTCTTTAATAATAGTGGATATAATGTGGGATGGGACAAAACATGTTGTGACTTTGGTTTTCGGGGCTTCAATTATCCACGGATGGCAAGGGTGTCGATAATGAGTCAGGTAAAAATCTACATTAAATAAGCTAGATTTTTCCGTGTTTAGTCAATATATAAATTAAATTTCAACGGCAAGAAAAATTCTCTGTAAACAACTTGTTCGAAACATGAGGATATCTCGACAACAATTTGAAATACATATATCCAAGAAGTGCTTTAATATTCTTGCATTATTAATAACGACTTGCGATTTTGTTCGATTTTGTTACATTAAGTTACTATTACGTCACTACTAACGTAGCACATTGATATAATAACAATATTCATTGCATGTATCTATAACAAATATATTTATAAAAATGCTTGAGTAGGATCGACTTTTCGAATGATTAAGTAATTAATAAGCGCGATCGTCAATTATATGGTACAAACAATTTTCATGAACGCGGTTAAAATAATAAAATTCCGAACAATTTTGAAACCCTAACAGTACGATAACATTGACAAATTCCATGCTATCATTATAAAACCAAATATTACAAATAAAGATTAGATGAATATTATATTATATTTACAAATTACAGGCGACTTGTTTCCAAGGATTGTCTAACGCAATTAAATCCTATTATGAAATCACATCATTACCAAATCGCACTTTTTGTGCTGACGAACACGAGGACGGCTTCTGCAACAATCCTGGTGGTAGCGGGAACGGACTATTCATTTTTGATGATACAACGGGCCGTTATTATTTACATGGAATCAGGTCGCGAAGTACCTGCAATTCCACAAATTATGTCCTTTATGATGACGTAGTTGAATACATACCTTGGATTCAGCAACAAATTTCTATCACATAATGCCAGTTTCTTCCCGCAAATTGTAAATGTGCTTGCAGTTAATCTTTTATGTGTAAGATTATATTTTATGTGTAAGATTATATGAAGCTGCAACACTTATACGCAAGAAGATTAAATACAATTTTACTTTTAATTTTTATTTTTAATTGTTTATACTGATTCTTTTTGTTGTATTAAATTTGTCTTAATATGAAAACAGAATAAATAAATAAATACAATTATACAAATGTCATTATTTGTATAGTCAACTTATTTCTTAGCCGTAACATCCTAGTTTAGAAAAATAGAAAATTTAGAAAAATTTCTTACCTATAGCATCCTAGTTAAATGTCGTCAATAATTCAATGCAATACAGTATTCAAATTATATAATTTTTATGGAACGGAAATATGTAATGCTTAACACATTATTATACATTTGTTTTTGTACTTATGTCCGTATACGTTTTACGATTCGCGTCTTTATCTTATCTTTTCTTGTTCTTTTTTAAATATTTTGATCAGCAACAGTTCATACAAGTAAACAGGAAAATCTCTGAAAAGTATGAAGAAACGTATGTCAGTGTATTTTATTATATGAGAACCAAGAAAATGCAGTACGCTATTAAAAAAATGTGCGAGTGACAATATCAACATCGACATGTGAGAGTCGCGTTGATTTTCATAAAAATGTGCTTGTTTAACATAACAATAATTATACCGTTTATATGCAGTTACGTGAAGATAGTCTTCGATTTGAGTTCACGGATTTTCCAGCCTCCTTCCTTTTCAATCTCATCTAGATGGAGATGGTGCTCCAACCTCCTATTTTTCTTGTTGTGTTCGTCAGCCTAAGAGTCTCTACGTGCCGTCTCAGATAAGTTGGAATACGACTCGACTCCATGATCGCCTCGACTCTTGCCAGTAGCCCACTACCACATCATTCGGACACATCTTTGGCATAAAATTACAAACATATTTCAAGGTGTTTCGATAAAGAGCTGATCAGTCCTGAGAAGATTGGGTAAAGTGCAGTTACGTAATTCCGAGAATTAATACACTTAATATTTGGAACCGGTTGTTGTGGCTTCGATTTTTTGTGGACTATAAAGAAAAGTTTGAGAGTGCTTCGCCAAGAGAGTATAAGAAATGCAAAAGAAATGCCTGAAAAATAGGGGTGCAGATAAATAAATAATTAATTAATTAAGAATACATGAATATGAAAGTAAATATATGACTTAAAGTAACAATTGATAAGAAAATGGAAAATACATTAGTAAAAGCGCAAGAGATAAGCAATACTAATATCGAGACAGTAAAAGAAAGTAATAAAATAAAATAATAAAGTGAATGTAGACAATTATATACGAGAGAAACCGCAGTGATTCTCACCAGAGATTAAAATTTGCTAAATAAAGAGGTGATTATATCTGTTACAACCGGTTCTGTTTGCTGAATAATCAATGTGTAAGATAAATACGTACTTTTAGAATGTGCAACATATTTTGGTTCGCGCTAGATGTTTATTTTATCAATCGGTCTTTTTAACAAGACTGTCTAAAAACAATTAGCTAATTAGAAATTAGACTATCGTATACTATTCGCAACCGAGATTTCTGTACATTTCAACAAATTATTTACTTATAACTGGATGTTAGACTTCGTCTATTTGTTTGATAAAACATGTGGTTCGATAACAGAAATTAATTTAAATAAAAATTAAAAATTCAATTTTGTTAACTTTTCAAATACATATGTTTTATTATATATATTAATAAATATATATTAATTAAATGTATATAATATATATGTCACATATGTATATAAATCTAACATTAATTACATTATATATTCAATATTATAGCTTTTTGTAAAAATTTGCAAATAAAATATAATGTATAAAAATTTGTAACATTTAAAAAAGAAAATAATTTTAGTTTTAAAAGACTATAATATTGTCTTGTTTGACAAATATGTTTACTATTGGATAGGTACATCGCATTACATGATATTCGCATAGAAAGATTCTTGTTTAAAAAGTTTTAGTTTTAGTAAAAAATACATTTATAAAACATTTTGTTAATTTTGTAACAGAGTCAAAATTTGCTAACAGTCTTAAAAGATGATTAAAATTTCTACCTTGACCGTGTTGCTGTTGCATCTACTTTATATCAGAGTACAAGGTATAATTGTATATCAACCAGTTAAAATGAGTTGTTCGAAATATGTCAAACCTGGAACAACTAACTTGTCAAGACAGATCGAAATCCCACCTCCTCCAGTAAATGATGAATACTACTTAAAAGTAGCTTTGAATACTGACAATGAAGTAATGGTAAGTATTCTCTGCAGTATTACAAAAATGTAGGAAAAATTTGCACATGATAAATTTATGATTATTATTAAAGACAATTTCTGGTAATTCTTAATATGTAAATTAAAAAATAAAAATTTTTTTATTAGAGTGGTTATAAATTCTATAGATCCTTAATGCTGTCAAAAATAAAATTACCCTTTGTTTTAAAAAGACGTGCTCGTAAATAATCAAAGCATAATTTAAAAATATATTCGTAAGTAAGTTTTTTTTGTACATTTTAAAATATAAAAAATAATTTTCAAAAAATATAATTAAATAGTTATAAAATTAAATTTATCTACAATATTCTCGTAATGACACAAACAATCAAGAAATAATACAAAAATTTAATTTCAAATTTTTATTTGATTAATTATTCGTTGTTTTTATATAATAAATAAAAACAGTATAATAGTACTGTATTTCAGAAGCAGAATTCGATTGGATTTGGAGACTATCGATTGGCATTGGCACAAACGATATATGACACTGTTCGAGCTGTTCGTCAGAGTAAACCTTTGTTGTATGATATTAATTATCCCTCGCATAAACCAGTTCCGACTGTGTCTGCAATATGGTTTAACAATCAACAAATCTGTCCAGGCTTAGAATGTAAGTACCGTATTAGTTTAAACAGTAAAATACACACCATATCAGATAATTGAAAAAATAAATGTTCTAGATTTTATTCTATGTATTGAGTCACACATCACATTTTGAACTTTCTTATATCTAACAATGAATACTTTTTACTTAGATCAATGGAGATACGATAAGAATAAGGTTGTGTTCCGATATTATTGTCATATTCCGTTATGTATACTATAGATTTTCAGTACTGACAGTAATATCGGAACGCAACCTTAATAGAATAAGGTCCACTTGCACCAAACTCTGATTAACTTAATTGTTGATTAGTCCATTGGAATTGAACAATCGCATTTGATTAATTTTGCTTAACGACAAATACGATTGGTTAATTCCAATGGACTAATCAACGATTAAGTTAATCAGAATTTGGTGCAAGTGGCTCTAAGATTATAAGCTTACTTAAATCGACTAAGTTTCTTTTTATTATATACATCACTTCTACCTATACGTAAAAACGTTACTTTTGTGTTTAAAAATAACTTGTCTTAAAAGAAAACAAAATTTGTATTTTGAACGTGTAATTTGAGTTATTTTACTTTCTTACTTAGCAAATGGAAATATCTGTGCTACTATCGAGTTGGGGCATATTGTGTATCCGCCAAACAATGATCCAAATTCTTGGACATGGCATCGAAATTCGAGCACTTATTATATACATAATCCGAGTGAAGATCGCCTAAACTATTTGAGTCAATCTAGACGCACTACCGCAATTCCTCCAGTTCAATTCGCCAACAATGAATGCGGTATCACCAATTATTACACGGACAGTACAAATCGTCTGTTTCCCAATGGTCAGGAAACATTTCCGGGCCAATGGCCGTGGGTGGTTGGACTCTTTGTTAAAAAAGAACAATATAAATTTCAATGTACTGGTTCCGTTCTAACTACCAGACACGTTATAACAGGTATGTTAAGAGATTGAAGAGATATTAATTTTTAATTATCATTACTCTTCGTGTTTCAAACAATACAAGTTTCCTCCATCTTTCTACTTTGTTTTTTGAATTGCGGAAGGCTTATGTGTATTTGTTTATATTTGCAAATAAAATACGAGACCATAAATTTCTCAATATTCACAATTCATCCAAATATAATCAAAGAATGCACGTGGAAATATCTGGAGAGATCACCTAATATTGTGTATTTCTATTAATATACTTTATCTATAATATTGATTGAACTTATTCTTTATCTTTACCTAGTTTTTACAATTAAAAAGTTTAGTTTTTTTCTTAAAATATTGATTATCAAAGAAATGTATCTTTCATGCACATATCACATTTTTATAGCGGGGCATTGTTTGAAGAAAAACTTTAGTAGTAATGACACCATACATCCCAATGATTTGCTTGTGGCCTTGGGACGATTTAATTTTCGACACTTTCGTGAGGAGGGATCTGTCAATCGGGAAGTTGCAAATTACACAATCCATCCAGATTATGCGCATTATCTCAGCGGCGATTCTGATCTAACAATTTTGATCCTGACGATGCCCGTTGAGTTTAGTCCTTTCATTAAACCTATATGCCTGTGGTTTGGTTCGACTAATCTTCAAAACATCATCAATAAAAGAGGATATGTTGTGGGATGGGGCAAAGATTTAACGAACCGTTTTCCTGATTATCCACGTATGGCGAGGGTGCCGATAGTGAGTCAGGTAAGAATCCAAATAGCCAAACTTATTAAAATAAAATATCTAAATGCTTATTAAAAAGTTTGCAAGCAAAATGGTACGCAAATTCTATTATACAAGACGATTTCACAAAAGCTGAATTATTAGCAGAAATATAACAAACTGTACAAACCTTGACAGTCAATAGTCACAAAATATCGACCAAGAATGTCAAATTATGACGCAAACTTTGTTAACAAAAAATACAAATATTATTTATAAAATATACTGAAACATTGACAAATTCAACACTACCATCATAAAACCAAGTATTGTAAATGAACATCAAACGAATTTGTATAAATTATAGGAGATATGTCTTCGGAGTAACCAGATTTTCTTCAGCTTCACATCAGATCGCACTCTTTGTGCCGGTAAAGACGAGAGCGGTCCTGGCAGTGGTGAAAGCGGGAGCGGGTTAGTCATTTTCGATGATACCACGGGCCGTTATCGTTTACGTGGAATCGTTTCCCGAAATTTATCTAAACTCAAAGATTACGTCGTTTATGTTGACATAGCCAAATATATATCTTGGATTCAACAACAGATTTCTACCACGTAATCTCTATGTCAATCTCTTCATACAAAATGTGCTAGCAATGAAGCTTTTATGTGTAAAGTTTATACAAAACTGCGCTAGATTAATACAATTTTACTTTTAATTTTATCTTTAATTGTTTATACTGATTCTTTTTGTCGTAATAAATTTGTATTGATATAAAAACAAGATAAATAAGTAAAATACAATTATACTAGTTATTAATTGTTACAGTCAATTTTTTAATAATTAAAAATAAATTGTATTACAACACACGCATGTTATAGTATATGTAATAGGCCGATACTTATGTAATGCTTCTACAAAACGTAAATAATAATTGACGACGTCGTTTATTTTGACGTAATCCTTGTAAACGATCAAATACATATTCTGGAGTCAACAACATATCTCCATCATGTAAAACTGATCTTGCGCTGTAGATTACAAAATATGTTAACTTTTATGTAAGATTTATCCATGGCGGCGACATTTTATGGTAATGAAAAACAATACTGGCTTGAAAGACAATACAAGTGCCAGAAACGCATAAAACATGTCTACTAACCATTTTTGACCGTTTTATTATGCATTTTTTCCCCGTAATTGCAGATAAAAGTAAAAATATCTATTCATATTTATATACTAATACAACTATAAGTTTTATACTCATTGTACAGAAATTTAAAACGGCCAATTATGAATGTTTGCAAAGTGAACGAGTATAAAAACGGATAAAACTAAAAAAACTCAATTCTTTTTAGAATTAATGATTCTTTTAGAATTGCATTAATTTAAAGTTTATCTTCTCTTATTCAATTATAAACAGATTCCTATACATTGCACACAAATGAATATAACATTCACAACTGATAGATACTGTCTTTACTCGATGCGTTCAAGATATGAACAAAAACGGATACAGATAATTACAAGAATACAGAATATATCAAATCTACTATACTTACCTCCAGATAATTCAAATGAAAAAAATAGCTGTAAAAAGTGTAACAATGTCTTTTTTGTATCATAAAATTATGTTTTTTATTGTCCCATTGCAGAAGATAAGCAAAAATTTCCGTTTCGAAAATAATCACTAAAGAATTGATAGGCCCATAACAGGGATAAAAATATAGCAAAGTATAACCTTTTAGACTTAACTTGTATCAGGTTGGAAATATTGTCGTGCAACTGCGCCTAATACAATTTCTGCACTGTACACATCTGCAAAATTTTAAATGAAAAAACTTACATGTAACAAGATAAAATTTCTATTACGTTTAATAACATCTACTCCGTTTAACTTTCAATCTCTCTTTAAAATAAACTTTCTTTATGTAAAAAAACAAGATAACAAAACGTTAAGTTAATTTATAATTACTTACTAATATTTGCACGTAAGACATCAGAGAGAAGATGGAGGTCATTGTCATGAGTCACGATAATATAACTTAATTTCGCAGCATTCATTTCTTGTATTTGAGCGATTGATCTACGTGTCTTTTCCATTGTACCTCCTGCACTCTCTATTATTTCCGCAATTGCCGAGGGAGATGGTATTACACTTGGTGTAACATAAAATATTTTACCCTATTTGTACAGAAAAATGAAAATAAAATATTTCCATTTGCATATCACTTTTTGTATCATACAATTAAAATTCGAATTGTTAAAGAAATATTGTTTAAAAAAAATCTGTTACCTTAAGTACTGTTCCTCGATTGGGACTCGCTAAACTTTTTTCGATATTGCAATTGAAATTTTTCTCGAATTCTGGATCACCGAGCATATATGCATTTTCGTCCACAAAAGTGTTTTTTGAAGAGCATTCGAGCAACCATTGAAGGCTGACGATATATTTACATCGTGATAAACAACACAATAATTTTACTGTTCGTAATGGTGCTGACATTACGAGATGAGTAGCATCTCGCCAGCTAGCAGCTAAAGCACCTCCCAGTTCTCGAATCCTCTGAAAAATCACATAAACTCTATTCAATAAATTGTAGCAGCAAAATTCAGTAATAATATATTGCAATTATTAGAGTTCTGTAACTATGAACAAATATGAAGTTAGTATTAAATGGTATTTATTTAATACCTTGGCATGATTTTTCGGGTTAATACCAGAAAATAGTATTCTTGGTTGTTTATCGGGTGGCGGAGGATCAGGATTGCTAATAACAATTGGTTCATCCAGACCCAAAAGATGCGGATCTTTATTCAATAATGGACCATCCAGACGTGGCTTTTTGTATTTTCTGATTGAATTTGGACCCTGACCAACCTGTTTTACTTTGTCATATGATTCTTGCGTAATATTTATTGGCATTTTCCAAGCAGCTAGAATCAAAAATAGAGCTTTATATATAACAATTAATTTCAATATATAACTGTTTTATGATCTAACAAATAAATGTTATACCCATGAGATGAGGCACTAACGAATAATCTAGTCTGAAAGGGTTGCTCAGACTAAACTGTTGATACTTTGGACCCTCAAGTTGATGCAAAGCATTCATCTGTCCGCATAGTAAATCCGTCAACCATTGTACGTTTACGACACTGGTTTGCCATTCGCGTGCCTTTTTATATTTTTGTCCATCTGGCCTAAAGTTATTTCATATTTCATAACATATAATTATAATGTAAAAAATATTAAACTGTTAATTACTTGTATGAAATATTACAATATATAACAACACGTAACAATTAATAAATAGTATACTTATTATTAAAATAGTTGAAAGAACGATCTATACCTTCTACAGACAAGAAGAGTATTGTGCCTGGAAAAGTAATTAGTGTACTTTGCACCCAAAGCCTCTAACATGAATTTGACTTTTGCTCGTTCTTCTCCCTCGAATCCAGAAAAAGATATGATTTGCTTGCTACATGGAAGTTCAGTTAAGCCAAACGGCGTTGGAAAGTGAAGAACATGCCAAGGTGGGACTACTTGTTGCTTACTGACAACATCGGAAAGCCAATGTGCACTAACACAACGTTTTCCCTCACGCAAAGCTTGCACCACAGTTGGATGTTTCTGCGTGATAGCTAACACGTGCGTTGCGCGAGTACAGTATTGCGCTTCTACTTCGCCACCATGTCTTTCGATAACTTGTTTCCAAACAGAAACTTCATTAGGACGCTGTACATCATATTCGACAATGACGAAAATGCATCCTAACAGAAATAGATCTGGCGGCACTGAAAATACACACATTATTCTCTCATTAATGATAATGTAATACACAATGCCAAATGTATATATAAATATAAATATTAAAGTTTTTAAATAATATTACTAACGTATATAAAGTATAATTTATCTATAATAATAATATTGATAAATAATAATAAAAAATAAAAAAATTGAAACATACATTTCAAATTTGGATTGTGACCATAAAACTGAGTCTTAGGTTGTGGCATAACTGGAGCATATTGCATTTTCATAGGTGCTCCTGATGGTGCGCCATTTGTTATATTCCCCAAAGTTCTTCTCTGATAAGCGGCTAAGAGTTGTGGATCTTGCGAAGGTGGGGGTGGAGGTCGATGTTGCGCAGTCATCAATCTCAATTGACCAGCTGCACTACCTTCAGCAGCACCACTTTGTATTCTGTTGGTTAGCATATTTGCCAATGCAGTTTTAGTTTTAGGATTCACGACAAGCTGCTGATCTGGTGAAATTTGCGCATTATTTGGCAAAGGCGCTAATTGCGGTTCTTGCTGTGCCCCTGGTTGTTGTTGCTGCTGCTGCTGCTGCTGCTGTTGTTGTTGTTGTAGATGCAACTGCTGCAATCTAACCATTTGTTGTTGCTTCTGTAACTGTAATTGCGCCAATTGCTGAGGTGTCAGTTGTGCCTGTTGGAATGGTTGGCCCGTTTGTGAAGCTTGCGGACCTTGAACGGCCTGGCCGGCTGACACAATGACTTGATTGGAAGAGTTTATTGGAGTTAATGCTGGTGGCTGTACACCAGGATGTACCGGCTTCTGTCCTGAAGGTTGCGCGAGTTGTGGTCCCATCATCTGCGGTCGAGCTTGCTGAACCCATTGTAAACTACCTGGCTGTACTGGTTTACCAGGGCTTCTTATAACAGCAATATGTGAGCCTTGCTGCGCTTGACGATTCTGCATCTGCCTCTGCAATAGGAGGTTTCGTTGTTTTTGAATCTTCTGTATAAACTGAGCCCTCTGTTGCGGGTCCATCTGCTGCAGTTGCTGATGTGTCTGCGCGTCCAAATGAATCAACTGTCGGGGAGGTTGAGGTGGTTGTTGATTCCATTGTCCTCCTGAGGCTCTTTGAGCACCAATCTGTTGCTGCTGTTGTTGCCTTTGCAGTTGTAAGTGGTATTGCTGTTGCTGCCACTGTGAGTCTCGTTGAACGATAAATCCTTGTTGATTTGGTCCAATTAATTGCTGATTCTGTGACTGTTGTTGTAATTGACCGTCTCTTATGACGAACTGTTGAGAATTCTGTGGAGCAGATTGCTGCAGTTGCTGTGAGATCTGTTGTATCTTTTGCTGCTGTTGTTGCTGTTGCAACAAAATAAGTTGTCTTTGCTCGGGAGTGAGTTGCTGCGGTGGAGTCTGTTGTTGAGTCAATGGATGCTGACCTGCTATTTGTTGCTGTTGAGAAGATAATTGTTGCTGCTGCTGCTGCTGCATCACTATTTGCTGCTGCTGTTGCTGCTGAGCCAGTTGCACTTGTTGCTGCTGTTGCGTCAAATGTGACTGAGTCTGTAATTGCTGTTGTTGAATAATTTGCTGTTGATTCAATTGCTTTTGTTGTGACGTCAGTAGTTGCTGTGGATTTAGCTGATGCTGGGATAATTGCGAATTTATTGGTTGTTGCTGTTGTTGTTGGGGCATCATGGATTGCTGTTGTCCTACTAATTGTTGCTGTATCTGAGGCGACTGCTGTTGATTCAAAAGTTGTTGCTGCTGATTATACGGTGGTTGCTGCAACTGTTGCTGATGTTGTGTGAGTTGTTGCTGCGTCAATTGCTGTTGTGATGTTAACTGTTGCTGTTGTATCAACTGATGTTGCATATTCATTTGCTGTTGCTGTTGTTGCGGAGACAATTCTTGCTGTTGCATTTGTGATGGTACAGCTTTCATTTGCGGAGAAATGTTTTGCTGAGATGTCTGTGGAAGCCAATTTGTTTGATGAATTACATCTTGATCAGAGACTGATGGAGCGACCGTGGAAGTACTCGGATTGGTCGAGGGAACTGGCCGTGGAAGATGCTGCTGTTGCGATTGCGATTGCATATTTATAGTATTTTGTCCATTTGTCGAATAAGGAACAGTCGCTGTACTAGTCACACCAAGACTGTGCGGAGCACTCGAGGGTACCGGTGGACTCGGCTGATTCCATGGCATACGTTGCTTGAGCTGTTCGAGCATGGCTTTAGTCTTATCTTGCTCTTCTTGTGTAATGTTATTATCTGTATCTTCGTCCATGAATCCGGTAATCAAGGCTGTCGAACTATTTGGAGACACTAATAGTCTAGGATGATACTCCACTTCACTTACAAGAGTGCCTTTTTTACAACATTCCGTTATCCAGTCAGGTGTTACAATAGGTATGTGGTGTCTCATAGCAGCTTCATACTTTGCGCCACTTGCTTTGCACGTAATCAAATGAGTGCAATATCTGTCCAAGCGTAGCTGACATTTGCCACCTTGCAAGGTTATCATTGCCCATAGGGACTTGCTATCAGCCCGACTTACCTGAGACAGGCAGACATGTATGTTCGAAAACAACTGATTCTCTTCTGGCGAGAAATATTGCGTTCTGTTTAAATTTTCATTAAGGAATATATATTCTGCCATAAATTTAATCATGTTTAGTAATAAATCTCAAAGTATTTTTTAAATGTTAACTTTATTACTTATCTCCTTAAAAATTTATTAAAAAACTGTTCAAAAATTACTTATTTAGAATATAAAAATATTTGAATAAAAAAAAGTTTCAAATACAATTTTATTATTATAATTGTGAGTAGAATATTAAAATATAAGTCTTTCGTAAAAGGATACGGTAGAAGTTTCTTGCACTTAATGGAATATAAAATCCAATTTTGCGTAACTGCTGGTATCTCATATAGATCCTTTGCTTCAGAAATATCATTTTCTAATGCTTCATTGCCTGCTATCAGATGCGTAACAAAATCACTAAAATAATTGGATCTCTCAGCCCCACCTTCTTGCAATAAATTCAAAATCTGCAAAAGTACGTACTTATAATTAATAAATAATAACATTTTTTAACGTCAGGTATATAAATCTGAAATAATTTCACACTTCGTTTCAAATATTAAAAAAAAAATCCGTACAGAAAAGAGAAGCGATCCGAGAACCGGACATTTACATGAAATGGTGCTCCAAATTATAACCCCCGTTAACAATCGAGCACGTCAGTTTCGCGTCGGAAAAAAGAAGCATTGTAGCTTTCGAAAACATTGGGCGGTCAGCTGCGACAGCAGCGAATCACACGGCCGTTCGATCCGTCGAGCGCCGAACTGTCGATGGAACAAAAACGCGGGAAAATCAGCAGAAAAACTGTATAACGCACCTTCGGATCGGCCTCACCGCTGACGTAGTATTTAACGTTGGCAAACAGAGCACTGTCGAGCTTCAAGTCTTCGAGGCCAGCCCGTATGTCGCCCATCCTGCCGAATCCGTCCGTTACTCCGCTCACGTCCTCGGCATCACAACAATAGCGGGCGCGGAGCGCGCACCGCACTCAAACCGTTTCTAGAACTCCGAAGATATGACTCCGCAGTATTTGAAAACAAAAGTCCGTCGCGACGCTTTTGTTATTATTATGATTGCAGGTTATGTCGCGAGCGAGCCTTGCGTGGCGCTATGCTTGATCCGCGCGCCCCACAGCTCGCGGATATTATCAACGGCGCGCAATTCGAACTCCGAAGCATTTCACGACAGTTTTCGATAATTATAAACTATTACTTTGCGACAGTTTATTGTCAATTTATTGTTAACGTAAAAGAAGTAGAAATAATAATTTGAACTAACATTAAATTTACGATAAAAAATGTAAATTCGATAATATTTTTATACTATAGAAGCTCATTATTATTTTTTAATCGTTTCCATTGTTAAAATCTTTATTCTATTTCTCACGCAAATAAAATAAGATTTTAAAATATTCTTTTTTTCAATTATCTAGAAAGAATAATTTTAAATTCTAAATTAACTTGATTAAAAAATTTGTTTCTAATTTTCCATACTTTATTTAGTTAGAGAAATAATTGATGATAGATCAATAAATTTCAAAATTTTATGTTTTACACGAGGGTGCTGTTTTAATCTAAAAAATAAAAACGATAAAAATAATTTAGTATGAATAGTCAATCGTTAAATGTACATATTTTAAATCTGAACCAAAAAAGATATAAATTATATTATTTTTCTATAAGTTTTGAAGAAAGTAATAAAATATTAAATAAATTTGCTAAATTGAAACATATTATCTTTTCTAATTTTAACATAAAATATATATTTCACATTAGTGTTATTATAACAATAATGTATTGAAAAAATAATTTATGAAACAAAGCTACGAAGAATATTGCTCGGGGATTAGGGTATGACAATTGCGACAATTTGAAAACATTTGCTTTATTACGTTCCTTTCGTTTCCGCATATTAGGTACATATCAGCATCTAAAATGCTTCTCTCCTTTTAATTCAATAAAATTCGTTCTTGCACTAACTTTTATATTTGTATCTTCTACTTCCTCCCTTACTTTCTTGCATTCGCTCTTCCTCTTTCGCTCATAAATAAATAAATTATCGGCTAATATGTACACGATCTCAATAGTTCTCTTTTTCTTATTTTAATAATAATTTGTCGTTTAATAAACGTATCTTGTAAAGACTCTAGAAATATTGAGCTTGGTCTGGTCAGTATACGTAATATATTTTCATTAAGTTCTGTCGCCTCAAATTATATTTATATCTCTCTGTTTATATATCTTTCTTTCTCTCTTTTTCTCTCTGTTTCTTCTAAAATTATTTATTTCTTCTCTCTTGCTTCGTACAATCGGTTAATATCTCCGCGTTCGTTCCAAGTGCAGCTTTTCAAGAATATATTTGAATAGATAATTTGGAGAGCAGAGAAAAATGCTCGGACATTGCCAACAAATTGGCAAAAAAATACATGTATATTTCTGAGATGTAATGGTGTTTGAATATTGTTGCGCGTCGGTCTAGTCCAAGTTTCGATTTTTTCCCTAGAAAATTTGCAAATTTGCGTTTAGGAAACTCCTTGTAAGTTGCAAATCTTGCTATTAATACACAACTATTCTGAGATATCTTGTACGTTCAATTAGGATGTCTATATAATAAGAGAAGAGTTCTGAAATATCTCATGTAATAATATTTTCTCAGGCACACCTGTGAATATTTACAATCCAATATACGTTTGAGATTAATCGAATCGTTTAAACTATTACATCAATAAGATCACTCGTAATAGCAACGAAAAAAAAAAAAAGATAAACAAGACCACTGAAAAAGGAGATAAGAAGATTTATCTTGTTATGTGAGATAAAATCGGCGCAATGCAAAGAGAAAATTATACAGGGTCGCCGATCCACCGCGAGTTGGAAGCCTATCACAGACACTGGAAACCGAATTAGATGAAACGGATTAAAATAGGGAGAAAGAAATATCAACAACGACCTGCGAGATCGGACTACATCATAGTCTCGCTGCAGCTAGTCATATTATCAAAGTCTAAATGTAAGTACGGGCGACGATCGTGTTCGCAAAAAGCTGCACTACCGCCAGACCCAGCCAGCGGGTTGCACCATCCATCGGAGCGTATCGTGTTCGTGAGGTAACACAGTATTTCTAGAATCTCGTTAATGCGCTAGGAACCCGGGCTGGCGTTATCGCCACTTCTTCTCCTCGCCTCGAGCTGTTTCGCTAGCAGCGCGACCTCCCAATTATTGTAGCCATCTTGCCGCATGATCTTATCGTCGTCATCCTCGTCATCTTCCTCTTCCTCTTCTTCTTCCTCTTCATCCTCTTCGTCGCCCTCATCGCTATCACCCTTGCGACGGTCGCAAATGTCAAATTCCTCGTCTGATCTGCTGTCGCTGTTCGATTCAAGGTCGATCGCCACGTCATCCCGGGACAGCCTCTGCGGCACTATCGAGTTCGGCAGCTCCTGCAGTTCCAAGGTTTCTCTTTCCGAGTGTTCCTCCCACGATCGCCTGCTGCGTGAGCTCGAGGACGAGTGCCGGTCGCGCGACCGCGTGGACCCGCCAAGAACGGTGTCCACGGAGCTGTCACGCATGAAGGGGTGATCCTCGCGATCGTCTTCGAGGTCCTCCTCCATGGAAGCATCGTGCTCGGTGCTGTCCCCACCGGAGTCGTCCCCGCGTCGCAGTTTCCTTCGCTCCAGCTGTTGGATCCGCGACTGTAATTGCGATATTATCTCGTCACGTTTGCGGACCTCCAGCTCGAGAGACGTGAACTGTCGCTCGAATTTGTTCTGCATGTCTTCCTACAACGTCAAAAGCAGCAGTATGATTAATCGGACGGCCGCCGTGTGTCACACGGTAATGGGGAACTTCTGCGAGAGGAGTTGGATAATTGATGGGCTTGATGGACGTATACATCTGGCGACGATGAGTACCAAGTTCGGGACTTTGGGAAACTATGCTTGGAACGGTGACGAGCTTAAATTCCTGAAACTACAATACGGCCTCTCTTTGCTCTACAACGGAAGAAAGAATGACAATAGCCTTACAAAATAAAAATTAAATTACTAGTAACAGAAAAATATTGAGTGAATTTAGTCCCGCCGATTATTTGCATTGTCAATAAATATCGATATCGGGAGTGTTGTCGAGGCGTCTCTCGCGTTTCTAACGAGAGCCCTTTGACAAAGGCACTCCCGCGTGATGACAGGGAGCGGTACACAAAGCTCGTTCATTGAAAGCGTGGACAAAGGAGGCAGTTGCGCGCGCGCGCGCTCCTCACTCACCAGACCCGCCTTGATGACCTCACCAACCCCGGAGAGCAATTCGCCCAGGCACTCCTCCTCCCGCGGCCGGCACACCGTTTGCAGAACACCACCGGCACTGCTCACAGGACGGAAACTGAATTTATTGGGCGGCGGCAGTGACGGCTGATCCTGGGTGCCGGACAGCGGGTAATTCGACGGCGGCTGCTGGGGCTGCTCGGACGGCGGGCTCTGCAACGTGTACTTGTTGAAGGTCACGCTCTTGGACAGCTTCGAGTGCCGCGCGGCGTAACCCTCGATCGTCGGCGCTCTCATCAGCCTCCTCAGCTCGGCGGCGGCCTGGTGATCTGGCGTGCTCGTGGCCGAGGTCTCCGAACTGCCGGCCCTACTACTCGCCGACAGTTTCTTCAGAATGCTCTTTAGGTTCCGCCTCTCGAGAGTCTCGTTCTCCGGCGACAGCTGTTCCACCGCTGGCGACGCTTCTTTTTGTCGGTCCTGTTATAGAACAAAATTCTAATTGGAGAGGTTCAATATTAAACAATTATAATTGCGTCATGTGTAAATTAAAATTCTTTTAATACATTTATTATATGTTATCAAGAAATGAATTATCAATATTCATACGTCCTCATTTATTATGAATAATTATTAATTATTAATTATTAATTGTTATTGTCATTTTCGATGCATTATCCAAACTTTCCTCTGCATTTTGCAACACTGCACTTGTAAACAAAACATTTAATATTCAAACAATACTATATAATAAATAAATTTCTTCAAGCATATCTGGAAATCATCGAATTAGTATTTTCTGAATTAATTTTGTTTTATATTATAATTTTTTTTTAATTTTATTATTTTTTTATACTAGAACATTACAGGCGCGCGCTATTTGACTTTTCACTTTAAAAATAATAATAATTGCAATTTGATCTTCTCTATCTTTCGTTTACATAAATCAAACGTCTTCTGCAATTTTGAATAAAAAAATGTAAAGTTTAATTATACATATATATATACATACATATATACATACATACATACATACATACATACCTACATACCTACCTAGATACATACAGACCAACATACATACCTACTTACATACTTACTGCTACCTAGCTACCTAGCTACATATTTATCTAGTTACGCTCGCTCGTTTGCTCACTCCCTCCCTCCCTTTTTCACTCACACACTCGCTCACTCCTAGC
Source organism: Monomorium pharaonis (assembly GCF_013373865.1). Classification (NCBI taxonomy): domain Eukaryota; kingdom Metazoa; phylum Arthropoda; class Insecta; order Hymenoptera; family Formicidae; genus Monomorium; species Monomorium pharaonis. The sequence goes on from NC_050473.1 coordinate 2,904,000, forward strand.
TCACTCCTCGCTCACTCCTCGCTCACTCACTCGCTCACTCCTCGCTCACTCCTGGCTCACTCTTCACTCACTCACTCACTCTTCACTCATTCTTTACTCACTCACTTACTCACTCACTGCCAACCAGCCAGCCAGTCGCTCACTCGCTCACTCGCTCACTCCCGGCTCACTCCCGGCTTACTCCCGGCTCACTCCCGGCTCACTCCCGGCTCACTCCTCGCTCACTCCCGGCTCACTCCTCGCTCACTCCTCGCTCACTCACTCGCTCACTCCTCGCTCCCTCCTCGCTCAGTCACTCGCTCACTCACTCGCTCACTCCTGGCTCACTCCTGACTTACTCCTCGCTCACACCCGGCTCACTCCCGGCTTACTCCCGGTTCACTCCCGGTCCACTCCCGGCTTACTCCCGGCTCACTCCTCGCTCACTCCCGGCTCACTCCTCGCTCACTCACTCGTTCACTCCTGGCTCACTCCTGGCTTACTCCCGGCTCACTCCCGGCTTACTCCCGGCTCACTCCCGACCCACTCCCGGCTCACTCCCGGCTTACTCCCGGCTTACTCCTCGCTCACTCCCGGCTCACTCCTCGCTCACTCACTCGCTCACTTCTGGCTCACTCCTGGCTTACTCCTCGCTCACTCCCGGCTCACTCCCGGCTTACTCCCGGCTCACTCCCGGCTTACTCCCGGCTCACTCCCGGCTTACTCCCGGCTCACTCCTCGCTCACTCTTAGCTCACTCCTCGCTCACTCACTCGCTTACTCCTCGTTCATCTACTCGCTCACTCCTCGCTCACTCCCGGCTTACTCCCGGCTCACTCCCGGCTTACTCCCGGCTCACTCCCGGCCCACTCCCGGCTCACTCCCGGCTTACTCCCGGCTTACTCCCGGCTCACTCCCGGCCCTCTCCCGACTCACTCCCGGCTCACTCCTCGCTCACTCTTCGCTCACTCACTCGCTCACTCCTGGCTCACTCCTGGCTTACTCCTCGCTCACTCCCGGCTCACTCCCGGCTCACTCCCGGCTCACTCCCGGCCCACTCCCGGCTTACTCCCGGCTTACTCCCGGCCCTCTCCCGGCTCACTCCTCGCTCACTCCTCGCTCACTCACTCGCTCACTCCTGGCTCACTCCCGGCTTACTCCCGGCTCACTCCCGGCTTACTCCCGGCTCACTCCCGACCCACTCCCGGCTCACTCCCGGCTTACTCCCGGCTTACTCCTCGCTCACTCCCGGCTCACTCCTCGCTCACTCACTCGCTCACTTCTGGCTCACTCCTGGCTTACTCCTCGCTCACTCCCGGCTCACTCCCGGCTTACTCCCGGCTTACTCCCGGCTCACTCCCGGCTTACTCCCGGCTCACTCCCGGCTTACTCCCGGCTCACTCCTCGCTCACTCTTAGCTCACTCCTCGCTCACTCACTCGCTTACTCCTCGTTCATCTACTCGCTCACTCCTCGCTCACTCCCGGCTCACTCCCGGCCCACTCCCGGCTTACTCCCGGCTTACTCCCGGCCCTCTCCCGGCTCACTCCCAGCTCACTCCTCGCTCACTCCCGGCTCACTCCTCGCTCACTCCCGGCTCACTCCTCGCTCACTCCTCGCTCACTCACTCGCTCACTCCTGGCTCACTCCCGGCTTACTCCCGGCTCACTCCCGGCTTACTCCCGGCTCACTCCCGACCCACTCCCGGCTCACTCCCGGCTTACTCCCGGCTTACTCCTCGCTCACTCCCGGCTCACTCCTCGCTCACTCACTCGCTCACTTCTGGCTCACTCCTGGCTTACTCCTCGCTCACTCCCGGCTCACTCCCGGCTTACTCCCGGCTTACTCCCGGCTCACTCCCGGCTTACTCCCGGCTCACTCCCGGCTTACTCCCGGCTCACTCCTCGCTCACTCTTAGCTCACTCCTCGCTCACTCACTCGCTTACTCCTCGTTCATCTACTCGCTCACTCCTCGCTCACTCCCGGCTCACTCCCGGCCCACTCCCGGCTTACTCCCGGCTTACTCCCGGCCCTCTCCCGGCTCACTCCCAGCTCACTCCTCGCTCACTCCCGGCTCACTCCTCGCTCACTCCCGGCTCACTCCTCGCTCACTCCTCGCTCACTCACTCGCTCACTCCTGGCTCACTCCCGGCTTACTCCCGGCTCACTCCCGGCTTACTCCCGGCTCACTCCCGACCCACTCCCGGCTCACTCCCGGCTTACTCCCGGCTTACTCCTCGCTCACTCCCGGCTCACTCCTCGCTCACTCACTCGCTCACTTCTGGCTCACTCCTGGCTTACTCCTCGCTCACTCCCGGCTCACTCCCGGCTTACTCCCGGCTTACTCCTCGCTCACTCCCGGCTCACTCCCGGCTTACTCCCGGCTTACTCCCGGCTCACTCCCGGCTTACTCCCGGCTCACTCCCGGCTTACTCCCGGCTCACTCCTCGCTCACTCTTAGCTCACTCCTCGCTCACTCACTCGCTTACTCCTCGTTCATCTACTCGCTCACTCCTCGCTCACTCCCGGCTTACTCCCGGCTCACTCCCGGCTTACTCCCGGCTCACTCCCGGCCCACTCCCGGCTCACTCCCGGCTTACTCCCGGCTTACTCCCGGCTCACTCCCGGCCCTCTCCCGACTCACTCCCGGCTCACTCCTCGCTCACTCTTCGCTCACTCACTCGCTCACTCCTGGCTCACTCCTGGCTTACTCCTCGCTCACTCCCGGCTCACTCCCGGCTCACTCCCGGCCCACTCCCGGCTTACTCCCGGCTTACTCCCGGCCCTCTCCCGGCTCACTCCCAGCTCACTCCTCGCTCACTCCCGGCTCACTCCTCGCTCACTCCCGGCTCACTCCTCGCTCACTCCTCGCTCACTCACTCGCTCACTCCTGGCTCACTCCCGGCTCACTCCCGGCCCACTCCCGGCTCACTCCCGGCTTACTCCCGACTCACTCCCGGCCCTCTCCCGGCTCACTCCTCGCTCACTCCTCGCTCACTCCTGGCTCACTCCCGGCTCACTCCCGGCCCACTCCCGGCTTACTCCCGGCTCACTCCCGGCCCTCTCCCGGCTCACTCCTCGCTCACTCCCGGCTCACTCTTAGCTCACTGACTCGCTCATCTACTCGCTCACTCCTTGCTCACTCCTCGCTCACTCCTGACTCACTCTTCACTCACTCACTGCCAACCAGCCAGCCAGTCGCTCACTCGCTCACTCCTGACTCACTCCTTGCTCACTCCCGGCTCACTCCCGGCTCACTCCTCGCTCATTCCTCGCTCACTCCCGGCTCACTCCCGGCTCACTCCTCGCTCACTCACTCGCTCACTCCTCGCTCCCTCCTCGCTCCCTCCTCGCTCACTCCTCGCTCACTCCTTGCTCACTCACTCGCTCACTCTTCGCTCCCTCCTCGCTCCCTCCTCGCTCACTCCGTGCTCCCTCCTCGCTTCGCGCGCGCTACTTAACTTTTTATTTTTTACTTTTTAAAATAAATTACAACAATAAATGTATAAATAATATTTAACAAACTTGACAGCTGTCAAAATTGCAATGACAGCTACTCTTGCAACACGAAGTATGCGCAGCGAGAGAACCAATCGGCATCGCGGAAAAACGACAATAATAAACTTCGAGAAATGCGAGCAATCGACTTTACATGCCTTTTTTTAGATAGGATATATGTTATACTTTTAAAAGTATCTGTTGAAAGAGAGACTATAAAACAAGACTATAGAACTTACTCTTGTCGATATGTAGAAATAAGAAAACAATTGATAAAACTACTTACTTGATTATATTTAGCCAGTTTTCTGACATACTCGATAGCACAAGCTTCCGAATGACTCCTTGTGAGATTGCCATCGTACTCCGGCTCGACATTCTCACCGCAATCGAGAGACGAGCTCCTGACCGCTTTCTCCAGTTCGGCCAGCTTCTGCCTCTCGTTGAGGATTTTGAGCTTTTTGACGAACGGTAGACCGCAGTACTCTGGCGATAAATCGTCGACGGAGGCATACATTTTGGTTTGCTGTAGCTTTCTAGTCGGTGGGCTTTTCTGCGGCGAATTGTCCTTGGCGGTCAACGATGCGTTTTTCAGCGTGGTCCACGGCCTCTTGATCGTGCGCGTCTCAACCTGCGAGATCACAGTGGTCATCGCGACGCTCTGACCACCTGAGGACGACTGCTCGTCCGATAGCGTGCTTGTCTCTTCAGGAATGACGTTCCTTGTAGCAGGAAGCAGAGAGTCCTTGATGGGCATCTCCCTCTCTATTTGAATGGTGTCCTGCTCGTTCTTTGCCTTTAGCAGAAGTATCCTCTGCAAGAACGGCAGATTTGGGTTGGTAGGGTTCAAGGGCTCCGAGACTGGCGGCGCGTGCGACTCCGCCGCGTGGCTCGGCGTGTCCATCAGAGTACGCCGTTCCTCCCTCTCTTCCTTCTCCTTCAACAGCCTGAGCCTGGACAGCAGCGGAAGACCGGCGCCCAGCGGTGACACTGGCTGCTCCTGAGTATTGGGTAAAGACAGGTCGTGGCCGTCGTCGATCTTCTGCTGCCGTTTCAGAACCGCCGCCTTCGGCGCCAGTGGCTGAAGCTCCAGGCTCTCTTCCAGCCGCGTGTTACGCCTGCTCTTGCGCAGGACGTTCTTCAGACCCTTCACGTCGCTCTTGAGCTTATCGACGATCCTCTTGCCGGTACTGTTGTCGGATGAATCGTGGCCGGGAGATGTAGGTTGGCGCGATGCTCGTGCTACCCTTTGCGCTTCCATCAGCCGCTTCCGACCGAGATTCTGCAGGATCTCCTGCGCCTCCGGGTAGTCCTTCATCGCTGCCAGCACGTCCTCCCGCGAGAGGCTAAACAGCTCGGAGTAACCAACCGAACGAACGTCAGCTGTGCGTCTGAAAGTTTTTTCCGAGTTTTCGGCTTTAAGAATTTATCTCTCATAAAGCGCACGAAATTAAGAGTCTACATAAACTTTTATGGCTACAACTTAAATCGTTTGTAAAAATTTTTTTTCGTCGCATCTCTTAGATATCAAGCTCTTTTTTTAAGAATTTACAATTTTACATAAAGGAATGAGTGTCTTTCGTTGCTTCGTGTAATTGTCTGGCTCAACTCCGCGTTACGCAAAATGAGAAGTGGCTCCATTATGGATTCTAAGACAATCATTCTCCGAGCGGAGGAGAAGCCGGAAGAATTTTACTCACTTGTTCAATCCATCTAAATTGAGTATACCAATCTCGCCGAAAAAGTCCCCGGCCTTCATTGTCGTGAGGACTCTACCAGTTTCGCTGATCACCTCTAGAATACCGTCGGCTATTATGAACATTTCACGAGCGACTTCGCCTTTCCGACATATCGAATCACCAGGGGTGAAGATGTAGGCCTTCATCTTCAGGACGAGATCGTGTAGAAATTCCGGTTGACATTCCTACAAGGTAGTACCGATTTGTTAAAGAGCATGAAATCGTATACGGTGTCTCAACAAAATTACAAGAAAATTTTTACAGGCTATCAAGTATAACTTTTCGAGTTCTCTATGAGATTAGTATATATGAAAGAGCAGAATTTACGAAATTTTGTAGCATGTACAACAATAATCAGCACTTGTATAAAAGACTTAATATTGACTTTTTTTACAATCATTATGACATAAAATTGTTCATTAATTGTTTTTACAATCAATATTATACGCATACAACTCACAAATAAATTCATGGATATATTATATATTTTCTTATCACTTCCATCTTTTCCCAACGTTACAACGTTTCCTCTGCATAAAGGAGGATTTTCATTTCTAATAGAGACAGCCGTTCAGATTTTATTACATTAGCGTTAGCGTTCAAGAGTGGAAATTTCGCTGAGCATTTCTAACTTCGTAATCACCTTAAAATTTAAAGCTTCTACACGGTCTCACTAAAAAAGGAGACAATTTAAGACTTAACGCGAATTAAACATTAGCCTCGAGCCTTTATCGCGTTTTCTACTTTGTGTGAATATATCCATGTAATTGTTACCTTTACTCTTATAAATCTTCCGTTAACTATGAAAAAAAGTTCTTTATTATTTTTTGATAAATTCAATGAAAAATGATTCTTCTAAGAAATACATATTTGTAATACATTTATGTGTTTCTATCAAACTTCAAAACATAATTTAATTTAATTTTTGAGAAAGAGAGAGAGAGAGAGAGTAGAAAAATAAAATTTTAAACAACGATTATTAATTTTAATAATAAAGAATTTTTCTAATAAAAACTTGAATGAACAGATTAAATTTATACAAGCACTTTAAGAAGAAAAGTTAATAAAACTGTATTTTTAATAATTAATTATTTTATATATCTTAATAAAAATGTACTTAATACATTAATTTACGTATAACACAACGAATGACATTAACAGCTTTCAACCAGATAATTTAACGAATGAATCGGATCATTTGCCACGCCTATTCTATGTTGTTCGAAATCCATTACCGTATCATTTGTCTTATTCTTCAAGTCAAGTCGCAGATTTACAGATTTACAATTACGAATCCATTACAATACGTTTATATTACATTTTTACATTAATAAATTAATATATATTTTTACAAACGTGCACGATTTCTTTATGACATGCTACATCTTTGTGATCCTCTTATGCGGCGTATATAATTCAAAATATAAAATATAAATCTGGCAACATACAAAGAAAAGAGCAAGAAAAGAAAGATGGACTGACGTTTGCGAGATTACGGCGAGACCTTTAGTCACATTTTGCCCCCCTTTGCGGCTCTTGACGGTCGCGAGACGACAGTCGTAATTCTTCGTGAGATACGATTCCTTTCCCGGCCACCTTGTCGGTTCTCGGAAACCTCTACTAATAGAGTCGATCCGGTTCGATCTTCCACTACGATATTTCATTCAATCGACAGCGCACACCATTGACCGGTGACGCGTTTTACACATTCTCGCACCGCCCGCTTTGATTTGTGACGAGAACACGACCGGAGAGTTATCCCCGATCATCGAAGCCGTCTGACTTTATTCAGCCAATCTACAATAGGCCTCGTTAAAATGAAGCCAGAGCGGACGTGTATATTGGCACAAATACAACCATGTGGAAAAAAATACAGGATATCTGAATTAACGGCGCCGATTGGCATATTCTTCGACCAGTTTAAAGCCGATCCTTTCGCGATAAGAATGCTTACAATTTTCGAGTTACAAACGATCAAACATGAAAAACATTTTCAAGTTAATCTGTGAGTTGAAGAAATAAATAAACTGTATCTTAATTATCTTATTAATCATCTAATTCTTTAATAAAAATGATTTAACTTGTTTTAAATAGAGAAAAATATTTAACAACATTAATAAGAAAATATTAAAATTTTTATTTAAAATCAAGATATTTAATGTTAGAGATTAAGAATTTATAAAGAAAAATATACGATTTCAAATTTTTATTTGCGAATATTGTGATGTCATTTAATTATTAAATACATAAGATTTTTTAACCTCTTGCAATATTTATTTTTTAACAATATTAGTCCAAATTAATTCGACTAAATTTGTTTTTAACGATCTTTAAAGAAATTTCAACAATAATAGCTTTTGATAATAAATCTTTTGATAGTATTAAATTTTAATTATCAAAGTCATTATTCTTCTGTTAAGCTTTTGCAAAATTTATTGAGAAATTATGCACATGAAGGGCTAAAACATATATATTCCTCGACGTAATATTCGATGGTCATCGTATGAAAGCTGGGGTTGCATGTCGCAACGGGTTGGTTATCATAACTTTAATAACTCGACCGTTACGTGCGCCGTGAGTGAGCAAAGTCAGTCTTGCGCGAAAAGCATTTTCAGTAAGTTGTGTATGCAGTCACGGTCGCTCGTGACGGTCTTCTGAAAATGCGCCCGTTATTTCCATTTTGCTTGAAAAAAGAATATATTTTTGTGTCTGGTGTATATGACCTATCTATGCCATTCATATGTATATCGTTGCATATTGTTGCGTAATGTATTTTTTCGCGTTGATGATTTCACTGATTGTGAGTCACATCAAATGTCACAGCCAGTAGAACACAGAGGATCAATTAAACTGTGTTTGATTATTTTAGGAGATTATACATGTAATCCTAAAAGAATCTGAAAGCGCCAAGCATTCTTTTATATCTGACTATCTATGAAGTATAACAATTAATTAGCGACGGTTTTTGATGCACTCTGTAGGTTCGAGGCGCAATAAAAAAATGTATCAATGAATGGTGATTACAAGGTGCTGCGAAGGGTAACCCAGAGACGTTCCTCTGGAAATGGACCGGCTACAATTAAAAGTGGCACACAGACTCGCTAATTAAAAGTGATCGTGATAGCACCTTCCGAAAATCTCTTTATCTCCCTTTTTCTATATTCGTCAGTAGCGCGTCGTCAATGCGCCCTTATAATTCCCTTTCCGAGAAAAGAAAAGGATGAATGAAATAAAAGAGATCTGTTGGATCACCTGGTCGCTTTAAGCTTGCGACTCGAGAGAGCTCTCCGATCTAGATTTGCCGCGCCGTGAACTTCATTATCAACTCGGCTGCGGTGCGATGTATATCGAACTCGCGCATCCAACCGGAATACATATGAGCCAGCGTGCGGTTAGCATCGGAAGGCGACGACTGAAATACTCGCCGAGGCCGTAAATGAAAAAAGTTGGCGGAAAAAGGTATGCCGAGAGCTCCTATTTTGTTGAAAACAGGTGTTATTAACTAAGAGTTAAGACGTGATATGTTGTATTACGTTAACAATTGTTTTTTCTATTCGCGTATTTCTGTCACATTATCGAGCAATAGTGCGAACGTTTGAACGGAACGTTAGTAATTGATTCGGCGCATAAGCAGCGTTTCATTTTTTCCAAGAATTGCCAGCGTTATTTTTAGTATTGCGTCCTCAGTGCACGTTATATCATTTGTTTGTGAAAAAAAATGTATCACAGTTACGTAATCTAATCGGCGGAGAAAAAGCTGAAGTAGATTACGTCCAGTTTCAAGCTCGGAATTCCAGCTTTTTCAATCTAGATTCGGCGGCACCGAGCGAACTTCATTATCTCTACCATGGGGGCTTTTTCAAACGTACACATTCAATTTGACGGTAATTCTAACGATGATGGTATAACGGTAGTGATTTTGGCTTGTATGAGGTATATAACTATTTTAATTCTGACCAACCAATTCAATATCCAAATTTTTTATTGAAAAATAGAGAATGATATTCAATTAATCATTGACGTCAAATATTGATTCAAGCTTTTATATTTGGCTTTTTTTCCCAATCGTTTATATTCTGATATAAATTTTGGGAAAATAGTTAAAAAAGTATCTATATAGAAAACCAAACATTTGTTATCGCATTCTATAATTTCCAAATTTCGCATTCTTAAATTCCAAATTTAATTAATCAACATTTTACTCGTAAATCTCTCATAAAATGGTGCTCCTTTTCCATTTCGCATCTTACTCTTCACATCATCCTTTTATTTTATTTTATTTTAGCTCTTGTAAATTTTATATATATATATATATATATATATATATATATATATATATATATATACGAGCTAAATGGTCCGTAACGCACTTCATCAAACTTAACACAAACTGGGCACTTATATAAATTAGAAAACTGTTCGTAAGGAGCGTTTGAGGGAAATGACGAATGGTTTCGTTTATTGTCAGACGAATCGATATTTTCATAAGCCGTAAAATGGCATAGTTTGAGAAGTTAATCAATCAACTTCGGTGTCTTCTCTTTCAATAACTACGCTGTCGCAATGTAATAAACTTGTCGCCTATATTATACGTAGCTATTGTACATTTAAACTGAACAATAAATTTATTTAAATTTATATTGTTCAGTTTGTATTCTTTTTAATAAACAAAATTCTATACCGTAACGCTTGACAGAATCAAATCCCATCATGATTCTGTAAGTTCAAATCAAGTTTTTCAATTTCGCTTTTCAAAGAAATTTTATTTTCGAGCCGCGACTCTTTTTTGGTACGATACTATCGTTTGTATTGTCTATCGGAAGTTGCGAAAAAGATGCTCTGATAGAATGGCAAACGCGCTATTGTGAGGCAAGTTGGTTACTGCAAGTGAATGAAGGGATCAAGCGAGAAAATAAATTGGAGGACCGGATGTAACTGGAAATGAAACAATTTTTGTCTCCGTGTTCTGGCCAGGGACCAACTAAATTTTCGATTAAAACGCTTTTCGACGCCTCTCGCTACCGTTTTTTCGCGCCTGTCTCATTCATTTCCTGTCGTTCCCTCGAAAATATCCCGTCGACTCGAAAACCGCGGCCGTAATTTAGATCCCACCCCTAGAAGACGCGCGATAAGTAGCTCCCTCCGGTTTTACCTTGGAATCGACAGCAAGGGAAATAAAATAAATTTTGTCGCTAAGAAACGAAATCCTCCGGAAATCAGATAAAATCACAGCGGCTGCTTTCCGCGGCACAATCGCAATTTCAAGAGCTTCAGGACTAAATCGCGAATAATAACGTTGGGTGTCCTTAAAAAAGGAAATGGTAAGGGTCTTGGAAGTGTATCTATCACGACAGATTTAAAACAGTCCCGAGAAGACTTCGCACTTTTGAATATCCGCTTGTTTGTAATTTCCGGGATAAGAGAAATAATAGGACAACGCGTCCGAGGTGTTCTAAAGAAAAATATTGTTTATATTATAAAGTTTATATATCGGTAGTACATGGCGCGGAAGACGTTTGAAAAGAACTTGCTCGGAATGCGACACAGTCGCGCGTAACTCTATCTCAGCGCCATTTATTTCTGCCTTTCTCCCGTTTCTTCTCCTGTTCCTTTCATCGGTTTTCCCGCTGTCCGAAGAAAAGGAGGAGAGGAAAGGAAAACAAGAAGGCGAACGAAAGGGGCGCGTCTCGAAGGTAATGGAAATTCTTCGGACGCGCACGGGGTTCTTCTGACGGTCGAGGTTCTCCTCTTTCACCAACTCCGATTTCTATCTGCTTACATTTCTCTCCCGAACAATATCCGCTGCGGTTATCGAATGCGGTAGTCCTGAGTTATAAGCGGCCAAAGGAGATGCACTTTGACAGCCATAACACGAGCGAATGAGCAAATAACGAGCACAAGAACAAGAATTTTTTATAAATACGATCTGACGAATGTAACAAGATACGTAACTTTAAAAAAATATGCAGTTTCATTATTTAATAAATTTAAAAAAAATTATTGCACAATTCTTTAATCTATCTTTCCAGACAACTGTTACAAACGCTACAGATTTAGAGAATAAATCAAATTAAATAAAATCAAGACGTATCAGATTCAGTATTTCTGCTTTGTTAAATAGCATTGAATGTTTTTTAGTAGACAAGCGTGAATAAAGGACTGCAAATCATACCGGTCTTTAATGGTCATTATAATTTCCGAAGACCATGCATTACGCAATTTACTCAAGCGTAAAATTGTCTACCGTAGTTACGGCGCTGCGCTTTGACTGTGGCTTCTGAAATTCAATTTGTCGACGTACCGCTTTAATACGTTACCTGCCGGTGGTTGACACAACATTGTGTTAACCATCGGTCGTCGACATGGCGGTTAGCATGTTAACACTTCGACGGACATTATGACGTTCCTAGCGTCCGAGGTAACAAGGGTCACTATAATACGCGCTCGGAGCTCCGAGTGATCGCACCAACTGACACGTGCGATTGGGTCCTCGTGTCGCGAAGTCGAATCGAGGGTAAAAGAAGACGACGTCCCATTTAATCGTCCCGGATCGTCGATCTTTGTAATGAGATGGAAAGATTTAACATAAGAGTGGTTCCGGTTCGCTCGCAAGAATTCCGGTTGACAAAATGATCCTGAAGCGCGCGAAAAATTTGCGCGAGAATTAAATTTAAATCGGGTCCTCTCGAACTTTTAGGAAAGTGGGTTAACTGCGCGATTATGATCCCTGAATGGTGAAGACCTTCGTGAATTCTGCCGCCGCCGCGAACGCATCCCTTCCGAATGTAGAATTTATAAGGTGAGACTTTCGCGCGTCGCGCATATAAAAGATATATTACATCTGTCGACCGTCGACTCGCCGCGTATGTATGTACGAAGGAGTTGAGGTCGGATTTACTGCAGCATGATTTATACATTTCACGTCCCTTGTTACCGTCCGCTTTCCGCGTCGCGAGATAAACTTCATGTTTCGTGCGGTAAGTCTCAACGAGGGCGGACAATATTTCACCCTTTAAGATATTTTTCGATCTGAACCGGTAGCAGATATTTGTGCCGCAATAATGAGTTCCTTGACTCCGTGGATGTTTCATTCTTCAATATTTGGCCATTCTACTTCCCTTTCTTGACAATCAATGGCTCGCTTTATACGTTTCAACGCGAATGAAATTTTACGGGTATATTCCGAATTGATACTCGTACAGATTTACTTTGACAGACGTCCGAAACTTTGCTGACCTCGTTACTCTGACCCGCTCTACAATCAAATGCCTGTTACTTTAAGGAGAACAAGTACATCTTGACAGGTTCTGTCTCAGAAGAAGGTTGAAGGGAGTCTATTCTTGCTCGAGTGTATTTGTAAAAAGAACATGAGAAGTCATGCCATTTCATAATATACAATTTTCTTGTAGAATGCGACAAAACATTTGACATAATTTCCGGTTAAGGCAATGTAAACAGATACATTTGAATCACAACATTTCCTCTCGTCGAGAAAAAAATGAACTCTAAGGGTCGGTTGTTCCAACTTCTTGGTAAATTTACCTATCAGGTAAATATATTTTTGTCTTTATTTATTTAAGAAAAGAAATGAAAATAGACACATGCTTACCTGGTAGATAAGTTTACCAAGAAGTTGGAACAATCAACCCTAAACCGAAAAATCTTATTACAAACGTCGTGATTTTATGAGTATTGTGAAAAATGCAGTTGATGAAAAAGGGAGAAAAATTTTAATAAAATATGTTCGATACGTTCCACACACATCGTTCAACATGCTTAATCTTCGCGTTGAGGTTTAAACTATGATCTCCTCGTTAGAGGCGTAGAATCAAATTTAATCACGTCTGCACCAACGTGCAGATGCTTGCGTTTCGTGCAAATAACGCTATAATATATTGAGCGGAGACCCACGTTCATCTATTACACTACAAAATACGTTAGCAAATTTGTCTGAGTCTAAATTGCATGAGGTGATGCAACGCGTACCTTCACAATAAATCATTTGCCTTTCTAATATTAATCATCTCCGCTCCCACATGAAAATAAATAAGGCATTTTACTTCAAGTTAAAACATTTTACTTCAAGTTCAGTTCAGAGCGAAAGTTAAATGTAGATAAATTTAATCGATTTAATTTTCTCATAAATCCATATTATAATTCGCGATAAAATGTCGAGGAAAATAAATTTTACTGATAATTAAACGCGTCCAATCATGAATTACGATTCTCTGTTATGAGATGTAAATTTGAAATATACAAGAAATATAAAATTATGAATGTATGCGCACATTCTTATACGTCGTTTTTCAAAGTTTTTGAAGTTACTAAATATCCTGAATAGAATCATTGAATGAATACTGTTGCGCTACAAGTTTACTATTATAAATATCGCGAGAGTTGAGGCGAAATCCACGAAGTTTCGGCTTTGTTCCATATGAATCTATCATGAAGGAATACGAATACTGACGCGCATTCGACAACTTTAATTACTTCACTTGTTTAATTATATATTCGGAGAAAGAAAGAGGGAGAGAAAGAGAGAGAGAGAGAGAGAAGTCGCATTGTTATAATTAACTGCAGATTTTACAGAACGTATATCGCGGAATTTTCGCGCGCGAGGTGCAGTTGAATTCTTCAAATGGCAGATACGCGTTTCAACGATTACGATTTGCTGTAATTTTTCTCCATTTCTTCCTCGCCGAAAGCCCTCGAAAAGCCGCGCAAGCCTTGCAACAGCACTTCACTTTATATCAGTTTATCACGTACGCTCCATTTACCTTCTAGGAACTTAACTTTTTAGATCTACCTTCTGTATCGCGCTTTTTTTCCCGTTCCTCTATTCGCCGTCGTGCGTATTCCGTGAATAAAAAAAATATTCCCCGCACACACACGCACACGTCGTTTTACGGCGAATAAAAAATGCGATTTCTGCGAACAAATTTGCCCTTACGGTAAAAAAAAATTCCACATTTTAACTCCGTTGTATAATATGTTTTTAGAATGCGAAACGACAACCGGGAAATTTTGCGCGGTGCGAAAACTCGGAGGCGATCCGGAGAAATTCACTCGCCGCAGCGGAGCTTCCGTGTCGTATCTCTCGTCCGTAATGATTCCGCGTCACTATTTCGCCGCAAAACTTTCCAAATACTTCCATAGCGCGCACTTCTCCGCACCTGCATTCTTCTTCTTCTTTTTCTCGTTTTTGACGATAAGCTTCCGACCGAGGCGGAGGAAAAGTGTGTTTACGTTTACAAGAGGTGCGCCGAGGTTCACCGATTAGGAACCGCCGCGGGTTTCGATATAACGGAACTTAAGTAGTTACGCGAGTAAATCTCCTTCACATTAAAGTTCCCGAATCACCCAAGTTGCCACGATTGGCTGGTGGCGACGTACAAACTGATCGTTCGATAGGAGAAAACACTCCTATCCTTAACCCCTAAGTGGCTGCTGCGCCGCGGAGAAACGGCTTGACCCTCCTCTCACGATCACCCTCGAACTTGACGGTGGCCGACTTTCGCCGCACGCGTTAGAAAAAGAATGATTCCGTTTTTCCTCCGTTTCTTCTCGAGTTTGCCAAAGAGAAGTTGAAGCGCCCAGTCGAAAGAAAGTGAGAAATAATACGCATAAATAAAAAACGGGGAGGAAATGGGAGGAAGCCGCTAATTGTGTAATAAACGTGGCCGTTTCGTCTTTAAAAATCTCACTCGCGTGTGCACTCTTAAAAGTTTTCCTCTGAACGTAGGGTACACAAACCAATGTTTTCGCTCAAATATTTGCCCGGCTTTAACGTCGTTCCCTTAACAGAGATTCATATATATATATTCTCGAGTCCGCTGAAATCTTCCTTGAGATCGTATTTCCCATGAAAAACCGTGCGGTATTTTACCACCGCAAATTGCACTTACTTATTAACACAGTAGCTCGCATGACACAATAAGACCGAAAAGAATGACTTCCATTTTGTTTCTCGTCAAAGTGAACGCAAGAAACATGAGTTAAGATATCAGACTTTTCTACTGCATTCTCTATCGAGAAGCTGAAATATTTTTAATCTAAAATTTCATACTTTCCCCCTAAGTATCTTTAGCATCGGGAACGTTTACGCTTAATTGCTGTTTCTATCGTTCATTACGAATTTCACGAACACTTGCGAAGACTACGGTATATTTAATTAAGTTGTTTGTGCGATGTTGTTAACGAAAATAACGAGGAAAATGGAAATGCATTATCCCAGATGTTATTATTTTTAACTAATCACGTCAGTCTACGAATAATGCAAATTTACTTTTAAGCTGACAAAGTATTGTAATCAGAGTTGTTAACGAGATGCAGCTGTGCGTATCGATGTGAATATATGCTGACGTGTGCCTGTATATTATAAAAATATCTGTTTTAAAACAAGAATACCTAATGTCTCATTTAAATATATAGTAAAAATATACGTGTATTGTTCTTTCACTGACTGATTCTATTTTAACTCAAATTTTCATCCCGAAGCTTCCTGCGCTATTGCAACGCTTGTTATATTTATAAAAACTTTATTAGATGAGTTTATTCTATATATAATATGTAAAACATATATTCTTTTTTCTCTGTTTCGTAATAATTATACAAACACGTCGAAACTATAGATATATTCTCGATAATTTTTAAATTTAATTCTCTCGGTTCTCTTTTCAAGCACAAAAATACAGAGGGTTCGATAGTCATTTATTGAAAAATGGAAGCTAACGGGGCGTGTAATTCACATTTTGGAGCAGCAAGATTGCGAAGGTTCGCATGTCCCTTCGCAAGCCCGGGGCGCGCAAGAATCGCTCCCCTTTCAAATAAAATACTGGCGCACACTTCTCTTCGCAAACCGTTTGTACCTTTTTCCCACCCCATTCATTTCTCCATTTACCACCGCCGGTAAAACTTTGAACACGATCAAGAAAATATTTTTCGTCCTCGCCGATCGTGCTTCTATGCACTGATTGAGCCAATTTTATTCTCATTTTTTGCGCGATACCGATGCGCACCTCTTCCTCTCGTTTCTTTCCCTTCTTTCCTCTGGCTTTGTTCTTTGGATGACGAGAAAAATCTCCGGTCGATGTAAATTTCTTATACGGAGGGGAAGGAAAAGCGTTGATAGAAATCCAATCATTAGGTAAAACAAGTTCGTAACTAAATAACAAAGGTAGGGAAGTAAAAGCACTCATTTTAAATTAAAAGTATGAAACGAAAGCATACCTTGGAAATAAGTTTCGCATGAATAATCTCTCGTTTTTACTACGAAATACTGCCTCGCGTTAAATAACTTTATTTTCTTGCGAACATTATCGTTTTCGTTACAAATGTCAATAATACAGCTATCGCGCGTTCGATAGAATTTTAATGTACAATTCGTACTTTCTTCCGTAATTCTTCCGCGAAATTTCTATGGCATCTTACGTGTAAAAATAAGCATCCTAAATTCAGGTATAAACGAATACTCCGAATATGTTTGTTCCGTGATATCTGATATTCGTCCAAGTGTTCGCTTCAACAAACAATCACGAAAAACATTCGTCCCGCTTTTCTCCGAGAGAGCCAATCGACTACTATTGGCTCTCTCTCTCTGTACTCTGTACAAAGGAGAGCGGGACTCTCGCTTGTATATCGCCGCCCTGTGTCGTTATTCATCATCGAAAATGCGAGGGAGAGCTACTCGCGCGTGCGTGAGCGGGGAGGCTCACCTGGAAAATGGTGACCTTCTTCAGCACCGAGAGATTCACGTGCAACGCCAACTCGGTCTTGAGCTTGTCCGGGAGTAGACCGAGGGCGGTGTTGATGTCACCCCCGCCCTGTATCCTGCCGCGCGACCAGCTGTAGTCGTACCACCTGAGCACCCGTCGTTTCATACCGCCCGGCACCTTGTGGTGCCTCATGTAGGTCTTAGCGCCGTCCAGGAGCCTCTCGAACTCGAGACGGTTCGCGTTCCTGTTCGTGATGACGTTGCCGACCTGGCCGACGATGGTCGCGAATATGAAGACGCCAATCAAGTAGCTGACTATCGTGAAGACGTACCTGCGAATCAGGAAGGGAGAAAGAGAGCCGATCAGTCCGAGGGGGATGTGATCAGTGTCCTCCGTTTATGGACGAGCGGCCCCCGCCGGAGCCTTCCTCCTCTTTCTCTCTTTTATTTTCTCCCTTCTTTCTTACTTGCCTTCCTTGCGTTCATTCCTCACTCGCTCTTTCGAATCACCCTTCCACTTTCTCTCTCTCTCTCTCTCTCTCTCTCTCTCTCTCTCTCTCTCTCTCTCTCTCTCTCTCTCTCTCTCTCTCTCTCTCTCTCTCTCTCTCTCTCTCTCTCTTTCCTCCTCTCCCTCTGTCCACCACCCTTTCTGTCACACACTAACATACAGACGCATACATACACACATACACGTGAATAAATCGCAGACAAGCCACTCTCGTACCGTCTGTTTGATCTCTTCGCCAATTCGTAAAACGGAAGGAGCGATGGTGAAACGCGTACTTTGCATTCGGCAGCAGAGCAATTCGTTGGTATTCTGGCCGAACATGATTGCTGAATCGATGAATAGTCGAGTGTCATTACGGATCGTTAAAATTCCCTGATTCCCGAGTTTTAACAACTTGGAACTTAGAATTCGCTCCTGACACAACTTTGGCTAACCGAACATTTAGTCATTTTAACAATGCATACCTAGCGCCTTCGATAATAATTTCTCAAAATATTCTCACAATCGATAGATTAATTCAGTATTTTAAAACTCCAAACTTTCTTAAAACTTTACAATGAACTTTACAATCACCTTGCAGTTCAAAAAAAATATTCACTCTCGTATTCGCTAAAGTATAAATTTTTATATTCTTTTTAATAGATTTTAGCCAAGTTTCCTCGACAGTTCACGATCGAAAGTAATGGACTTTTAGCAGCTGTCGAGCGAAAAACAAATGACGGAATCATATTCTTCAAATAATCTCAAATTTCATTTATGTCGAAGCTTACGAGTTTTAAAGCTGGTTAAAATAACGTTTTCGTGATTTCGAGACCTCCGTATTTTCTACCGTAATGGTACCGAACCTATCCTTCTGACCGACATACTCGCAACCGACAGTTCCACCTCTTTACTCTGTTCGTCTACATTTCACGATTCACCGTTCCTCTAAAGACATTCTTTCTACTTTTCGTATATCGGCACACAACTGGCATACATATTACACATACATATATACAAAAACAAACACACACACGAGTATACTTTTTCCGTTTTCCATAGACAGCCTCAAACAAACTCGGTTTTCTAAGGAAAATATCCTTCCGCCCTTCTTCCTTTTGTCCCTTCCGGCGCAGAATTCTCGCGTTTCCGCCGACTTTCCCATCCCTTTCAATGTTTCTCTCGTACGTTCATCCCTTGTGATGGTCTCACCCCGCCTCTCGACCCATCAGCTTCAAGAATGGGCGATGTTCTACCGATTAATCGGTACTTAAAGAGTTTTCTTTTCATTCAAACATCGATTATTTCCTTGATAGCTTAAGACGAAAATAATTGGAACAGAAATAGATATACTCATTTATGCATTCAATTATATAAGCATTTTTTTTAAGTAATTTAAAAAATTAATAATTATCTCAATTATAGAAAACTATAAAAAATTAAAACTCACACTAATTATATATTAAATGATTAACAATTTCTTTTTCTCAACATCGCTCATTCCTTGATTACTTCACGCTTTTCGTTTTCGATTGATTTTACTTTTGACATTTTAAACACGATTTAACTCTTTCGTTTAATAACGTATGCACAAGAATGTTCATTTAATCTTCATCACCATGCTAATTAAACTGCTTTTTATGTTTTCATACAATTGCTCATTGGTCTCATACATTATTCTTCTTTCTCATCAAGTTAAGTTTGAATTACGACAAATCATTTATTTTACTGCTCACGACTTTTTTTAATTGTCATTTTTTAAATTTTATTTAATTTATATCTAGGTTTTACGTTTATATACATTTTAATTGTATCATGACATAAAAACGAACATTCATTTTTCGTCGCATTATTTTTTTTATAAAATATTTATAAAACTGTGAAATTCATAAAAATTCAAAACGTTTATGTATAAAAATAAAATACAGCTGTATACATGAATATTCACATTTGTACAGATGTACAGTACAAAGTTTAATTTCTCAAATTTAATAATAAAAATAATAAATAAACAAAACTAATAAGCTTAAAATGCTTATGTATGTAAATTAAATTTTCATAAACTAAAAGTTTATAATTTTTAAAACATATTATTAAATATCGTCAATACATTTTTAAAATAAATTAATTTTTGTAGAAATATAATGCATTTAATTTTGAAAAGTTGGATTAATTACAAGAAAATTATCATAAAGAGTTATAATTTTTGTATATTTGTCTAAAAGATTAAATTTATTTCAAATTCTGGAATTTTGGAAGTTTAAAGAAGTTAGTTTCCGTGTTCGTTGAATGGATTGAAAATCGCAGTTTATTTGTCATGCAACGCTCTTTATCATAAGAGAATAAATTGCTCATTTCTTAAGAGTTTGTAACTGGAGAAAATTGTTTATTTCTTGAAACTTTGTAACTAGAGAGATTCGCATCTACTTGAGCGTAATCAATTTCGTTATCTCGGTGTAAGTATACACTTCCGCCAGAAGTCGCCAACAAAGTCCGACCAACAAGCATTTCCTAGACGTATGACGCATAGACGATGTCAGGATGATTGAATTGTTTACACAGAAGGAACAATTTTGTTAAGGTATAAAAATTTAATCTGGATACAAATCTGAAAATAATTTTGTTAGATTATCAAATTAATTATGTCGAATGCTCAAACTGGTTAATAAAATGTTAAAATGTTTTTTGCAGCATTGCTTATCATGCTTATATGTTCTCTATAATTGTATTGATGATTTAAGTCAGTCTAAGAAAATTATTATAATTTCAGATCTGCAGCCAATTAAATTTTATATTTCAGCTAAATTTCCTAAAGCAAAAATCGGCTTTAATGCGGCTTTAATCGGCTTTAACTTTCAAACTATAGAAAGCACAATTAATCCAGA
This sequence comes from Monomorium pharaonis, assembly GCF_013373865.1. Lineage (NCBI taxonomy): Eukaryota > Metazoa > Arthropoda > Insecta > Hymenoptera > Formicidae > Monomorium > Monomorium pharaonis. The sequence continues at coordinate 2,924,299 of NC_050473.1, forward strand.
TTGTCCCGCCCCATTAATCTTAAATGTGATATCTAGTTCCGTCGCGTGGTCAAGACTCAGGATAGCGTGCGTAAACAAACGTGTGAATCAAGAAGATACACACCATAATCTGTGACGATTTATAAAAGCGTGTTGAGCTCGATGAACTATCGAGAATCGAGAGCGGAAGTCGTGACCCCCCTCCCTCCCCCGGGAAAATCCCCGAAGGCTACGGGGTCCACCGTCGAATCGTGGGAATTCAGTTTGCGATTCGCTCAGCGTAATTCGAAGTAAAGTGAGATCAAATTTGACCCCGAGTAAAATGAGATTCCGAACGATCGTTCTCTCGTTGTCTAGAGAGTCCTGTAGACAAATGCGATCTTCCTACAGGTGCGGAATCCATTCGTCTGGTCACTGAGCGATCTTGTGCCGCCAGGCTACGAGCCAAGAACCAAGTGGTCGGAAATGTGCGCGCAGTCAGCGGCACTTAAGCCGAAAAGTTTACAAATTTCAAACGATGATTTGTTTCTTGCATGCGAAGATTTGTTTCAATTTCAGAATGACATCGAGATATCATTTATTTCACGAGTGATTTTATGGACTTATTCTTTCAGTCTACGTACAGTGGAGAAAATTACATATTTTATGTAAAACAAATCAATCAATGAAATAAAGATGTAAAAATGAAAAGAGTATTTTTCATAATCTTCTATTCGTAATCTTCTATTTCATTTTTCTCTAGAGACATATTTTTGTTAAAAGATATTTAATTCTGGTGATTATATGTACAGCTTGTCTTGTATTAATCGCGTTTCTGTTAAAGCGACAAAGGAATGCGTGCATTATACAAGCACCGTACAAACTCGTCTTGCTGACGGCACGAGTTTCGTGGAACCTCGCAATTTCCCGACTGCTTGGGTTAGCGTGCCAACGGCTTATGAGCTTTATCGTTCATCGCCATTCTAATTGGCGAGACCCGCTCCCAACTTTAAAGTCAAAGAGCATGTGTGAGAGAGAGAGAGAGAGAGAGAGAGAGAGAGAAAGAGAGAGAGAGAGAGAGAGAGAGAGGGAACGGTCTCTCGAGCTCTACCTCTGCAAAGTCCCTTTTAGCGTTCCACGCGGACGCGTTGGTAATCCCCGATATTTTAATCAAGTAGGCAAAGCAATCTCGCTGGTCTCATTCCGTTAAATCGCCTCGTAAAGCGCATTTGAAGGATCCGAGGATGGGTGACCCCTCGGTTCACCCCTTGAAGATGTTCCTCGCGATATTCGCATCTGAGGGAGAATTTTAATTCTCGGGAAATTAGCTTTTCCTCGGCCAATGACGAATCCGATTCGCGCCCTTACAATTTATTTCTCACTTCATAATCACCGATTATTATTTTACAAGAAAATGTGAAATACAAGATGACTCAACAACGTGTTATTGTTGATAAAATTGTATAAAATATAATGGTAATATTATAAATAATAAAAAAAGTTAATAATTGTAATTACTTTTTAATGTTAAATGGTATTATTACTCGATAAAGAAGTATGATTAAGTAGGTGTGTGAAATCAAATAGACTTTTCAAATTAAATGGTGTCGTTGAGACTTTTAAATCGAGTTTCTCACAATGCCAGTGTGTTCAGGTGTCAGAGTAATTAATCTGCTGCTAAGAGGAACGATAATCCACGCGACATTGTCTCGCTGAGTACGTTTCTCATTGTTCTTCTCGAGTCATTAATACAGCGCTCGATACTTTATTATTACTTTTGGCGCGACGTAAAGAAAAAAAGCCTGTAGAGAATATAATTAAAAATAAAATTACTAAAAGAACAAGCAAAGTTAGAAAAAATGTAGTATGTAAGATAGGTTTAAGAACGTGGTAAAGCTACCATTGTTAGTCGTCCCTGAGAGGCGATAGATTTTCGTTTGTTTTCGGTGCCGAACGAGCGCGTCCGTGCACGCAGTCTACCACGATCCTGCGGCCAGGAAACTTGTCCTGACGCAGCGATATCATTTTTTTATTAAACATTCATAACCAAGTGCGTATTTTATTTGTGCCAGCCATCCGACTATCCTATCCCTTACAACTTTCAGAAGTGGGATTAAGTTCGTTAGATCCATTAATTAATTGACTCGAGTGGCTTGGTGGCTCAGTAGCGATTTATATCCGTGTGATATTAACGAGGAAGAAGCGTGCCGAATACCGAAGATACCGAGACGCGGACAACCGTGCTAAGTAACGACAAAACCGAGAGGAGTTCGGGAAAGGTCGAGAGCAGGAACCGCAAGAGGACAAGTCTGAGGAACGGCGAAGAAAAAATCGTAATTGAGGGTCAAGGACATCGGTTACGAGGAAGACGAGCGAAGCGAAGGATATAAGTGAGACGTATTCGTCGCGTACGATTCTGCTGCGTGTGAATTCGAGTGGCTCGAGACTCGAAGGAAGAGATACGCATAAGTGTGAATTAGAAGGCTGTGCGAATAAGTTCGGCAGTACAAAAGTTCGAGAAGCATCGAAGAAATTTGGCGGCAAGGCTGCAAGTGTGTGCGTCGTAGAAGGTTAGCGACAAGAAACGGCGCGACGGTCGGTAACAACGCAGGTTTCAGCGAGTGAGTGGCGCTGATAAGAATACGGTCAATAACGCGGTCGATAATTTGATTTCGATTTTGAACGCGGTCAATAACCAGGTCGATAATTTGAGTTCCGCTGGGGCAGCAGCTACGCAGGATAAGAAGGAACAGATGTGTGATCGACGATACCGAGATGAAGGACCCGAATGTGTTCACGGTAGCGGCGTTGAAGAATAAGCTGCAGCAAATGAATTTGAGCACTGCCGGCAACAAAGCTGAGTTAATTTCGAGACTGAATCAAGCAGATCCTTCCGGTCAATGGATGGACGACATTGATACCGATGTGAGGACGACGGCAACAGATTCCGGAGAGGCGGCGCACGTAACGACAGGCCGAGATACCGAACCGGATGAGCAGATGTTTGAGCCTCAATCTGAGATACCGAGAAATAGAAACCGAGAAGCACGAGAAGCTGAGTTGGCGAGAAGAGAACGAGATTTGATGTTACGTGAATTAGAATTTATGCGACGAGAAAATGAGCATTTGCGTGCTACGTTGCAAACGACGCCAGGTAACGGTATAAATTTGATGACATCTAAGGTTAGCTTGTCAAATTTGAAAGAAATGTTACCGCCATTTGATGGAAAAAAAGGCCTTTTTCAGTGTTGGAAGGAACAGCTGATGTTAGTGAAGCAAATGTATCAGCTAGACGATAACATGACCAAATTGCTATTAGGAGCAAAATTAACAGGTGATGCAGCCGAATGGTTTCACTCAATGCCTGCACATCTTTCCATGTCAGTCGACGAATTACTGGTGCGCATGGAAGCCATGTATGATCAACGAGAAAAGAAGTTGACATTGAGGAAGGAATTCGAGGCGCGGACGTGGCAGTCAAGCGAGACGTTCGCTGATTATTTCCATAAGAAGATTATTTTGGCAAATAAGGTACCGATAAGTGAAGACGAGATAGTGGACTACTTGATAGAAGGTATCCCAGTCAAATCAATCAAGTATCATGCAATGATGCAACGGTTTCTTAACAAAGAATCTTTACTGCGAGCAATGGAAAATATTTCATTGAGCTCCGATCACAAGACTCCGCATAAAATGGAGAAGACGTCCACTAATAAACATACGGTCAAGGCGGCGAGTTCGAGCAAGAAGAACGACGGTGACGCAGAAGGAAAAGCAGATCCGAAGTGCTACAATTGTAATCAAGCAGGACACATAGCAGTCAAGTGCCCGATGCCGAAACGAGAGAAGGGAGCGTGTTTCAAGTGCTTTCAAACGGGACACAAGGCAAAGGAGTGTCCCTCGAAGGAGCAGGCGAAAAGCGGAAAGAACAAGGACGAGGCCGAGGAGAAGACGGATGTCAACAGCGTGTCCAGTGGAGAAGTTGGAGATTTCCATAGGAAAGTAGACTATCAGATAAGTGACGAAGCCAATAATTGTGTAGTTAATTTAAAGCTTGACACTTTGTTAGATACGGGTAGTCCCGTCAGTTTCGCGAAAGATGATTTCATACCGCCGAGTTTAGTTATACCGGTAGTGCCGGAAGATAATAGATACCGCGGAATAAACGATAGTGCGCTAGAAGTAAAGGGACGTGTTACCGCTCAAATCACGCTTGACGATAGAGTACAGAAAAACGTATCGTTGTTAATAGTACCAGCGCGATCAATGAAAGCGTCTGTAGTAATCGGTCGAGATGTTTTGAAATTATTCTTTGAGAAGGGGGATTCGTCTGATAAAGCATTGGAAGATCAAGTGATTAAAGAAATATTAAGTATTCGCGTAAATGAACCACGTAAAGATTCGTGTGAAGCATTAAATATAAATCAAGACGTAAGCATAGAGGCACAAAAAGCGATAAAGAAATTATTTATCGAAGAGTATGTTAAACCGAAAAGGCCAGAACAACCTGTTGTCGATGCGGAAATTAAGTTGAGACTAAAAGATGACAAACCGTTTCACTTTTCTCTTAATAGACCGTCATATGCGGAACGAAAAGAACTTCGCGTTCTACTAGATTCTTTGCTCGCGAAAGGAATTATACGGCCGAGCGAATCGGAGTACGCTTCACCTATCGTGTTAGTACGTAAGAAAACGGGAGATTTGCGATTGTGTATCGATTATCGTGAATTAAATAAAGCGTTAATAAAGGATAATTACCCGTTACCGAATATAGAAGATCTTATTGATTCATTGTGTGGCAAAAAATACTTCACGAAGCTAGATTTAAGAAACGGATTTTACCACATACGAATGTCGGAAGAATCCATTAAGTATACCGCATTTTCGACGCCTTTTGGCCAATTTGAGTTCATGTGTATGCCTTTCGGGCTAAAAGTAGCTCCGTCTCGATTTCAGAGGTACATCAATCAGGTATTATCGGAACTCATACGAGAGTTAAAAGTAGTTGTCTATATGGACGACATTTTAGTGATATCAGAGACAATAGAACAACATATCGAAATATTGCGACGAGTGTTTGGATTATTTATAGCAAACAGGCTTGAGCTTAGGATTGATAAGTGCGCTTTTCTGCAAACGAAAGTAGAATTCGTGGGTTATTTGGTTACCGAAGCGGGCATCAGTCCGACGAAGGAAGGTGTAAGATCTGTACAAAGGATACCGGTACCACGTAACATTAAAGAAGTGCATAGCTTCGTAGCATTGTGTTCGTATTTTCGTAAATTTATACCGGCTTTTTCAGTAATTGCAAAACCGTTATATGACTTGTTGCGTAAGAACGCATCTTTTGCTTTTGAAGTACGCGAATTGCAAGCCTTTGAAGAATTAAAAAATAAGTTGACACAGGCCCCTGTTCTAGCTATATATAACCCAAATAGCGAAACAGAATTACATTGTGACGCAAGTATTGCTGGTTTTGGAGCAGTATTGGCGCAACGTGGTAGTGACAAACAATTCCACCCGATATTTTTCTTTTCGAGACGAACGACAGAAGTAGAAAGCCGTTATCATAGCTTTGAGCTAGAAATGTTGGCAATTATATATGCGTTACGGCGTTTTAAGGTTTATTTAAGCGGAATTAAGTTTAAAATAGTCACGGACTGTAATGCTCTGACTTTAGCCATTAAGAAAAAGGATATATCACCGCGAATAAGTAGGTGGATATTGGAACTACTTAATTACGATTATGTTACCGAGCATAGACCGGGAACGAAGATGGGTCACGTAGACGCATTAAGTAGATTACCGAGCGAAATATTAGTCATCGAGGACAATTCGTTTGAGTTAAATCTTGCACTTAGTCAAAACCGCGATAACAAAACGCGAGAATTAAAGGAAATATTACAAAAATCCGAAGATCCTTATTTTGAATTAAGAAACGGAATTGTATTTAGAAAGGACAATGGTGAGTTACTATTTTACGTACCGAGCGTTATGGAAGCGCATGTTTTGCACAGGTATCACGACCAGATGGGCCATTTGGCAGTAGAAAAAACATTCGATAATGTAAGAAAAAGTTACTGGTTTCCGAAAATGAGGCAAAAAATTAAGGACCACATCGCGAACTGTTTGAAATGTATCGCTTTTTCACCGTTCGAAGGGAAAAAAGAAGGATATTTGCATTGTATTCCTAAGGGGGAGATGCCGTTTGAAATTTATCACATAGACCATTATGGTCCTATAGACAAGGATCGGTTAGCGAAACGATACCTTTTAGTTGTCATTGACGCCTTCACGAAATTTGTGAAATTATACCCGACTAAGACTACAGCAACGCAAGAAGTTATCAGTCATTTGTTAGTTCATTTTAGTAACTTTAGTAGACCACGTGTTATCATATCTGATAGGGGTACGGCATTTTCATCGAGTGAATTCGAATCGTTTTGTAATGATAGTAATGTACAGCATGTTAGAATTGCGACTCATTCACCCAAGGCGAATGGCCAAGTAGAACGTGTTAATAGAGTATTAGGACCTATGATAAGTAAGCTCATAAATAACGACGAAAAAGTTTATTGGTACAAGATAATATCCGATATCGAATTTGCGATTAATAATACTGTGCATAAGGCTACCAACGAGACTCCAAGTAAACTCATGTTTGGCGTTGAACAGCGAGGAAAAGTTGTAGACGCTATTCGTGAATATTTAGATGTTACCGTTAATGCTACCGAAAATAACAGAGATTTAAGGCAATTGCGAGCGAGAGCGGCAGACAGAATAAAACAAAGTCAAAAGTATAATAAGGAGTACTTCGATAAAAAGCGTAAACCTGCACATAATTATAACATTGGCGATTATGTCATGATTAAGAATATAGAAACGGCCAAGGGGGCTTCCCATAAAATTATTCCTAAATTTAAGGGCCCGTATGAGGTAGCGCGAGTTCTTAAAAACAATCGATACGTTATAAAGGACATAAGTGGTCATCAGATGTCACAGAAACCTTACGAAGGTACGTGGGAGGCAGTAAATATGAGGCCTTGGATTAAAGGAGTTAACTTCGAGGGCGAAGTAGGGTCAGGAAAGGCCGAATGTAGTATGTAAGATAGGTTTAAGAACGTGGTAAAGCTACCATTGTTAGTCGTCCCTGAGAGGCGATAGATTTTCGTTTGTTTTCGGTGCCGAACGAGCGCGTCCGTGCACGCAGTCTACCACGATCCTGCGGCCAGGAAACTTGTCCTGACGCAGCGATATCATTTTTTTATTAAACATTCATAACCAAGTGCGTATTTTATTTGTGCCAGCCATCCGACTATCCTATCCCTTACAAAAAATAAATATATTCCTTTCATCTTGTAACACTGTCGTATCATTTTAAATGCTATTAAAATCATTACAACTTCAATAAAATCATCTGCTCAAGAAAAGTTAAATTATTAAAATTATACTAATTCTTAACCTTTGTTTTGTGTAAGAAAAAGATTAATGTCCCTTTTCACAAATCCTTGTAAGATATCTACTTTAATTTGTTGACTTATTCATTACTATGCATCATTATTGCAATAATTATTTTGCAATTTTAATATCTCTCTTTATATAATAATTTTATATAAATATAAAAAAAATCTCTGTATTAAAACACGCTCATTTTACATTAAAATATTTTTAGAATCCATAATTTTACTCTTGGCATAGCAGAAGGAAAAGAAATCGAAAACGATTATTCCGAATAATATCGGAATTTATAATTTGTGTGTCAAAGGTACATAAATGTTCACGACATCATCATTTCGAAGCTTTCCGCGTGTTAATTTGTGGAGTGGAAAATTCGCGTGTGGCATTCAGTCATATTATTGCCGATCGATAAATCGATCCGTGATCGCCAGTTGCTATGTAAATGACGGATACACGATAATTCCTCTAAGTCTAGGTATGCTACTCCGCTCCGGCGAGCACGTCCGAAAACGGATATTGTATCGGGTTTCCATTTGCCGCGGCATTAAACGTCGTACATGCGTTTATTTAAAGTCACACTAATCATAGTTACACGAAAGGCGATCAATATTGCGGTGTCGATCTCGTGTATACTGATCGTAATGCCGATTACATTGCGCCGCGAGAAATGTTGGTATCGCGTTAAAATTATATTTCCATAATGTATCCGAATTACTTCACTTTTGCTTATCTCTTAAAGTAGGCAACAAATATAACTTATTAAAATGAGCAATGGGCTTCGTGGCGGTCAAGGAGAATTGCGATCATTGTTCTTGAACGATAAATTTTGTTGCTAGCGACACAATGCCAACGCCGGCAATATCTTTCCCGAGTTTATCCGTTTGAAAAGCAAATTGCTATCACCAAGAAAGCACCAACGTAACGATATACCATCCTCTGCACAAATTGGAGCCGAAAGATAACGTTAACGGTACCGAAGATCGATGTCGACGCAAAAGCGAGAAGAAGATTGCCTTCGCAGATCGACCGCTGATATTGAAAAAGAAACCACGGTCTGTCCGGGTCAGTTAGGCAAAATTAATTCGGATTAATCTCGTATTAATGGCGCATTAATATATACGGCCGTAGATTTCATGGCGATCTCATTTCCGTCTCTCTTTCGCATTTCTTCCACGAGATTATCTGTAGCGGGCAATGACGCGAAAAGAATTGGACGGAGGAGAAGAGTGTTCTTTATATATAATATTACAAAATTCACGTTTATTCCGTACCCTACGACTGCCTCTTACGTGCCTTATTTCGTTTCGCTTTGAATTATTCATAGGTCGACAAACGCACTCTCACATACGTGCGTAATTTAACGTAACGTAACATCAGTATCTTTAGCTGCGTATCGCATTCAAGTTTACGTGATCAAATCGCGCATAATCGAGCGGCAAGTAGATGAAAGCGGTGTATGGCGTTTCACTTTTATTGGCATTAAAGTTGAATTGACAGTCAGTGTAACGCGATCTAATATAGCGCATAGAATGGAGACTCATTAAACGGTCACGAGTTAATTCCCTATTAATCATAATCGCGACGGTAATTTGATCATCGTGTCGCGATCGCTACATAATGTCCATTTTCCCTCGGCTTGTTGTTAATAACTAGGAAATTTGAAACCGATAAATTTAGAACCTTTTTTAAACCGCAATGAAATTACGTTCAACGCATGGGTATCTGTTTTTTAGCAATTTACCGTATTATTAAATTACTGTTCTACATCCGACGTTAATTTATGCGAGCCTAGGAATTCACAATAACTCTTTATTACTTTTCGCTGCTATTAAGATGCTTGTGCCACCCTAAGGATCCTAAAATCATGTCTAATTTTAATATTTTTTTGCAAATAAATTGTTTTATTAAAAATATGTTAAAAGATAACTTTATTATACGTATGTTAAAGTATGTAAAAAAAATTTTTTATCACAAAAATTTTGAACAATGTTAATTGCAAAATAAATTTCAATATTTTGCAAAACCCCTATGTACTTTAAGAGTCTGTGGTATGCAGATGATAACGCTTTTTTTAATTTTGCTCTAAGGTTTAATTTTGCTTTAATCGTTTTTCTGGAATCTTGTACACCGTTTATAATACGCCATTTTGCATGGAGAATGAAAAATAGTCTCACAGTAAAATCCATACTCTGTCATTTTGTACATAAAAAATTTGTGGGGGTTTACTTTAACATATGTATAATAAAGTTCTTTTAATCGATTTTTAATATAATAAAACAATTTAGTTAGCTGCAAAAAATTATCAAAGTTAGTAATTTTTAGACCCTCAGAGTGGCATAATTACCTCAATCTGCATTTTAATTTTGTATAATGTAACAGAGTAATCGTTTAATAATTATTATTATTTGATTATTCTTTTTGCAAAATGAATATCACAAAGTTATGTAGAAGGGAAAAAATATAATTCTCACGTCAGACGCAAATATCATAGCCGGTTGTGGCTCTGATGGATGATGTAGGTCAATGGAACTCGGTGCTATATATCGGTGCCTTGGGGCAAGCAAGTGGCAAGTGTCGTAACAGAAGTTTCAAAAAATATCATAAAAACAAAGTTCGTGATATCCCATGAATCATACTTATTGTCATTTTTTGGATTTTTCAGAAGCACCCACTGCCCGATACTTAAAGTCAGACAAATGCTGGTTAGAAGACTAAGGAAACGCTCATAAACTGCCATCAACCACCAAAGTGAGACAGATTGCCACCCGCGTTATCATGTTAATTCACGCAAATTCTATCCCTATATGTTCGACCCAAATCGTCAAATAGAAAGAGTCGCGTTCAGATACAGCCGTGAATTTAGATCTTTTAATTAAAAATAGTATTCTTTCAAATTCATAAATAATTTGTAATGATAAACGACAATCGGACTTTAAAATAGATAATAATATTAGATAAAGAATTTCCCTCGTAATATCTACGTTTTACACGCAGCCTGCTAACCGCGCACATATTGCGCGCACGTTACACGTATATTAGATTTATAAATCGTATTAACGTCAGCTACGTCGCTACGTTTCAATTGCGAATCTTCTTAGCGCGCGCGAGACTCTGACTTTTAATGTAAAACGACGCGAAGAGGGAATAAAACTTCGACGAAGGAGCGCGAAGAACGCGGAGTTCAGGCGCGGCGCGGGGAAACGAAATGGAATATTCCCGTAGGTATTATTCAAATTAGCCTCGGGTGTGGCTGAACACTGTCGCCGGCCGCGACAGATACAATTTGTAATGCCGGACTGCTGGAATCCCTATCGCCCGGCTGCGAGGGGGATGATGTCTCTTAACCGAGTCGTTGCCGTTCCGAAAACGCGAGTTTCCCGTCTCCGAGGGAGCTGCTGCTCGCGAGACCTCAATGACCTCGTGCCCTCCCTTTTCGGCAATCTCTTAAGGGCTTTCAGGAATATTAAGTTTGAGGCTGAAAATTAAGACGTCGCGAAGTAGCGACTCACCGTGGGAAACCCATCCCGGATCGGATGCACTTTGCGAGGTCGAAGCGACCCTCCAGGCAGATACACTTCGTATCTGTCATCCTCGAGTAACGATACGTATCTACTTTGTGATCGATTAATTGAAATCGTTCTCGCGACAGGCGCAGCGCCGACGCGCGGCACGAGGCGACACGCTTGCGACTTATTCGATTTTTCCGATATTCACACAGCGACACGATACTCAATCGCCTAGCTCGTACAAACGTCGAAAAAAATCGATTTCGTTTAGAAAGCTTGTAAAGCTCGGTGTTTCGAGCTGTCGCCGGCATCTGTTCCGTAGCTCTAACGATCGCCATGGGACAGCAGGGTGATTGTACCACGGCGCTCGGCCGCGTTTCGCGCTTAATGCACTTAAGTCTATCGTTGTGCATAAATCGCGTTTCCCGTCCACGTTGTACGTACATACCGCGATTCCATCGGTGCCGCACAGTGGCTTGATACTGCATATATCGTGCGGATTACCGGCGGTAAATTCGCGATACGAGATTTGTACACCTACGCGGAATGTAAACGGTGGTTGCTCTCCTCTGCATGTTTTAATAACCGGGGATATTGAGAAAGAAATTCTCTATACAGGAGGCAGTATTAAAAAATTGGATCTCGTCATGGCAGAAACTCGATTCGTTCAAATATTTGTTTTAGGTATGATACTACATTTCTTCTTCTATTTACTGAAAGAATTATGTGATATCGAAGAATGATCAAAAACAGCATTAAAGATATTTCTCTCGCAGAAAAGAAAGAAATGCGATATGAATATTTTTAGATATTTTTTTATCAAAACAAAAATAACTATAATCTAAAAAAAATATTATAATATAAAATATAATATATATTTAAAAGATTTATATGCTTTTGTAAAGAAAATATTCTTCAGATATTTTTCATATAATAAAAGACAACAAAATTGTTTAAAGACGTATTATAAAAAAGGACGAGTTTAAATAAACTCGTAACAAATCAATTTATATCCAACGAGGAATAATTATAAAAAATTAATTACTCTTAACATTTTTGGATTTATGTTACAAAATATGTTGGATTTTAATTAAACATAAAAGAAAACTTTATACACTGTATTCTAAAACGATGCCTAAATCTAATTCTAAGTCCCATTATTATTTTTAATTAGTTTTTATTGTAAAATATTTTTTGAAAAGTTTGCAGATAAAAAATTAGTTTTCCAGAATTCTTCATTTATTGCACGGTTACGTGCGATAATTCCGATAAACCTAAAATATGTGGTATAATCGGCTAAAAATAAACGATCAGATTATCTCGCTACGAAGTAAGTTAGGTTCGGCAGTTTATGAACACGGTATTGCGTAATAAACGTAATCAATGATATTAGCGATCTCATTTACAGCGCAGCTATTATGCAAATCACTCGTGCGTTAGAGTAAAATCAAATAAAGAATATTCCACGTTTCCATTGTACATTTTTGCATTTCGGGAATGAAAATAATTTGACTCTCGAGTGACTTAGCAACACTCGTAAAAAAAAAATTGCGTGGGCATGTACAGAAAAATCCCGAAACACTCGTCTGACGTTGTACTCCTACACTTTAATGTAAAAAAAAATATCTCATCGCGCAAAAACATCTCGTCCCGTGACAAATCGCGATCCGTCCGTTTCGATCGACTGCTCGAAAACACGCGTTATTGACGATGCGTGTTTTCTCTCCCGCACGGCACCACAGCCGCCATATCACTCACATGTTTCGACGAACGTACGGTTATGGTGCAGTTTTTTAAACAACAGACCAGGTTTGCTAAATCTGCCTGAAAGGCTTCAAAGTTTCGGCGTACTGCGTACGATGAAATAATAAACGAGACGCGTGATTTTGGAATTCTCAACCGCGAGTCGCAGATAGGAATAACCAGGAATAATTCAGAGAAATCCGCGGTGGCGCTTGCGAGGAGGCGCCTCAAGAAGATGGACGCCTCGAGAACCACCGAGTGTCCCTGGAGATTAAAGGGAGTTTATGCGCCAATCATACACTATTGTCACTCAACAATTCTGCCATCCTTATTAAATGTGGCTATTGTTACAACGGTATCCAGAGTATTCACTGGCAAACAAAGAGTAATTAGCTGCAATATGGCTGCCTATTTAGGCCGAGCTACGGTGGCTGTCGTATTCACGGGGATGAGTAATGATCGGTACGCGTTGATTTGTCGCCTGGTTGACAAATTCCCACTACAAAGACTCTCCTCTCGTTGCCAGTGCGATCGCTCGTCTCAATCGATTTTCTTCGCGAATATCATCAATAATGGATTATTCGACAGACAGAATAGACTTTGAAGAATAAAAATTTAAGCTGATTTAAGTATCGTTGCGATCGGATGCTTCAATTTTACGTCATTGCCTTCATAATTTTATAATTTTAAATTAAATAAATAAATAACACCAATTTAATAGACAAAAATCAATACTTTTTATCTTTTGCTTTAGACTTCGCCCGTTTTATTTCACTTGAGACGTCGCAATTGCTTATTATATCAATTTAACGTCATTATTTAAAGCTTTCTCGATTCTGATAAAATAAATAAATCAATTAAATAGACTATAATTAGTTCATCTACAGGAAACTGCTGTAAAAATCGTGTCTAAAAATAAAAATTTCCATGCGACGATACTGTTACTTTTCTCATGTGCTTTTAATGTTCTCGTAGTTTGTTCGTTTTATATGTATCTTTAAAATCTCTACTGCCACTTGAGAGTTTTTATCGTTAACAGAACGAACAGTTTGAAGCAGACGTAACTGCATTGTGGAATCTGCCGCGTATCCATAGAGAAGTATACGCTTCATCGTTGAATTTCGGCACGAACCCGTCATTTGTCATCTTACGGGTGCTCATTACCCGTCGGCTCGCGCGATTTTCTACAAACGATTTCACGACGAGCGTTATTAGCCTCATCGTCTCATCCCTCTTTCCACCGCGACTCCTTAGCTCGATAAAACGTCTCGACGGTGACTCATCGATCACTTTGAGTCCGTCACGAGTTTAAGAGAGACCTTCCCGAGACCACGTGTCGTCTCACCGTGGCGACACTTATTCGCTGACATTGATGTAAAGCACTTATGCCGATACCTCCTTTGCCAAAGTGCATCTCCGAATAACCGTACGCTGATGTACTTCACGACGATTTTAAGAAAGGTAACGACTTTCACATTTCTCGTCGGCAGCAAAAAGCGCATTATATATACATATATATCGTATCTTGCGCATCATGACTTTTTTATTTTTTGATCCCTTGTTTGTAATTTATACATTTAAACAGCCTAACAATATCGTCTCAAAGCTGATCCTTCAATTAGATATATATTTTGCCTCGAGTGCCTGAAACTGGATACCGCGTGTATAGGCGGCCTTTACGTCAAGCGTAGCGGTATAACGTAGAGACGTTTTGGAGTCGTGTCATCGGCGGTAACGTATGTTTACCGTTTGGCTATCCGAACAGAGACTAATTGCCCAAAGAACGGACTCCGCACCCTTTCTCACCCTCGTCGTCAAAGAGTTCAGAGATTGCGAGAACCCCCCGTCGACCTCTTCTCCCAACTCACCCCCTGTGTTCCGACACGTGCTTTCGTGCACGCGCACTTTTCCCCGCGATAACAGAACACGCGACGTATAAATTAACTTTCTTGCGCACGAAGCAAACATAATTTTTTTTCCTTCCCCCTTTTTTATAGATATTCCTCAATTGCCTGCGAGATATTTCGCGAGAGACTGCGTGAGTAAAAATACTTCCGCGTTCTGCGAGAAGTAGAAATGTGTGTTCCTTCTTCAGGCAGTTCGTGTCTACAATCGTCTCTAACTAAAGACAGAAAGAACGTCGTTTATTGTAGCGAATTTATAGCAATATTTGAGTGCCGTTAGATTGTGGCGAATGACAAAAGCGACGAGGAAAGGACTCGATAATGATTATTCGGACTGGATTTATTCTATTAATGTTCGCACATCTGTAGAACGTTTATAGATGTTTGTAAAGACACATCCTGCGTTATCTGTGATTTTTGAAAATGTGTCATAATGTTAATGACAAAATGATGCGCCGTTTAAGCGAAAATTATGAAAGCAGCGCGAAATCAACATTGATCAATTCCCAATCACGTAGATAATTATTGCCTTTCGTATTTGCGCGTTCCATACCGTGATTGTATAAATTAATCGACGATTTGTCGTCACTTTTTTTATTGTCTGGTTATTTGCAGAACTGTTTACCCGTGTCTTTGCGAAGAGCGAAATCAGAGAATACCAAAACATAATACTGTTTGGAGGATAAACACTGATCCGAATAGCCATTACCGCGCAATATCCGACGAGCTCGAAACTCCTCGTGCACTCTCGGGGGAAAAATTTCATCTACTACCGCATCGCCGTCCGAGAAAGACGTCCTTGCGAAAAATGCAATTCGGAATGAGCCGCATTGTTTGTCCCCTCTAATTGCACGCGACGTGGATTCGCGGCGCGGTACATTAAATTCTCGCCGTGTAATAAAACAGCGCAAGGAATACGTTACGGTTGAAAAATAACGTCTCGACGGCCTCGGAGAGGTGTTTCAACATTATTGTACTAGTGAATTAAATCGCGCTCGATTCATCGGTCGCTCGGTAACAAGCAGCCCCGACGTTCGATCATTTTTCAAACTAGTACCAACCCCTCCCCCTCCCTCTCCCCCTCCGTTCGCCTTCCGTCGCAACGTAATGTCGTAAATGAGAGGTGCACTACGTCTTCCCTCTTTCTGTGAGGCTCGCCATTACAAGCGAGGTTTCGCCTCACCTCGCTCTTCCCCACGCCCCCATCCGCGAAATTCGACCGTGCTAAACTAGACTCCCCGTCTCTCATTTTCCCGTACTTTTCTTTAACGCCGAGTTCACCAACTCGATACCAGCTCTGTAAATGCAACCACTTTCAAGAAAGGTTTCGTGAGAGTCGACAAAAGAGTCGGACTTCGTATTTACAAAACCCGGTCTTTTCAAATTTGTGAGTACACACAATTGCCTTTTCAACAAAGTTAATCACTTTCGCCCTCTTCACCTCGCTTTCTCTCTCTCTCTCTCTCTCTTTCTCTCTCTCTCTCTCTCTCTCTCTCTCTCTCTCTCTCTCTCTCTCTCTCTCTCTCGCATGCATTTTCTCTCGTTGCACTCGCATTCACTCCTCACTACAACGACTATCATTCCGACTCATTTCCTCTCTCGCACTCCCATTCGCTCTCCCTTTCTCTTTCCGTTCTCTTATCATCTTTTCTTTTTTTCTCTTTATTCTGGAAACGATACAGATACCCTCCATTATGCTTGAACTGCAGAAGCCGGGACAGTCGGCCGCGACGAGCGAGGCTCCGGGGATTGCCGCCCGCTACGATTCTGCCAACACAACAACAACATGGCCGCTTCACGAGTCTAATTCCTAGGCATCTAAGTTCACTAAGGGACTAACTTAGGAGAGACAATGGAACCGCCGGCGTTCCCGCGAACGCAAATTGGGAAGGATGAAATCCCAGCGCGAGCTGAAGATTCTAATGATACACCGAAATTGACGCTCGAATCGTTCAAGTAATGCAAATCAAAAGCGTTTACTGCCACGTCAGGTGTATTTCCCGAGGTAAACGTGAGAAATTTGCAAATTTCCCTGTATGCGTCTTAACGATCTAACGATGCAACTGCGAGAGATCTGCACGCTAATTACGAATGACAATCGGCCTGTTCTTTGAACCAAACTGAAAACTTTTTCTCTCTATCTATTATTATAATAAAATATTTAACAAAAGTAAGGACATTTTAGTTTTTATTTAATTTCACAAATATTTTTTAAATTTTATATACATATACATTGTTTTAAGTACGTACAATAAATATACATATTACAAGTTCAACTACAAGAGACAGACCTAGTGGCAAACGTGGCGATGCGGAAAATTGACGATTACCGGCGTTTTGTGACCATTCCAAATCAGACGGAGAGAAATCCGCGTCAGCGGCGACGACAACGCGCGCGTTGTCGGGACGGGACAATCGATCAATCGGCTCTGGCGATCTCGTTCCAATCGCGTTCGATCGAATCGCACGGTAATGCGATAAAACATTTAAGCGCTGCAACAGCATTTAAGTCCGAGCGTGGCGCGTTGCGTATCTCGCGTAGCGTAATGGGTGCTTTGTCAATCGATTTAGCAACCGATTAGCCCATGATTAATTCGTATAAGTTAATTCGAAGTACCGATTATGTTACGAACGACGTTAAATTACACGATATTATTATTGAAACGTGTCCTGCATAGCGGTCGCGCACCATTTGCAACGCATAGAAACGCGTGAATTACGTCATACCGAATTCTAAAGGCCACGGGGATTTTGATATCGGTATGGAGCCGGCGTTTTGTACATTCCACTCGATGCTCCCAAAAATAGAGATCTCTTTTTTAAATTCAGCACTCGCGTAACTGTAGTTGACTTTACGCAATCCATAATTTGCGTCAGAATTCAAGATAAAATTCTCCTTATAATTTACGTGCTGCGTACATAGATCATGTAATATATAATCAACATAATATTTTTATAATGTATTATATTAATAATATATTTTATGGAAGTACATTTTAATCTCCTTTAAATGTTTTTCAAATTACGGCGCATTAATTTTTCAATAAAATTATGAAAATTATATATTATATGCATATATGTAAATCGTCTAAAGCTTGCGAAAGACATTTATCCATTGTAATTTCCGCAAATACATCTCAATCGTAATTCGTAATGAAACGAAAATTATTGACTTACATTACTCCGTGATGCTTCCGTAAAGCCGATCGCGTTCAGGACACATTAAGGATTCGTCCGGAAATCGTCACGTTAGTTGAAAGTCCATCCATGAATTCAACGGACGCCGGCGCAATTCAGCCTTACCCGGAGAGAGAGGCACTGTTGCATAACGAACGACTGCGACAATGACAGTCGGGTATTCGCGTAACACCCCGTTTGCATCCAAATGGTATACGAGAATTTGAATCCGACTTACGCGAGATGGAGAGCGCTCGCCGTCGGTCTAGTGGGACCTCGCTCTCTCGGCGATATGCGCGGCCGTACACTAGGCTACAGGACACGTTCCAATAACATGTATTGTATTTTCCGATGAATGTGACGCGCTTTCGAAAATACGCGAACCGACCGGAAAACCGGGAGAACCGTGGGGAAGAGAGAAATAAACGTAATTATTGCGCCAACAGCGCGTTCTCTCGCGAGACGCTAATTTCTCGTCGATAGATTGGAGTGTTCGCGCGCATCGATTTATGACATTTATTGAAATCATGGAGGATGCAGAAAATTTCGAAAGTAGACATCAACGTAAATAATTTACACCGTTTCGACGTGTGACGTTTAAACGTAATTTTTTCTTTTTCGCTCTTTTTTTAATATTTACAATTAAAATATTAATTGAAAGTAATCTGTCAATTTAACTGTCCATTTCTGGATACATATGTCCAAACATTTTCTTCCTTACTCTTGAAACTCCTCCGGTTTCTACAACATTACATACATGGTCTTTTTTACGGCGCATTTTATCGCGCCGGACAGCTTGATGGATCGCGAGTCGCGTGGCAGCAAGGACGAATGTCGTAAAGTAAATAAGATTATGCACCGACTACCTGTTGATCCGCGTCATAGCCTGAAGAAGCTATCAGTTTTTAGAATGGCATAACATTCGGTGCGAATGCAAGTTGTACTCGAGCCTCATTGCTGGAACTTCGAGATCGTGCAGCTCGAAACTTCGAGATTGATCGAGGTATCTCGAAACTAATATGTGCCGATATCAACGTAAAAATCTACGAAGGGTTCGCCTACAAGGGTTTGGAGAAGTTTAAAAAAAAGTCTTAGAAATAAAAAGTCAATTCATCTTCCCCGAGTTTCTCGACAGGTAAAACTATTTTTACGCTGAACCGTTCGATACGAATGTACTAATTAGAGAGCTGAGGGGAATAGATAACGTTTTAGAAATATATAAAAGGGTTCAGTAATCTCATTTCACTTTCAGAAAGATTGCGGTAACCCGGGAAAGTGAGACTCTGATCAATTCTTTCGTACTACTTCTCGAGCAGCGTAATTGTTCGGGGGATAACAAGTCCGATCGTATATACAAGAAATAACGCGACACTCGGGAAATATGGTTCCCGCGTTGCTAAGCTTGTTAACAGTAAGTAACTTCGTAAGGAAGAGAATTTCCGAGATATGTTTACTAACGCTTTGTAACTTGAAAATTGCACAGAACGGCTCTTTGTATAGCAATTTTCGAGATAATTGGTTGTCTAGTTTCCCTATTCGAATATTGTACATTATGTATACCTAAAAACTCGCAAGTACTTATTTAGATCATACGTCTATGCGATATTTCGCACTGACGCAAACCCTGTTGCGTCAATAGTTTGATATATGCCGGTGCTCTCGCCGATAATTTTTGACCCGAGAGGCGAGCGAAGGACCAGAAGAAAGCGCGACATGCCGACGTTCCATTCTCTCTTAAGCTTCGTCATGACGAGATCAGGCGCACGCGATAAAAAGGAAAGGAAAAAAAAAAGAAGAAGAAAACGAAAGGGGGGCAGCGAGGAGCAAAAGTATATGTATGTGTAGTATGTGTTTCGGTAGAGATTATGTCACTCACTCGGCGTTGGTCTCCGGCGTGGGCAGATCACCGATGGTCGTCAGCGTCAGGGTGGACCAGTAGAGGGAGCCGAGATACTTCCTGGTCAGGGTTTCGTACGGACCGGGCCGGTACGGGTACACCCAGTCGCCCTGGAAGCCTTCGGCTTCGCTCAGCAAGTAGTAAAAGCAGCCGAACCAGTGCGCCAGTATGAGCAGTATGTGAATGAGATTCAGCACGCGCCAGAGATTCGGATAGACCGTACGCGACTCCACCATATAGTAATAATTGTACACGCGGTAGATCTTGAGGAACCTGGGAAACCTCAGCATGGGATTGCTGCCGAGGTTCACCTGGAGCAGATCGAGCGGCAGCAGCGCGAACAAATCCAGAACGAAAGACTTGGACTTAAGATAGTGACCGGCGAGCTTCCGACTGTTATAGACCATCAGGCCTTGCTCCAGGTAGCCGGTGCGAAACTGCACCACCACGTCCAGGAAGAACACGGCGTCAGTAAAGCCGTCGCAGGCGAGCCAGGTGGTGGGCGCCAGCGCCTGCAACTCCGGCAGACTCTGACGGACGATCAGCGTCCAGAGGTTGTACAGGACGCAAGCCGACAGCAACATCAGCCAGTAATAGTAGAAGTTCTCGTCAGGATTAACCACGGTCTTGGGTGGTTTCTGAGGCCTACGGGGTCGCCTGCGGCGTCGGCTACCCGTCTCCTTGTCGGTCGCGTCCCCATCGCCCTCACCGGTGTCGAGAGTCTCCTGACTCTCTGGTATTTGTCGAGTGGAGAACCTTTTCAGAAACGAATCTTCGCGCTTCAGCGGCGGCTTCTTTTGAATCGTGGTGATCGCCGAGGTCAGCTGCACGGTCGTGCGCAGTTTCATCCATCGTTGATTGCTCTTCGTTCTGCGGGCAGAAAGATAAATAGGTCGCCAGTCAAAGACAAAAAAAAAACGGAGCGCGGATCCCGCGAATCCGCTCGGTCGAACCTGCTCCTGTCAATTCAGCTTTATAGTAAACATTAATTTTAACATAACACTAATCCAAAGTAAGTTGGAAAAATTCTCAAGCCTACAATAAACATATAAATGACACACCCGATTATGTCGCTCCTTTAATCAGGTTATCATGTTAACTTTCGTTCGACGTAAGTAATGAAAAGATAAAAATCACCATTGTTCACAGATTGATTGCAGATCAAAAAAAAATACAGTTCATAAACCGTGTATAAAGGCAATATCTGAGTAATACCAAGGAAAAAACGACTGTCGGCTAGAGATATCTTAACTATCGTAGACATAAGAGCAATATCTTCAATTATAAAAATATTAATTCCACGTAGCCCCACGTTCTTCTCTCGTCTGGTTAAATGGAGTCGTTTTAAATGCGTAGCTAAATATTGAGGGCTAATTAAACATCAACGATCAGGAAATCGTCCGTGAAAATAAAACGCCCTCGCAAACATTATATGTACGTAAGCACTCGATATATTGGGATCGTAATTCCGTCCGGAATATTTTCGATGCACTTATTCGAGTGATATGCGGTGAATAATTTTTTTTTTTCATCGAAGGGAAGAATTTAATAAAATTATTTAATGAAAGAACGATTTAATGAAAGAACTTGTATTGTTTAAATATCAACGCTATGCATTTTCGATATGCGGCGGCAAATTTACGTCACGCGCTATTTTATCAGATTTAATCGTACGCATTGATCTATGAATTATCAGACGGCGCGGCGTTTATACGCGAAAAGATAAAATTCAAACGTGATAAAGAGGCTTTCAATGCGCGCGATACAAAATGCCGTTAGAGATATCCTCTATTCAATCGATCGAAATCCCGTCCTGCGACAAATCCGACTATTTTTCCAGCTGTTCCTTCGCGGCAAAGAAACCGATAAGCACGAATTGTCGCACAATAAATAATCATACGTCTCTCGAGTTTATCTATGAGAATTAAGTGAATCGTGTTATATACAAGTATCCCCCTGCAGGAACCGAGTATGTACTTTAAAGACTGATTTATCCGGACGGAAACAATCTGTTCCGATGACGCGTGCCGGGTTTATGAAAGTACCAATGGGTAAAATCATTTATCATCCAAATAAGGAGTGCAGATCAATGAGGGTCAATATTTTCTGCTTCTCGCGTTCTCGAATGTCATATTTTCTTTTCAAATATAATATGAGTGAAAAAATTATATTCTTATTAACGCACATCACCTTGTAAATTGTTAATTTTTAAAAATGTGACGAAACACGAAGCTGCAAAAACAATCACTGCAATTTCACAATCTCAATATTATTTTAAACAATGAAAATTTGAATGTAAATTAATCCCCCGTTAATTGTGCTGCTTTTTATGCGGGGATGCAATTGAGTACTTTCCAACACACGCATTACGTATCCACTTTCATTATTTTCCGCAATGTTATACAATTAAATAAAAAATATCGAAAATATATCGTTTATGTAATATAAAATTTCTTCAAATTAAAAGTAATAAATACGATAATATCTAGAATTGTAGATGAATTTGGGACAGGCGTGGTAAACTACTCGAACAATTTATCAAATTTTCAAATCTACGGAGAGAATATTTTACATCTCGCGCATGAAAACCGATTAATTAGGAAATACTGTGTGATTTTCGGAATCATGAATCACTCTTACAAAAGAGATATCGCTGGCGAATGCATCGTCGCACTCCCGCGGAATTCGAGTCAACCGTATCTATCGTCGCAAAAGATACGATACGATTGCGGCTGATAGATACGATTAATCCGCTCGCACGTGGAGAGACGACGAATTCGCGTTTTCGAGATTTAGTGAGACATGCGAGTTTCGCCGCAGTCGTACGCGCGTATATCGTCCTGAAGGAAATACGATCGCACGACGCACAAGCGTGACTTTTAATCGGGATTCCACGTGACTGCAAATGCCGAGAGTTCCTCTCGGATTCTTTCTCGGAGATCTCATGCACACATGAGCCTCGTCGCGCGACGTCACGCAGGAATCGCGCAGAAAACACATCACAAGACGCCTTCGTTCCGCAGTCCTCGCTATCATCTATTTATCTAACAAACATACACGAAGGTATATGAAGGTACATGGGTACATATGCCTACTATTCGTTCCATTCTTCAAACCTAATGAAACGGGAGGAATACATCATTCTTTTTTTAAAAATCTTTTCGAGAAGGTCAAATACACACTCGTCGTACTCTCTAAGGTCTATACAAGATAGGTAGTTCTTGCTTGAAATTAGAAACGAGCGAGAATCGAGATCAGATCAATTAGCTAAAGTGTCAGATGGATAGGAGGCAGACAGACAGACAGACAGACAGACAGACAGACAGACAGACAGACAGACAGACAGACATACAGACGGACAGACAAACAAACAGACAGACAGATAGACAGAGACAGAGACACTGAAAAATTGCATACGTTAGACAAAGACAGAAACTAAAGGTCATTATTATGCCACTACGCATTCTTGAATTGTTAATGTAACATTCATGTACTGTGTTCTAGCGTAAGATGTAAGTGTAGTGTTGTGTCGTTCGCGCTTGTATTATATAATCCTGTAAACTGGAACGCATTCTGATGCTGCAGATCTTTCTTCCTTACCGCTATAATAAATTACGTTTTT
Source organism: Monomorium pharaonis (assembly GCF_013373865.1). Taxonomy (NCBI): domain Eukaryota; kingdom Metazoa; phylum Arthropoda; class Insecta; order Hymenoptera; family Formicidae; genus Monomorium; species Monomorium pharaonis. The sequence continues at coordinate 2,947,564 of NC_050473.1, forward strand.
TTTTTTCTATTGAGGGATAATTCGAACACCCAACGCTGCGTCAGTAAACGTGTTTATTTTAAATGTCAGTTGAATCTATTCTAAAGCAATTCTACCGTTAGTATCGAGTTAGAATAATCGTTTCGCTTATGGAAATTCAACTGTCATCTACGTGAAAAAATATCCCGAAAGGAAACACTTCGGAGTATCATAAATTAATAACTTTTGGCGACCGCGATATTTACCGATGGCTTTCTATATTGTAAAAAAAAAGGAGAGAGAAATAAAATTTAAAGTATTCGGGATTTTGAGGTGTGCACGACGGTTAAAAATTCGCGAATATATCAATGCCGATGTAACGCGAAACGATTGCCACGCGGGCTAGCTCGTTTCAAATCGTACACCAATACCAATATCAATAGACCAATACCAATAGAGGAGAAATATTTCATTCGCGGTGTGAGATTAATCGTGATCAGTCGCTCGGCGGCTATTAATTCAAGCGTATCGCATTTCCTGGTCAATCGGATCGCGCCACGATACAAAGCAAATGGTGAAAATAAGCCGTGCTATCGATACGTGTGTATTCATCAGCGCGCTAAATGCACGAATGACAGGGCAGAGTGCACGAATTCCGCTTCTACAACGACATGTACCATTCTCTCGCTACCGGATGCTCCTTGCGTCGCCGTTCGTTTCAATTTAATATTAATGATTTAGTACCCACAAAGAAACTTGCGCGGTAACCGAGATGTCTCGTTGATCATCTCAGTGAAAGTATTCGATTAAAGTTGGCAAATTTCACTTGCAAATTACAAGCAAGCGGATCGTTGATCAGTGGAATAAAGCCGCCGAGCGAGCAATCAACGTGTAAATTCGTGTAGTAAGTTTATTATCAACGTTTGAAATTTCCAAGTCTCAACGGATATCAGAGAACAGATGCAGCGGTCACCTGTCAGCTAATCTAATACAGAATGGAACACGAGTCGTACAGTAATCTGAGGTAACAAAGTAGGAGAACGGCAAGAGAGAGAGAGAAAGAGAGAGAGAGAGAGAGAGAGAGAGAGAGAGAAAGAGAGAGAGAGAGAGAGAGAGAGGATAGGATAGAATTGCAGTGAGCCAGTAGCAAGTTACTTTCGTGCGGTTTCATGTCGAATGCAGGGTGACGTTCACGAGGTAAAACGATCGGATCGACACTCGAGCCTTTCGCAACACTTACCCGCAATTCCGTCATTTAATAATACCGACATACTTTAAGGCAATTATATTAAATTGTAAGTTCAACACGACGCGCGCGTCCGTCGATAATCGATCGTCTAGAATTACGTATGCAAATGTGTTGTTATAGATCGCCATTTATTCGATTGTATTTTACGTGATTGATGCAAAGATAAATGTGTCTGACACATGACATTTTGTCACACTCTACAAAGTGTAACAAAGGTGTAATAAAAGTTGCACTTTTAAAAAAACGTTTTTCGATTTCAGTTAGTTTCCCCGCACATCGCTTTACAAGAATGTTACCTTCGGCACTAAATTTATCTAACTGAATCGGCACTTTTGTGATTCTTTTTTTATAGTCAAAATCAATAGTTACAAAGTCGATAATCTCGTACGCGACCTACGCCGTTGCCTTCGACACGGCGATGTTTTTCTTCCATACAAACCTTATTGCAGATCGTACATTTACTTAGTGAAGTTTCGTGCCCTCGTAAAATTTTTACGTTCCTTCGTTTTACGTCGGTGATCGGCCGTGGTATCGCGATAGGAACAACATCAAAACAGAACTGCAACGTGCTCGCAGTCGAGAGACGTTCTTGAATAATTCACTCGTTGTTGAAAATCCGCGAAATGCTTTTAAAACTAGTCTCGAGGACCGGAACGTAGTTCAAAAAATCGGAATCCCTCGTAGTGTTCGATTCTATCGTGTACACGGAATGAATAATTGACAAGATGCAAACACCGGCGCGCGAAATCTTCAATACTATTTTAAAAACAAAACCACTTCCGTAAGTCCCGAGACTTTTCTTCCTTTCAAAAAATCGTGTGTAAGTTAGCGACTAGAAATTCTAACGAACCAACAAACATTTTATTGTCAATGATTTTAAATAATACCGTAACTGCCAGAAAAAAATTAAAGTATAAAATAATTTCGAATCTAGTAAAATCTTGAATACAATTGAGTTATTTATTATAATAATTAATGTGTATAAAAATATACAAAATTTAAAATCTTCTTGATTCACGTTATTCATTAATTAATTACTTAACCAATTTCAAGTTGAGATCTCATAAAAAAAAACAATTATTTCTTCACGAATAATTTTTATATTGCACGATAAGGAACACTGTGCGAGACGTGTAACGCTTTTAAAAATAAAGTTCCAAAAGCACACATGTTGACTACAAGTGAATGCTTCAAGGCACCGTGCCGAGCTCCCAACGCAATTCGTGACAGTTTTGCGTGTATGCCTATGTCAGTGTGTCAGACTTGTGTGTGTGTGTGTGTGTGTGTGTGTATGTGTGCGGATGACAGTGCCAGAGGTTACCGTCCATATCTGCTAATGGCGGGAGTACCTCTTGATTTTGCGTAGAGAGGAATATAACGCCATGACCGCGCGTACGTTACTCCATTTTTGCGAGCCCCTCGAGCTACGGGACCTCCTGGCTGCTGCTGCTGCTGCTGCCGCTGCGGGTATCTCTGTATCGAGGGCGTAGCTCTCCTGCGATTCCGAGGTGGTCGAGGTGGCGGCAGGCCCAGCAACAGCACCAGCCGACCTGCTCGCGAAGACTCGTCGATGATGGTCCGAGATGGCGTTTCGCCGACGGTAGATCTCCGATGACCTGCGAAGAAGATACAGAGAACCCACACGGGTTGCCTCTCCCTCCCGCGCGCACCCTCTTTCTCACTGTCTCTATCTCTCGCACACGCATACTCGTCCATGCACATTCATGCTCTTTCTGCCCTTCTTCTCTTTCACGCACCTTCCGCGCGACCTGACCCCGAGATACACTCGCCCTGGGATGCGTTATGTATGAGTGAGTGATACAACATCCGCTTCAAACGAGATGGTTTCCTTTAATGTCGGCATAATTTCTTCACACGAGTCCGTACTACGCGTCTGTTAGTTTTTCCCCGGCTCCCGGGAGATCGTTTCGCTCGTATAACGCGTGTTGTGGATAAATATTAATTCTAAAAGTAATACTAAGAGGTCAATTACTGCGCGCAGCGCGAAGAAAAGGGGGGAAAAGTAAAGAAGATCAAGCTCTGAATACAAATTTTCTTCAAAGTTTGTTTAAAATCCAAGCGGGAAAAATCAACGAGATCTCACGAGTTTCCGGATTTTCATTCCAAGTTCAAATAGGAAATGGGCTTTTAAAGCTTCGTATTTAAGCCGCGGAGCGTATATATATATCACGTGAACGTATTTCTCTTAACAATGACTAATTCCCGATGCAACGTGACTTGTAGTTCTCACGCCGCACTTTAGGTCTCGAGCCGTGATCGATAACACGTTCGGGATATCTACAGCTGAAACAACGGTCTCGCAAAAAAAGAAGTTACGTTCATCACGGGGAACGATCTCGCACGAAAGCGACGTAATACAGTTATGGCTTGTAACATATATCATTGAGTACGTGAACAGGTTTTATCACTCACGTCTTCTCTCTTTCTCGCATACTCGTTCTTTAAGTCACTCTCGTTACTTCTCTCGCACACAGAGGCGCAATCACAGGCAATCCTTCATCCTTTCCTTTCCGTGTCCGTCTGCCCATCTCCATATCACATCACGTGAAAAATGAGCCACCCGCTGAAAACTCGCCAACCGATGCGATACGTAACGCTAAATTCATTTATCCTCTTTCAGCCATAAAAAAAAAGAATTCTGCCGCTTTTAACGACAGAGATTGGACGCCACGACATATCGCGACATTAATTGCCGCGACGCGTGAATTCGATAACGCCGACGGTTTGCAGAGTGCGATTTACACCATCGGGATTGCGGGAATACGATTGCGGCGGAATCGCCGCGTTCGAGGGACGAGGGGATACGAGCGGCATGGGAAAACGGGAGCCTGGACCCGCGGAGTTTAGGAGATGGATCCATGCTGAATAAATAAAGGCGGAACTTTTGCTGATTGTGCGCCTTGTTCGCGCGAGATGCCATGCGTGTTGAAAAGTCGCAGTGAAAGAGGAACGAAGAAGGAGGAAAAAGGAAAAACAGACACGCGGGACAGACAGCGAGCAGCGAGTCCCTGTCGGACGCAAAACTTCGACTTGGAAATTAGTTCCGTCGCCCTTGCCAATTATTCCGCGCGCGGAAATTTTAATTCTACTTTAATATTACAGAAACCAGACTTCCCCCTCCGCCTCTCTCTCTCTCTCTCTCTTTCTTTTGGTAAATTCACTTTGTTCAGTGTGCATGTATTCTATTATTTCTACTGAACTAATCTAAGGACTGATCAAGCGCAATCTGTTTTTCTTTCATACAAGAACTTAAAGAGAAAGAGAGAGAAAGAGGAGAGAAAGATTAATTCATATTTAATTTTATAAACTTGCATTTATCGCGATAAAATAAAGATTTATAACAGAATTCCTAAGATTTCGCAGAAGAATAAAATGCTCGTACATTTCCCGCTTTGTATTCGCCGAACTTTCCCAATGTTCCCTCACATTCTTCGTAATGATTAGAAGTGTCATGATCAAATGCACCTGGGAAGAGATACACGAGAAATTCGCACGAAACAGGAGAAGAATTATCGCTGGAAAGTCATACTCGATTTCCTTCGAGCTTGTCTCGCTGTCGTCGTTAATTTTGGCGTGTTCCCTAGTCAATGACGTTAATCCGCAGTTAGAGGTCTTTTCAAAACGCTCGATCGAAGTTTCGACAGCGCGTACAGGGACATTTAACCCAGAACTTTCGATTGGACACCCTATTAAACGATACATGTCAGATACCTACCGCCATGAAATCTGAGACACTACTGAAGGGAGAGACCGGTTACTCATCCCACGACCGTTCACCTACTTTACAATAACTGACCCAGTTAACTTCATTCCCAAGTTCTCTTCTTCCCCCTTACAAAACTCACAATATTACTTCGGCTCTCTGCCAAGAGTGGAAACTATTTTACCTTTACGTACTCGCACGTTCCATTAGCGCGTCGCCGTCAACGATGTTATTTTATTGACTTTATTAACGACTCCACCAACCTCACCACAGCATCGCAGAGAAGAAGTCTCGATAAATACAATAAACGAATAATCCAATCAAAAGTTTTTCCGCTCGATTTCCCGTACGTAGTCGCCGTTAGCCGTTCTGGTACAAAGTCTTTTCGAGATATCCAATGTATATACGGCCGTTTCGAGTCGCTTGCAGATATACAGATCGATTTGCAGCTTACGTTCTCAGCCAAATTGCTCCTTCGCGGTAAAGTATGCTTACAGTATCGCGACTAAACACGCGAGATTTCTTTGTCCGTTCGATTAAATGTGGAAACGGGTGAAGCTGAATCCGCTTAAATCTAAAGCTAACGCGAGTTTCACATGCACGGTCGCGTTTGACCACGGTGTTCGTCATTCCTCGAGCGGAGCCAGAAAAAAAATATAATCGAATTAATGAGATAATCTCGTGTTTTCTTCAATCATCCGAGAGCCGGTCGACGTTTTCTGAAAAGAAAATACTCGGTCTCGTAATTCTTGAGACAATAAAAAGTTCTTCAAACTTCTCTTCACTTATTTAAAGTGGCACAGTAAAATATTAAACTACAGACTTTATTCGGGAACATCCTTCACATCACTTTGCATGAGAAACAGTTCAATCAACATAAAAAATGTGACAGTCTTTTCTCTCTCTTCTTTTTCGGGAAAAAATGTCTTGTGTAATATTAGCAATCAATTTTTACAATATCTGCGCTTTATAAAGTTAAAGTCTATCATAAATTTAACGATTATCTAGTTTCGAGAGATTGTGGTGACCTAAACTTCCACTTAATTTATGTCCTCCCGAAAAGGAAGGAGATCAGGTTTCAATGAAAAATATCGTGTTTGTTTCTCGCTACTTTCTGGAGGAGTCGCGAAATAAAGATATGTACCTGCGACGTAACGCGAAAAGTGAGCAACGCAAGACACGTTGAAGTGTCTCGCTCGTCTGCCTCTGCCGCTTCTACGATCGTGTCGTGCCTCTACAACAACGCCATGACGGTGTTAATAAATGACATTCCGTTATCTATTTACCCTCCGATATTTTCCGCCTTGGACATTATATACGTCGATAAATTGAAAAGCTCCGTTAAGGAATTTGTTGGAGAAAAAAAGAACAAAAGGTTTTGCGAAAGCAAAATAATCTAAGAGAAAATTGAAAACGTCTTATTTAAGTTGTAGGTCGTTTAATTACTAAAAATCGAGATATCATAAATTTCTATACGAGTAATAATCGGAATGTTACCGGATAACTCAAGAGAAAATTGAAAACGTCTCGTTCGAACCGCGGTTATTCAATTACTGATTGTTGAAAATCGAGCAATTACAACGCCAGAGAAAGAAGAGAAAGAGAGAAAGAGAGAAGTCTTTAAAAACCAGAAATAATAGTCCGGCTCGTATATTTTCCAATGAAACAGAGGTAACGTCAACGCTGGCAATGAACTCCGTTACATTCGTTCTTATCGCGTTGGGAAATGAAGAATTTTTTATGGAAATCCTATGACATACTTGTCGGGTCCTCGTAAAAGGTTGCTTTGTCAAGAACGATTGTACGACTTCAGAACAGTGCGCTTATTTTCATTTCAGAATAAAGTAACGCTCAGTATCGCTTTTCTACTTTAGGGGCGCACCAAGCATAATTTCCAAAATAAATTTCACAAAATTTAACTCAAAGTGTTTGTTTCGTCGAAAAATTGTAAAATTAAGGAAAAGCAGGAAGAGAGGCAGTAATAAATAAGAAAAAAAATTATTTTTTCTTTATCTCTCATGAATGACTTATTCGTAAAAGAAAAAAAAACACGATAGTGTTTTAACATTTGAAACAAAAAAAAAATGCAATGTGTAATGATAATTTTAAAATAATGCGCGGTATCAGACGGTTAAAAACACGTTTTATTTATTGTTCTAAAAATTCTGCTTTTATGGATAAGGATTTACGCGGAACGCGTGATGAAGCATTTATGTTTCCAGTTAACGGTGAAAAATATTTAGCGATGTTCTCACTCAACTCTCGAATATCAGGGAATCCGTATACGCTTCTGACGAACTTCTCGTGATATGTACAGTAGAATACGGGTGATCACGTAATCTAACGAGTACTTGCGTTTCTGATTAAAAATCACCGCTGGCATGCTCTTCACGTTCTCTCAGACGGAAAATGTACGAACGCGGGATTCGGAGCGAGACCATTACATAGTTTACTTAAGATGCACACGGATGCTCACGACTTATAGTCCCCTCGCTTCAATTAGAAAGTAATTAACCGCGTTATCGTGTGACAATTGGAGTACTAGCGATGTAATGAGAATCTAACGAATCCGATTTCTTTAAAGTTGCGTGTACAACTCGACAAGTATGCATCATTCTACTTATAATATTTAAGACATCAATAAAGAAGATATAAAAAAATATTTCGCAACTTAAAATAAAATAAAAAAGTTGTGTCCTATTTCTGACTTAAAATCTGTCATTATCGCGCGAATTTCTTTAATCTCTTTTCCGTAAGGTTTTTTTTTATTGAAAGCAGATTTGTTCATTAAAATAGTCTTTCCTCGAGGAAAAAAAAATTCAGCCTCGCGATAAAGACGACTGTTTCACGATATCTCCGCGAGAGGTAATATTACGGTCCGCGATATCGCACGACAAGAAAGTATTGCCTCGAGATATAATTCCGAGCCAGAAGAAAATCTCACGTTTTGCATCCAAGCGAAAACGGGTCGCGTCTCCGTCGAACGCGAGAGAGCTCTCTGTAATTGGCCTGAGAATAATAATCCACGCTGAAATGATCGCCGGATCGAATTATTAGAGCTGCACTAACGTCATTAGAGCAAACTTGGTCGGCGTATCGATACACGAAAAACGTTATCGTGTTATAGGATTCCCCAATAAACAGCGTATAAATCATCGTCTATCTCAGGTTCACTCTCCATTCTCTTTGCAAATTAATTGTGAAATCAGTTCAGGGCCGATAGTGCAACGCGAATAACAGTTGGACTCGACTGATTTTAAGTTAGCAATCTTTCAATATTTTTATTCAGAAATTCGCAAACGTGTGATTTGAAAGCATTTGGATATATAGAAAGTATATCGATATATTGCACACTCCAACTTTAAAACTAAAATTTTTGTATTAAATTTTCGACTCAATATTAAATATTTTAAAAATATTTTTTAAATATTTATAAACAAGACTGATATGGCATGAATTTCAGATTTTTCCATTTCGATTTATTAAGCGTAACATCCAGCTTCATAACATTCTTTATCTGCCATGATTGATGAAACAAACTGAAAAGCTTTTCCGTAAAATTTCGCTCTATTAGGATTTGCCGGATTATATTTTCTCGCGCTTACTTGCACGCAAGATTTCACCGAGTTATCATTCCCATTATCGCTTTCGCTGTGAAACGAGAGTTGCCCGAGGTGGAAAGACGAACATTGGATCGCACGTTGAAAAAGCTTCGACGCGATCAACCGAGTGTATAAGAAGGAGATTAAGTCTCGTTCCTTTCGAACTTCGAGAACGAACTTTAATGGTGGCCGAAGCAATCGAGAGCTTAAACATTTCGCAAAGAGCACGGTGAATTGAGAGGTTTCAAGTTAGTGATGAGCCTTAAAACTTCTCTTTTATCCTGCTTTGATACGTGTCAACATATTTTTCATCTGACTAGCGTGAAATCCCTGTGCGAACTGAATTTCTCATTAGGCATCATAATATTTTTTGCGAAAACATTGGAAAGAAGAAAATTAAAAACTTCTCTTTAGAAAAAAATAGGGAAAGAAGAGATTAAACTGTATTTAGAAAAATATAAGAATAAAAATACAAGAGCAGTAAACATAGAAAAAATAAAAAATGATAGAACATAAAATTAGGATAATTAATTCTTTGCAAAAACATTACGCTTATATTCTGTATCAATTCAATCTATCGTTAATTCAGTCGTATTTCTCATGCACATATTCCTTTAATTTATACTACTGTAATCAGATAAAGCGCGCATGTATTTTGTACAAATATATAATATATATAATTTCCATTATATTACAGCAAATATACAGTTGATTTAAATAAATGTATGACTCATTTATAATACATGCTATCTAATGTGTACTATCGCAAAGGATTAAAGTTTCCATCTGCAAAATCAGCATGAAAAAAATTATTTTGTGTGTTGGCGATAGTAAAAAATTGATAACAAAAAGTTTATGTTACCTAATAATTTATAACAAAATGTAAAAAATTTTCAGTTTTTTTAACATTATGCTTCACCGTGTTAAATTTCTCTCACGAGAAAAACTGAGTTTTCGAAAATAAATTTTTATAGAGATACAAGTTTTGAAAAATTAAAACTATTCAACGTTTCTGACTACCGTATCCTATCAACTTCAATATTTTACCCGCGTATATTCAGATAATATTCAGATAATCGTGTTACGTGCCGCTTGCACAATCCGGAGTAAAAAAGTCATTATTTGTGACAAACACTCGGCTGAAGCAAAGTGTATATACCAAGTGTATATATCAGTTGTATACATAGTAAATATTTCACATTGGGAATTAGCGTATTCATTGGACACGCGTGTAATTACTAGGCGGAAGGGGGAGAAATGTTACATATGTTCAAATGTTGAAGCGAAACACGAGAGGGTGACTCTCACTCGCAAATTCATCATCGCCCGATTAAAGTCCAATCCATTATGATCGCGAAATGTTACGCCTGAAATTTACCACGTCGTTTTGAAAGTGTATTTTCGATGCATGTGACGTTGCCGAAACGCATTGCAACGCGAAAATCGAATAATGAGGACGATCCGCTATTATAGCTTAAAGTGATTTGAATTACTACAATTTGCGTAAAAGTATTTTGTGAATTGATAATTTCACGATGTTACTTTGCGAACATAACTTACCGTCATTATATACATATAAAAGAGAGAGAGAGAGAGAGAGAGAGAGAGAGAGAGAGAAAGAGAGAGAGAGAGAGAGAGAGAGAGAGAGAGAGAGAGAGAGAGAACCGGTAATTAACCAGTAATTAATACTTTGTTTTGCACGATTAACTGAGAATTTTATTTCACTAATATCGTTTTGTACTGACAGCTATTAAAAAACTGCTATGATATATTAATGCTTTACGTTTTGTTGTCTGTAACAAATGTAAAATAATGCAGCGAGATTCGTTAAATATTCGATCAAGTGCTACACGTGGAAACTCAAAGTACTTGACGTATTTTCACTGTTTAACCTACACAATAGCTTTGATCTCTACGATTTCGATTGAGGCGTAAACAAAATATTAATCCGGAATACTTGTAATTTTTTCATAAACACATAGATATCGGAAACTTTTGATGTCTGTTTACATTATGTAAAAAAAACCTTAAAAAGTTTGCAAAAAAATTGTAAGGATTTTATCGCGTTTGGTTTTAAATAAGAAATCTTATTTTTTTTTTTTCCCCCATTAAAGACTAGAGTAGCTAAAGTTTAATAAGGTAGCAAGTTTATGTGAGGTCTAAAAAGGGGATATTCTAGTATATACTATATCGTTGCTACATAGGTAGTCACGCTTATCGTTAAATATTGGATATTAATGCACGTTGAAAGCAAAATCATTAGTGGCACTTAGAGCACTCCCGCCATGAGCGGGGTCAAACAAACCAAGTATAAAATAAAATTTACCAAGTATTGCAATTTGCACGTGGCATAGAAACGTCACAGGAAATGCAGCAAACAGCCATAGGCGCAATTAACTGTTGTCATGATCACAACGGGATTCGAGAAACGCCCAAAGAAAAAAGTACGACGAAATTCAGCAGCGACTTTTTCCGCATTTTGGTTTTGTGCGAATTAATTCGTGCAAATTTGAACCGACGCAACCTGCGTACCGAGAGAAGACAGAGACCCATTTCGAGATTATATAGCGTACTGTCTGTCAATTGGGAACAACCAGTCGCCCTTTTTTTAGTAAAGAGAGGAAAAAGTCGAGGAAAATGGTTAAAGGAGAATCTTGTGTATGGTTCAGCGTTATCTAATTTTCTATAAAACCCCATCTTCAGAGATGCACTCGGGATATTTTTCTTTGCTATTTCTTTCCTGGTTCACGTAAAAAAAGCAGCAGCAGTCAATCGCCTCTATTCAAAAACCTCCCTGTATATACGCGAGCACACATAAAAATTATAGAAATTGATTGAATCTCCTTGATTGGACACTTAAATCAGTGGCGGCTGATTGATGCGCTTAAATTAGTATGCAATTGATCAATTGTACAGCGGGACAAGAAATATAGAGTAGTTATACCCTGCGTAAATGAGAAATATAAAGTAGTTATTTCTGAGCATATGTATATAGGCAAATTTCCGTGTACCTCTCAATCATGTTTCTTAAATTAACAATTAACGACCGATATTTAACGTGTGCATTATGCATTATTTCTCAATCAATTATATATGTTTCAGTTTTAATGCAGTTCCATGCAAGAAGAAGATAGAAAAATATTTATTATTGAGGGAGAACGAAGCACACAGATAGATGTATTTATTCCATAAACTTTGATCTCATGCCGCATGGCATGATGTGCAGAATATAATTACAAATTTAATCGCACGTAACAGAACGCACACGTTAACGAGTTTCATGTTTAATGAGCTTAACGTTAAATTGTTAACTAATATGATGGACGCGGAAACAGCATTCATAATAAATTGTAGGAAAGGACAATCATTAGTTCCCGCACTAGCAATCTTTTAATTATGATGATTTTATAATCTGCGTATTTGCATTTCGCAATCAGAAATTTGAGATACATGAAAATAATAAATTAATAAATTAATATAACTTAAATAGTAAATAATAAATTAATATGACTAATTTCAGTCGATATAATATAATATATATGACATATTTTAAATACATAAACATAGATAAATTCACTTTCTAAAGAATCTTAACGTTCAAACGTGTAACACGGAAATCTGCTCATATTAAAACCACCATAAAAACATATAAAAAAATTAGTTGCGCGAAACTGTTTTTCCATCTACGTATCATCGCGCGTGACAAAACGCAAAGAGCTAAAAATCAGAACAATTACAAATGATCAAGATGCAAGGATGCGTCAGAAATCACTAACCTCGATCCTCCGTGGCTGTTGGACCGCCTACCGCTGCTCTCCTCATCCTCATCGTCTTCTTCGTCCCTCGAGGTAGCTAGCGACTGGGGAACCGAAGAGGGAGCGCTGCTGCCAGAATCGGGCCCGGGGCCCATCCTCGAACCGGAAGCACTGCTGCAAGACGGCACCAGACCACCCTCTCCCTGCCCTTCCTCCTCCACCCGATCCACCTGTAATGTTACATAACCATTCAATTTTTTTTTTTTAATTAATGTTCCAAAAATATGCGTAATAAAATAAATCAACTGCATAGGTAATCGATTTAATTTCTTTCTATTTGAATAAGTTATTCAAATGTATATTTTGTGTAAACTTAATTATAACAGAAATTTTAATTCAATGTTAAATAATACCAAATTCTATTTAATCAGTACATTGGGAGATTAAATAAAGGATTATAAACTTTAGAATTGACCCGCGCAAATCAATGATGTACAGAGTGACATTTCGTGGATCAAAACGCGGCAAGAACGCGACAACTTTTTCCATCATGTCGCCTACACAGATATCGAGATCATTGGCTTAGTAATACAAAAGGTCATAGATATCACAAACGACAGCGTTCAATAGCACGTTATATTTGATCATAAAAAGCCAGAAAGCATTACCATTTAAAAGGGGATTTTCTTTGCGCCTTCGGCGTCATTTTACGATACAGAAATGACTAAAATGGCAGGAAGCTACATATCGTTAGCAATATTGCTCTGCTTCGATATATAAAAGACACTTTAATATATTTTTATTTGAAGTATTTCGATATATCACGCCCTTAAATCAATATTCTATTCCGTTGCGTTGGAAGACCGATCACGCGTCCAGGAGCTCATCAAGCCGTATCCAGACCAAGCAAACAGGCACGAACAAACACGAATAAACAACTTGGTTCAATGAGTGCAAACGGCGGCAGCGTCGCAAGTCCTCGTATTTGTTCGCGCTCGTTCAGTTTGGACTCGACTTTAAATCATTGATTGGATGAGCGTGCTCTCGGATGAAGTGCTCTCGTTTCTCACCTTGTGACCGATCACGCGTGCACGAAAAGCTGCTTGAACGATGAGCAATCTCTTGGTATTTCGGAGGCAAAACGGAACGTTATATCTGATTAAAATGAAACTGTTGAAATTTCAAAGAATTGCGATTTCCAGTGTTTGATCTCTCTGCCATTAAAAATCGATACAGGAATCATAGCTAATCTCGATTCACAAAAATTTCCAATTGGAAGTCGTAAAAGTTACATGATGGGTTGTCTAATTGGAAGAGTGGAAAACAGAATAGTGAATACGTACCGTAATCTACTTACTGCACCGGATACTTTTAATTAGCTCTGACAGAGAATAGTAGTAGGAAAACAGAGAACAAAACAAAATAAGTTGGATCATGTACAGAATGTTTCTACGATAAATCTAAACTTGCACTTACATTTTCTGGCTAATTCAAAGCTAATTTTTACAGCAAAAGTCACAATTTTTATAGCAAAAGTCACAAGCATATTTAGATTTTCCATTTTTTTCTATAATTTTGCAATTTTAAATATTAAATAATTTGATTAACTTCAAATTAAAATTCTTTAAAGTAGTATCTATTTTTAAATCAAATGTCTATTAACATGTAAAATGAAATTAAAAAATAATACTTTGACATTTTTTCTATTATAAATTGATTAACAAAAAGTTTTCCAATTTCAATAGTTCTAAAGCTACATGCACCTTGATACTTTCATCAAGAAAGGATTTTCAACTTTATTAGCTAATCTCTGTTATAATTAAGATCGAGAGTTGTGGAATGTCCTGTATATTTCGCAATACCATGAGAGTGAGAGAAAATGCGTAATTGCATGACAAAGGATGCAAAAGTTGTTTACATCCAAAGCTCGAGGCGATATGCAAAATGCAATCGTGAACTCGCCGTCGGAGATTATAAACTTTAATTAACGAGATGTTGTTCCACCTTTAATAAATGATATTTCCTTGATGTTAACCAGTAAATTCCACGAATCTCAATTCTGAGATTATCATGAAAAAAAAAAAAAAGTATGGTACACATATACACACACACACATAGTATTAAAATTACATCTATAATTAATTCTTTACATTTTTAAGATTTTCATATTTTATATTCTAATAATTTATATTTTAAACAAATCAATAAACAAACAAAATACATTTTCCTACACTCCTAAATTCATCAGTAACGCACATAATCGAATCTACGTACACACAATTCGGAAAATAGATTTATCTCTCAATGCCATTGCGGTTGGTTAGAACTTGTGTTTCGTTTTAGGATCCTTGTGGTTAGATCTCTCTGTTCCGTTACGAGTTCTCAGTTCAAAACCTTAGCAGCTTAACTAACTGACCGAGAGAGAAAATACACCGCGCGTCTCTCCGAGAGGTCTTGTTTGCTGCAATTCGATGGAGCATTTATTGGAATATGAGAGATAAAATGTGTACTTACAGAGAATAAAAACTATTGTTTTCTTTTACTTAGATATTAAATTTAACTGTACTTTGCACGCGTATCTTATCCCGAAATGCACGTTGCTACTCGCGAAAGCGCCTGATTACATTACAATTTTTTTCCTCTTCTGTCCGCTAATGCGTGGAAGGATTTTCATGATTCTCACAAACGCGCCGGGGGCGTTAAAAAACAAATTATCCGTTTGTGTATTTGAAAGAGTTACGCGCACGAGAAGTGTTTAATGTGTCGAAAGAAAAGCGATACGCGGATGAACTCCCCTGGTATATACGATATCCGTGCATATGAACTGGACAAATAAGTATATAGCACAGCAGATATATAGATATATAGATATATATGTAGACACGAATACATATGTGCATAAGCAAGCATAGTTGATATACATATAGTTTATACATATACCATTCTGATTTACATATTCGCTTGAATTTTACCAGAGCGCGCACACAAAGACTCATCCGTACATTACATTTTATTTCGAATTCAGATACATCGGAAGTGTCAAGCGCATTAAATAAAGCTGCTAAACAGTTCGTTCTCGCTTCGTTTCTTTCGGTCATACAGAAACGGCCGACGTCGCGAATAATATTCGTTTGAAGAGCAAATAAAAGTTAAATGGAACTCGCGGGCGGGGCAACTTTGAGCTGCTTTTATCGGCAACGAAATATCTCGCGCTCGTGGTATTTACGTTATCGCGTTACGGGCAGTTTCGAAATCGAAGTTACGGCCGCAGAACGGTGGTCCCAACGTCGTAACGTGACCGATGGTAAAGATCGGTCCGGCGATTCGATGAGCGTTCGCTAAAATGTACAATATATAATGTACGTGTACAATATATAACGTGTATGACGCAATGCAGAGCGTAATGTAATCATGGAACTTTCGTAGAAGGTGTAGCCTTACCATCGAGACTCACGGTGTTGTTTGTTTCAAAAATGCGATTTATCAAAGATCAGAAATCCAATTTGAAATGTAAATATTTTACAATTATTTTAAAAACCTTTATTTAAAATTTCACAAATAAACGTGTACTTCATGTTGCGCAAGATTTCATCATATAATTTCATAAATATTTCTCTATTGAGAGATATATAATAATTAGCACATTAATAGAATTTCTGTACTTCTTGCTTTAGCATCAAAAACGAGATTGATGAATGGTACGAAGATGATCTTTCTGCTACAAAACTTGTGAGTTTATCAACCTTTGAGTTCATCAAATAAATATATACTGAGAAATAAAATATTCCTGAGTACTGTATCGATTGAGTCTAAAAAACTTCGTTCGCAGAAGAGACTTTGAATTCATGTGTAGTGCAGAAACAGCCACGTACCTTGACAAAGTTTTAGCAAAGCTAATAATATCAAGTAAACTTTCAATTTTATTCGTAAATAGTCTGGATTTCATGAGTTTATAAAGTTAATAGAGAACCTAATTACAAGTTACAATCTGAATCAACATTTAAAAACAGACTAATACTTGTCTATGATAACGTGCGCTCGCAAATTAAATCAGAATCAAGTGCTGCCTTGTTTGTCTCTTGCTCAATCAATTTCTGAATCTCCTGGATTCCGAGATTCCTATAAATGTCTATTTTATAAATGGCAAGTGAAAGGAAAGTGCTACAATTTAATAACGGTTGCAGGGAACGAAGTTTGTACTAGTGTAAATTTAGCTGAATTAAGTCTCTCTTAAATAAATGGGAACTGACAAGTAAAACAATCGAGACTGTCACAATAGAGCGAATGTGCAGTTAGCTATCAGAAATATAAATATAGAAATAAAGAGTAGCGTATCTTGTGCAGCCCAGTACTCTAAAGCTTAGCATAAAAGAAGATTTAAATGATAATGCATAGGATTTATTCTACTGCAAAGAATATCGTATCTCTCTTCCATCGCTCATATAAGACAAGCATTAATATTATAATAGTCATTTGTAGAGCACAACATGATTGTTTTGATAATAATAATACTAAAATCAATCTATTTAATTTGAAAATTTCATTATGTCATCATATATCCAATATTTTTTCCTTTTAATTTATGAACTTACTGAATAATAAAAATATAGTTTTCTTGATAAACTATATTTCTTTATATAAACAGATTATGTCTATTTCACGTCATATAAATTCATTTCAAATGGTGTCAGTATCGTTACAAACAGTGCGCTTTCAAGTTTCTGAATCGGAATCAATTTCAAATATCCGTATATCTAAACATTTGAATACTTAGGATCCTGCTACACAGACCACATGCACGATGGTTGATACAATAGTTAATCAGCACGCGCTAATACGGACACGCGACACGCGTCCCGAATTGCACATTGGTGCCATTGTTCTCCGCTCTTGCTCCAAGTGCGGAGCTTAACGATGCCCGGACAATAATAATATCTTTGTGCTAAAACACTACCCTCTTGAATGTAATACTTCTCCATGTCACCTACATCATTATAGTTACCCACTCTGCAAAGCACCGTACTGTGTAAATTCCGTTAACAACGCTCACGGGTATAAACTGCATTACTTCTTTCAGCCCTTAGATTCCATGGTTTGTTATGTTTGGCACGCTCTCAATATACAGGCAGTCCCATGACGCGCGACTTTAATTTTGATGAGACTTTACGACTCGATATTTTTGCGGGGACAATATTTTTTCCCCTCTAAAAAGGATTGTTTATCGCAAAAATTTAAAATGCGAAAAAAATTTGAAGCTTTCAAATCTTAAATAAGTGTAAAATATTCTTTTGATACATTCTTTTCAAGCCGTTTTACATCTATCTTCTTTTCTTCGAGTTTTCATCATATTAAAGTGATCATGTTTTCAAAATCACTCTAGGTAATATGCCAACCAAAATGATAAAAAATTTGTCATATCTTTTGCACTTTTCATTGACTGTGTTTCATGTAAAAAAGCCTCCTCGATATCGCCGGCGAAATAATAATCCATTTTTCAATATTATGTTTTATCATCGTAAATATATACATCTACATATATATATCTCTCTGCAGTGTATTTTATTATTTCCACTATAGACCGTTGTAGTTTCATTCAATTATAATATTACGGTCATTGCACTAAGCACACTTTTATCAGGAAACTGGCGCCGTGCTAGCAATTATCCCTAAATGGAACGCGAAATATGTTTCACAATTTTGCCTCGTTCGCTCGTTCATCGAAACGATATAATATGTTGTCCCGGTCTAAATCACATATGCGCATTTATATAACTGTATTTCTAGAGGGACGTAGGCGGCACCGACTATCAGTTGCCGAGGCTTTCTCGTCTGCGCGTGACAAAAAATGCGCGAGAGTAGGGAGGTGATCCTCTATTGTTCTTTCTGAGCTTTCATTTTTTTTATACGCGCGTGGCGAAAATTCCACAGTGAAGGGGCAATTTGCAGTAGAGTCGTAAATTGGGCGAGCTGGAAACGCCGGTAATGTCGGAGGGTCAATTGATTCACTTGGTTGCGGACTTCTTGTTAAAATCCAGTTTCACTAGAGAGAAAGCTTTCTGTTCCTATAAAAACTTTAAGAAAAACTGACGATTTCGAGAGTTCTCTCCCTTTCAGAACCTCTTCCTACAGAATTTATTTCAATTTCCTCGGCCATTATATAATCGATCAATTACAGATGATTTAAAAATTCCTCCAAAAAAGTTTAATGAGCAATTACAGCATTTAAACTTTTCCATGCAAAAACAGATATTCTTTTTAAACAAACGTATCAAACAATTTATTAGACAATGAAAATAAACTGCCTCACATAATGAAGGCGGTTATAACATACGTGATAAATGATACTCTTCGTTAAAACAAATTTCTACATGTAATTTAAAGCGAGGATGAAGATCTACAACTTACACAATGAGTAAAATTTAAGTACAGTAAATTTACAGTTAAATTTAAATTTGCGGCAATTTACGCGCCCAAATGGAACTTTTATTAACTATGGACTCTTTTAGAGATTTATGTACTCTTTCTGCATGTATCGTCGAGTTATCTCTGATCTACTTCTGCGAGACTTCTATCGATTACAAAGCTCTTGCACTCTCTCCTCTTTAAAATACTGCGTCAAATTTTCATACAATAAACGTTTTGAAAAAAAGCATGATCGTATATAACGTTAACAGCAGCTGTTACCGTAATTAACACTTTACGTGTAATTTCGTCTGTAAAATTTCTTGCTAATGGCAAAACCATTGAACTTTAAAAGAGGCGCCGCGAAACAATAGATAAAAACAGCTAAATCGTACGTTTTTTTTCACTACTATGCAGCGTGGTTGACATTAAACATACAGATTAAAATTTAGTAAAAAAAAATATCGTATAAACGCAACAATCTCTTTCTCCGTTTTTTACATGGAGAAAAATAAAACAGATTTATTTAAATACACAGAAAAACAATTATAATGCATCTAAAATTTACTTAAATACAGATCAGAAAATAATTTTATGTTAAATTTTTAAATATATTATTGCAAAAAGTTTTGACATTCTAGCAACTAGCTTAAATAATAGAAATATTTTAATAATTGACATAATTATTTTCAGAGAGAGAAAAAGAGAGGTCTGTATTTTAACAAATTTGTTCCATGTAAATACTTGTAAATAGATCATTTCGGAAAAATGCTATTAATCAAGTTCAAATGCTACATATTTTATGTAGAAGCTACATAAGAACATATTAATTATTACAGAAAAGCAATTAATGCATTTTATAAAAAAAACTTTATAAAAGAACGATCAAATTCCATAATTGTCATAAATAGCCAATTTGTTTGCGTTTGAGATGACTTAAATGCAAAACGATTCTGCCAATTCCGATCGGGATCATTAACGTCACTTTCCGTCGCATCGTACCTTCCCCTTGAATCCCGCGGACATTAATCGAGTTTGATATAACATCCTATTTTCCTCTACCTCAAGATCCGGAAACAGGTTAACTAGATACCTCCAACTTTGCCACCGCGTCGTATCTCATGAGGATAAAGTATGTCGCACGAGTACTACGATGTAGATCGCGATTTGCCACCTTCAGGGAATTATTATTAAGAATTGTTGTACATTAACACGATACAAATCATTATAATAGAATAGACGTCACATGAGAAAATAAATTAAGCATTTTGTCATCTCAGTTGACATTTAACATTTTTATTTAATCTTTTTTAAAAAATAATACTGAACGTCCGAATTTTTCTTTGGCAAATACAATAATTCAATCTTATAAAGACCCGAATTACTTTAAATATTACTCAAAACTAGAAATACTCAAAAGTTTTCAAAGGTCTTAACAAACTTGGATGCTTGAAATTCTTAAAACTGTTAAAAATATCTAAATCTTTTTGTTAAAAGTATATAAATGTACAAAATATATATTTAAAAATCGTAAAAAAGTATGTAACATTTTATCATCTAAATTTGAATATAAAAGATGATAAATTTATAATAGTAAAATTTATATAAAAAAATTTTTTAATATAACATTTAACACATTTTTAAAAAGTATTTTATTTTTAAAAAATTTTGGATAATAATTCCGTAGCAATAAATATTTTGGGCAGAATATTCCTAAAAATTTAAATAAACGCGCTTATTAATACCCATGTAACACTATATACACCGCAACTTATGTTTTATGCAATTTATACCAGTACCAGTAAAATATTTATGAATTTTACACATTTCGTACCACACTGTAGATTCTGCGCGAATCATATTCTCCCGCGTTGCTTCTTTTTCAGTTTTTATTTACTGTATGTTATTGTTAACTGACAAACACATTCCGATCCTTGACAAAATTTGCGTAGGCAAAGCGTTGTTTTAAAAATTGGATTTTCGAGACAAATGTTAAAAAGATACACACACAATCTACTGCAATTATTTACGCATGTTCATATAAAAGTAGTAGTAATAATATCTATCTATTATACTAATAATAATAATAATAGTAATGGTGATAACGTGATATTAATTTTAGTTAATAATTTTCCAAGCATAGTAGCATTAATAATAATGCTAAGTTTAATTAATAATACTACGGATTTACTATCAATGTGTTAATATTTCATGGATTATTTAATTGACACAATTGTAAAGATTGTGTATTTTTCAAGGCAATGTAAATAAAAATTATTCGAATTGAAATGCGGAAATTTAAGATCGATCTCTGCTTATTGCAAATCTTCTTGCCGAATTGTGAAATAGTATCGTGTCACTTTGTGATATTTACATACCTCACGCGAAGAAGACAAGTAGAAAATTTTAAAATTCTCCGGACTGACACAACTGTGTCTACGTCTGAATTTCCATATTTGCTGCAGATCAAAAATGTCGGCCGACATTTTGCGCGAGGAGAAGCATTCGACGGAGATACTGCTCGTCCTTCACGATGAGCGCAAATGCCACGTTTAAGGAAACTCCGACCGATCGAATTTACGCGAGCACGCAGACTCGGAGGTAAATAACAATAAATGTTATTTGCTCTCATTGTCTTGAAAGACGATATATAAAGTCGATTTATATCTAATTGTAAGATATATATCAGCACAACACTATCATTATGATGTTAACTTTAAATCAATATTTTACGAATTACGTGTAATATTCGTAATGAGATAACTGTTTTATCTTTTAATAATGCTGGTAATAGCCATCTGTTTTGGCTATTGCCTCAAGCAAATTTAATTTTATGCAATTATCATTTTAGAATTATGAATAATAATTTTATTTGCTGTCGATGTTTGTGCCTCGCACAAGTTGAATTCGAAATAATTATTATATAGAGATAAAGCGGCATCAAGTATAAAGATGATTTGTATTTAAAATATATATATCAGCATTTCCTAACGCTATTATTACCGTGTCATCGGTGTAAATTAATATTTCACCAATTACACGTAATATTCGTAACAATACTATTTTGTCCCTTAATACGCAATCTGTTCCGGCCATAAATCCAAATAAATTTAATATATTTCATTACGCAGATTTGAAAGGAAATGACAATGTAATTTACTTGTCTCCCGTAACTCTAACCCAAAATTATTATTGTAAAATTGTTATTGTAAAGTTTCAAATATAAAGGTTAAGGTTAATTTGCACCTATTTATACTACCTCATCATTTTGATGCTACCATTATCATATCAAGCATCAAATTAATGTTATACAAGTACTTTAGGTAATAACTAAATACAAAACAACATATTAAATGAAATTAAGCATAAGATAAAATGCGGGATTAATTACGATTATTAATTACAGTACTTACTAATTAAACGCGACACTACTCGACTTGGTGTCAACTTCGTTTCCTACCTACGATGTTCTGTTAATGAGCGATAAATTTGAAAGTAATGTCGACAACTTTTCATCCTGCAACACGATTAATAAAGTTGAACTAATGAACTAATTAAGACGCGATGGATCGCCCAAAAGTACATAATCGAAATTCAGTGTTGCACACGCGCAATACATCTCGAATGTATAAATCTCATGAAATGCATCTATTATTCATGACCGATATATTGCTTTCGTTACTTGAATTATTCGATCCCGCAATTTACGTGTCGCTCCGCGCTCTCAATCCGAGAATAGTGAACAAATTACAATCCAAATCGACAAAAATTCAAGGTACGAGACGTGAGATATACTTCAGCATAGCTGAGTAAACAACCGTTAGTAAACAAATGTCATAGAACAATAATTTACAATTCCTATTCTTCGCGCTTCGAATTTTTACGTTAATAAATCGCGTAAAATAAATTTGAAATTAATTCAGAATTTGCATCGAGGTGACGCCGACTATTTATCTGTTCCGATAAATAATCGTCGTCTCGATGCAAATTCTAAATTAATCAGTCAGAATTGATCATGTAGGATAATAGTCACCAATTTTTTTCGAGAGAAATCGCGGTGCGAAAAGCCAAGATCAAATTCTATTTGCTACTTCGTATATGTAATTCTGTTTGTTACGTTGTACATTTTGATGTATTGCATGCGTATATTAATATACTTTGTGTATATAGCTGTAATGAGTTTTTACATGTGATTCATATTTCACGATATTACAAATGGAATTCCATCTCAAATTTTCCATCAGATCATTCAAAGCGGGTAAAAGCGACTAGTGTTACCCGCAGCTCGCTCAACTGCAGCCAAATGACAACATGGCGATCTTGTATAAATATCGGTACTTATTGTCAGTAT
Source organism: Monomorium pharaonis (assembly GCF_013373865.1). Lineage (NCBI taxonomy): Eukaryota > Metazoa > Arthropoda > Insecta > Hymenoptera > Formicidae > Monomorium > Monomorium pharaonis. The sequence goes on from NC_050473.1 coordinate 2,970,605, forward strand.
ATCGCGATGTACGTGCTCCAAGGCTGCAACATCAACAAAGCGCCATGGCCGACTGTTATTATTACGAAATATGTAATGTACCATTGAAACAAGATAACTGAATATTCTACTCTGTATAATAGAATCACAGAATAAAATCGAATTCTCTGCTTTTCACATCTGAAATTAATTTCGAATCGTAAGGCAAATCCGACATTTGTCTAGAAAGTAAAATACATTTATTGAAATGGAAATTTATGATGGTATTTATATAAATTAATTCCTACTTTTCTCGGTGAATTTTTGCATTATTAGAACAATGAAATGGTAAATTTAATTTCAACTTGTATAATTTTTATTTTAAATTTGTATAATTTTACTCAATTATGATTTTATTTATAGCTTTAATGAAATGAAAAAGTAAATTTAATTTATTATAAAAATATAATAAACTTTTTCTGTTAATTACTAAATTTCTCTATACTCTTCATACAAAATTTTTAAAATAATAATAAAGTTTAAATTAAAAGTATATAAGGATAATTTTAATCTTTATCAAAACAAGAATCATTCACATATAGTTAAAATTTACTATTAATAATTAACTTTATTTATACAATACATATATCAGATTGTTACAATATATAAAAACCCAAAAGATAAAGTTTCTGTTTTGGAAGTTGTAAATTCGACATTTTAGAATAAACGTATATACTTTTAATTATAAAACAAAAAGAGATATTTTCGTGTTATTTGAAAGCATTGTGTGAATATTGAACTTCTTACAGAATATTTAACGTTTCTTTTGTTGTCACTGACAGGATCAGATTTATGTAATGCTGCTTATGCAACTGCGGGATAAAAAAGTAGGCTATATCCAAGAGCTAAATGTATAGAATGTCTGGGGTAATGCAAGCGTTATCGACATCTTGGACTACTTTAGTCGTTTTACACACGACAAAAAGTAACGCGGTCGAGGGAAAGCTCGGTATGAAAATCGGATGATTATTCGGATAAAAGTACTTTCTGTATTCCAAATTTTGTATTAGGTTGAAAATTTCAATTTTATGAGCTGTTGCTATTTCGAACTGGGTCATCGATTTAATTTTAGTTTATGAAGCTAGTGCGAAAGAGCTATTCGATAGAAAGGACACTTTTCCGTCAGATCATATTTTACAATCGTAGACTATCGCGAAGAAAATTATTAAAATATTCGCTCGAATGATCTTCGTTTGAATTTCTCACATCCTAAACAATTTCGTCAAATAGACTTATTTAAAATATTCTGCCACAATCTGAGAGATACGTTACATTATTTCCGCTTACAAATATCTCAATTACAAAATGTCTTGTCGAAGAACACAAAGTAAACTGAAGATAGTAATTTTGATACAACGATAGTATGAACTATCAGCTGTAAGTGATGGATACGCGCGAAACGCTTAAAGATTAAAGTGTTGAGATGAAGACCGATTGAGTTTGCAAAGGTTTGCAAAATGTTCTTTATCGCTATCGATCTTGAGAGATCGATTCATATCTACGTCCCGTCATGAAATAAAAGCTTGACGAGCACGTCGAATAACGACTCAGGAAGAAGTCGTTTCTCATGGCGCAGTGTGGCGTTGCCGGCCACGTCGTAAAAATGCAGATACAACAAGATTATTCACTTTTCAATGCAGCATCATCTTATCACGTGTAAAAAGATACATCGTACAAAAGGATAAGAATACGATACATCACGGCGCCGGTCGGATTTCCGGTAAAATTTTGTACAGAATACCGTGTGAGGGGAAAGCGCGCGTGATGGGATTCCAAATAAATCTCTCTCTCTCTCTCTCTCTTTCACGAGCTCTACAAATAGATCATTGTTGTGTGCAAAAAGATATGATCAAATCCGACCATAAAGGCCCTTAGGATATAAAACATCCGTCTAAAGATCGCAGCTTGCTCGCATATTTAAATTCAAAATTTCTTCCGGCTCGAATATCCCGACCACAGTATTATCAGTTACAATCGACAGATTTATGAAATTCTAAAATTTTCTGATTAATCTAGAAACCTGAAGCTTTGGATATCTAAATACTTCGTAAATCTCTATGGAAAAAGATCACCGCGATAATTAAGACGTCTAAAATTTTCCGTCGATGGTAACAAACCAAGATCCTGTAATTATTAATTTTAACGTTAGTTATTATATTCACGTTACTTTTTACAGTTGCTTTTCTTTATCGCTCACAGCAAGTAACGAGAAAACTGCAAACTAAATTTTTCAGGGTACGTATTAATATTTCGCGATGTTGTAAATTCGTCAGTGGTACAACAAGGGGCACGAAATTTGTAAATAACAAGCCTTGACTGCAGTAACATTTAGTGCATGCAACTTGAATTATCGTGTTATACGTTAAGTACATTTTTCAGGAATGTAACTGGCGCATGTAAAAGTTAAAAGTGATGCACGTTCTCTTAACAAATTTACCCGTTGTGCTTAAGTTAAATTATGTCACATTTACTTGCACTGAAAAGAAGAATAAAAAAGCACACTTGCCTAACAAAATTCAACTTGAAATTTGTCAATGTATTTTAATTTTAAATTTATCGTTTCTTTTCTCATTTGACATTTCGTGGATTAGCTCATTTTTATGTAATACCGTTCAATTTTATGTTGCTCCATAATATCGTGGATTGGATTACTTATATCGTGAATCCGCGCAATACAACCATTTACCATTTTACCATCTTTAACGTTTTACCATCTTTGTGCCTCGCGCAGTATCAAACCTGCTACTTTCATCCAATACGCATTAAAGGCGATATTCTAAGAGGTAAATGTCGGATGGTAACGACGACGTACGACATTCGTGAGACGTGAGAGAAAGAGAGAGAAAAGAGAGAGAAAAGAAAAGAAAGAGAAGAGCAAAAAGTTTCGCCCCGGTAATTCTCGTAAAGCCCGATAGATCGTTCGATAGCAAATCGAGCGGAAAGGCGAAATCAACGTCATCCTGACGTACCCGATCGACGGGCACATAGTCGCACCAGCAGTGGCACCGATATCCATAAACATAAGTGGTTTCCCTGCCGTCTCGCACACGTGTGGACACATTTCGCGAGAACCGAGAAGCCAAGGAATGCACAAGTCGGATTCAGAGGGTCGTTTTTCCTAAGGAGGCGAAAGATTCACGAAAGGAACGTTTGCAGGGAGATAAAAGAAATATATCCAGCCAGCTCGCACGAGTTTCGCGTGTAAAGTGAAGCATATACTGCTCGTACTCGTTTAAAGATGCTTTAAAAACCCTTTACGGAACTGAAACGGCGACCCTTTATCGTTGCAGCGTCCACGCGGTTCAAGCGCTCGGGCGATGAGCCTCGAAAGGCCGAGAGATTCATTTGAATTTGACTTCTCTTATTTTTCCAACTTCTGCAGGCTTGTTCCTCTCTTAAAGCCGAGAATTTTAGATATAATTTCTCGCGCCTCGTAATTTAGGTCGCTTACGCTACTTGTCGCCTCGGAATAACCGAGGAATTCTCCATTCCGTCGATCGTATCTTCCGCGCGACATCGTAGCGCGAGGGATCGTTTCGAGGACGCGCACTTGCGGCTTGAATGCTGCATTCGTATGCCACATTCGGAATACATGTATACAGGGGACAGTTGCAGCAGGCGCTCAAGATGCCAGAAGCGTCCTGATTATTGTTATAGGCCACGCCTGGCAGAACTTACGCATCTATTTAGTATCGCGCCATTGTGGTCCCAAGAGGTAGCTGCGACATTGTACGCGCGGCACCCTACCACTTTATTGCTATTGCAAGACACTGATTGCGAAATATGGTTGTTTAAAGTAGTCGCGAAAGCGCCCTTGAAAGAAGTACACCAGTATACACAGAGTGATAAAAAGCGCCGGGATTCCCAAGCGTACTGAGAATGATACATTCTCAGAGAAATGTTTCCAGCGAAAATTCCATAATGTAAAGTGTGTAGCAGATTTTTTATGGCGTGAGCTTTTCATCGTGGAGATATTATCGTCATCGATATGAAGATTAAGTTTTGAACGGATATTTGCGGAGATTTTTTATTTTTGTCAAAATATAAAATATTGTATCAGAATAAAATATGGGACGTTCCATAAATTATTGATCTTTTTTTACGGCTTTACTTTGACGCTTTTCATATGGAAAATAACGATGAAAATGTTATCACATAAAAAAAACTTTAAAGTTTTATTTAAAAAATCGACGATGTTTGCCATATACATTTATATATTTACTACATATTTTTTACAAAAAACATTTTTCACATTATGAAAAACCTATTTCATGATTTATATTCCTTCGTTAAATTTCTTATTTAAAGTATATCTTTTTTAATGTTTTAAAATTTTTTAATATATTTACGCGTTTCGATTTTTTCCTGTCTCCGTATATACGATACGATTTAGAACGCGATGTATCTCACGGGATTAAATCCGGGAATCTGAGAGATTAACCAAGAGATTTCATAATTCTAGAAACGAGTGAGAAAATCTTAAAGTCAAGATATATTAAATATGAAGGAATTGGTACATCTGATACGGAGCGAAAAATTAAATACGTGAGAGGAAAGTGTCGCACTTACATTTTATGATATAAAACGAGTGGAACAATCTTGAATATCGATAGACCACTTGCACTGCAATATTTCATAAGTCAAACGTCTTCACACGCAAAAAGAATTTCGTATTGGCAAAACCTCGTTCTCTCTGCCGACAGTTTTTAGTTGTAATAGTGTTATTGATAATGCTCTTAAATTGAATTCGCATTATCTGCTTGTGTTTTCCGAATGCGAGAAACAGCGAAACTGCAGAAACATCCCCGGCAATCTGTATGCAAAAAGAGTCCATAATGAACACCGGGTTGGGTATAGATCGATCGGAATGTCGAAGTAGTAAAATCGAGACCTAATTGTATGGCACGTAATTATCCTTGAAACGTGTCGAGACGGAGAGTAAGCTTGATTTTAAGCATCCTCGCTCTTCTCTTATCACTGAAAACCGATTCAACGTAATGTCCGATCATTTTGTCTATCATTAATTCGGAATTCCTATTTGATAATAATAATTGAATTGAGGCATTATGTAATACGAATAATAGTTATTCTCTTGTTTGGTTTATCGGCCGACAATAATTCTATAAATTCATCCGGTGAATGAATTTGTCGCGTGATAAATGACACGGTAACATCTGAGGTCTTCGTCCCGAAAGACGGCTTTGATGATGAATGGCATTTTTATGCGCTAACTGAACCAGGTCTAAAGAAAATTCATCCATCGAGAGGCACTTAATCCTCCGCTTTATAGACAACCTGTACAATTCGCGACACAATTCTATACGGAATTGTAAGCGACACGTTCCCGCAGAAATAATCTCGTTTCCCATTCAATCAAAACGCTGATTGCAAATATCGCTTCGAGTGAAAATTGTAAACGTGTCACGCGATCGGTGGTCACACGTTGTACATCAAACGTGCAGATAGTTAATTTCGGCATCATTAATTTTGATCGCGAGATATCATTTAAATTTATCAAGCCCCGAACATTTAACGACCGAACGAATATTAAGCGAGAGATAAGAGCGCATCGTTTTTCGTCCGATCCCGGTTACCTTCCTCGAAGAGACGGCAATAGATTAAATTACTAGCGCGACAGGTCGCCACGAGCGGTACCCTCGGGATTAAAAGTGATGTTGCCGGTGGTTTCGCGCTGAAGGCAGCGGCCCGTAAAGGATTAAGCAAGTCCCCAGGACGACGAAGAGAAAGAGAGAGAAAGAGAGAGAGAGAGAGAAAAGTTAGGAGGGGGAAATTGCGGCGATTATGAGACGTAATTCGTCTCATAATAAGACGCCATTGTTGAAGCAACCCCCGAGGTAGCCGCGTTACGTATGCATTAGCCGGGGCGAGTAGTTTGCATACGCAGGGCGGAGCAGCGCGCACCGACACGTGTGCGCGATCCATCGTTTTCCGTGACGCAAAGTGACCACACGCACATTCACATGCTCCCACACACACAAAGTTGCACGCTCATTCGTGACACCATCTTCGGATACTTCGCACTTCAATCCCTCCGTCTTTCTCGCGCGTACACGCACATGATCGCTACACCTGACGCGAAACAATGCGAGATATGAAACTCACGCAGGCGAGTGGTTTAAAAAAAGGGTGCGCCTCATTGTCGCGTCTCGCGGGGGCCGCGCCGATACGATGCGGCGACGAGGGTGAGTACCTCCCGCCGCCGTAGTAATTATCATGTCGCACGTGGCAACGAAACCGCTCGTGGCAGCTATCGACTGATCCGAGGAAGACTAAAGCGATAACGTCCGAATTATTGAACGGGTTTACTTGGAAATTGCCGAATTAATTAACGATAACAATTAAGAGAAACCTGTCAATACTTCGTTAAAGGCGGTATTTGTCGAACGATACGAATGATAAAAATCGATTTGCAACGTAGTAATATATCGATATAATTCATTGCTGTACGACCGGCTATCGGCGGAAATGGCAAAACGCACGGAGACATTTGTGACCACTGATGTGATATACTTTTCGCAGTCGAGCACTGCGAAATTGATATAAGCTGTTCGACGCGGCAAAAGGGCGCCGGGTAAATAATTCATAGTACAACCTTTCCGGTGACATGTGGGCTCAAACGTGATGACGAGCGGTGTGGCTTAGGATAAGGGTGCTGGTGATTTGTCCCAGCAAGCATGATGCACTTTCGGTGCACTTCACACCCCAATAACTCACTCGCCTGTAAATTTTTCCTCCTCAACGCGCGGACGCCACGACGCGACGCTACGCGACGCGGAATTTCATCCGATATAAGCAATTTATGAGGGGGGGACGGCGCTCTCTTCGTCTCCCGCGTGGAAATTTGTCACCGACGGCCGGGTTTTCAGGATGAGAAAAGGACCCGCTCGTCGCGCTCTCGCCCCGCGGCGTAGAGAGCTTCGAAATTATAAATTGGTAGACGTTTAGAACCGCGAGAGATATCGCGTCTCCGTCTCGAAAGTGACGCGAGACGAAAAATGCATCTTCGCGCACTATTTCTCCAGAAGCGCAAGCGTACATTTCGCATTTCAGAATATCACACGAGTACTTCGAACACACAATTACACAAAAAGCATTTTGTCGCGCAATTAATATCGCTAGAACTTAAGACACGGTATAAATATTCAGTTGCAGCACGTGGTCAATATTCGTTCGATTTTACAGTGTCCGCGACATCCAACGTCTCTTTCCTTTCTCTTTCTCTTTCAAGCTGTCAGTCTCGAACGTCTACGTGGATAACTATCTTCATCTGTCCAACCAAACTTTGTCCAACGGCGGGGCTAACGCGATTTCAGTTCGCCGCGAGGCACCAAAAAGAGAATCTTGAATAAATTTATAGGCCACGAGAGAAGAAGAGGAAGTTTCTCAGGTTTTGCTGCATAATGTATGTATATATGCGAGCGAGTAACATTTTCTCTGACCGAGTGTGTCGTTTGCGGATTAAAGCAAGCAACATGAACATCGGATCTCGACGTCCTATACGCTCGTTATTAGAATCTCTTCGCGGTACCCTTGTCACGTTACATGTTTGTCCGTGTCTAATTACATTTCTGTAACGTTCTTTGCGTCTGCAGACTAACGCTTCAGGCGTACGTTTCGTACATGTAGAGCGCATACAGATAACTCGCTTTAATTTTTAATAATTTTTATAACAGTCTGACTGTGAATTCGGTATTCTAGAATATTGGACAATTTAACATTTCGATCTGTTGAGTTTATCGTTTTAATTGCTTGTTAGCAGGGAATAAATTAACAGTGCGTAACGCTAGGTATTTTTTACAATTTTTGTAAGCTCTGAGTTTATCTAGATGGAGCTGCGCGTAACTCCAAGAGTTCGATAATCACGGGAAAGCGATAATGATGGCCGGATAAGAGGCCGGTTTTTCCAAAAGGACAGTGATCTCGGACGAAAAGGACAGTTGTGACTAAGTGACGAAAAAGCTGCCTCACCGTCGGTATTAATCGCGGAATCGTGATTGATGGGCCGAGAAAAGACGTCCAACAGATTCCGTGAGAAAAATCGTAGCCTCGCTGTCAAAGTGTCCACCATGTTCGAAATCGGTTGATTGATGGGATTTCAAAAGACGAATTTAGAAAACTATTTGCAACGCATAGTTAATCGTTTACATTCGCGATACACAAAAAAAGACTTGAAAGAATTTCACTGCTATTTTATTAGCAACGTCGACATTTTTTAAATTACCGATATCGCAATTTAAATAATAATAAAAAAAAGATTGTATTTTTTATGGTATGAACTCCTCTCGTAATGCAGGAAGAAGTAAGCACTGGCTCTATTAATGTTTAAATTAATATATTACATATTAAGGAATTTAGAAGAATTGCTACGAAAACGTGATACAAAAGACCTAATTTTTCTGTAAAGTTTACAGTTGCGAGTTTGCTCTCAATACGAGGTAACTGTATCTGTAGCTTACGTTCTTCCTCCCCTCTTCCACGCTCGCTATCTCTTACGCGCAAGTAAGTCTAAACAACTAAGTCAATAGCTCGAAATTTACCGTCGGTTCTTCCTCTCTACACTCGGAGCGGACATGAACACGTTCGAAAGTTCTCAAGATGTTCCGGTGGTGTATCAAGCCAAGTTCACCCTCGGGCAAAAACATTTTGAATTTCTCCACCCATTCCTTCCGTGTCGTCACGTCCCATTTTTTTAAACATCCACTGTCTGCTACACGGTTTAGAAGCGATAAAATGCACGACTTTTCTTCGCGACAAAGCGTTTCACCTCGTTACGTGATGTTCGAGCAAGAAGTCTAGCTGGCATGACCATACAGTAGGTCGCCAAGGAAGTAATAACTGCGAGCAACTGGTTCGCGAACTTATCCTCGTCGAGCTCGTCGTGCAAACGTATCTTCAAACCTTACGCATGATCTTACGCAAAATATATCTTAATCTTGCTAAACGTCGACTTATTTCTGCGGAGAGCATCTACTCTCCTGCGGAATTGTTTGTTGTCACGCCCTTCGATTTTATTCAATTCCACAACGCCTGATTTTTATATTCTCTTGCAAAATAATTGAATATAAAAATCTCTGCGTATGACGTAAAAAGAAAAACACGGAGATATAGAAAGTAACGTTTATTTGGAATAAAATCTGCATTCTCTTTTAGGGTGGCACGCGTTACGCATTGAACGTACAAATATAATCGCGTGTATATGTACGTAAAAAATAACACGACGCGTTATTTCAAAACAATTTCGTTTTCAGCAGTTGCACGAAAAAAATACCGTTGGTATACCTATATGAAACACTCATGGTATCGCTTTCATATTTGTAGGAAAAGAGCTATTGTTTCCTTGTTTTACGTGACCTACAACTGTGATTACAAATCACACAATAATTATTTTATTTTCATATCTTATCAAGAGTAAAATATTAATTAAAAATGCACGTAAAATTAAAATATTAGAATTCGAAAATAAAACTGTCCAAATAACCGTTTGTTTCAACATTATTTTACTTTGTTCTCTAATAAATTAATTTCACAACAAACAGATCATTAACAGATAATTAGGCACTTTCGACAATAACAAACAATTATTCATATTGAAGTTATACGGTTTCTAAGTAATATTAACGATAGATACTCGGGGATCGCGAAATTGATATAATTGCATCTGCATTCAAGAGCGAAGGAGCTTCATAGATTCTTTGTAGATAGGAAAGAGCATCTATCTCACTTTCCTTTGTAATTTTTTGCTTCCGAACGGAAGGAGCGAAACAAAGCTGCGTCGGTGCTCTGAAAAGCCTCTCGCGGTTTTTCCCACCCGCTTTTCTTTCACGACGTCAGAGCGGTCGATGAGGACCTTTCAGATAGAATGAGATTTCTTCGATGTGGAAAAAGTGGCGAATTTAGGCGACAATATATATCAGTCATATATTACATCTTCTCTCGCTTGACCTCAGCAATCGACTCGCTGACTTCCCTCCTATGCTTATTACGATCGAGAATAATTGCATCATTTATATCGGTCGCAAAAGTTATGGAACATTTTTTGCAAACAGTTGCGAAAACTAAAAAATTTAGAAGTAGAATATATTTTCATTGCAGAAATGCATAATGTGTAATATTGAAAATTCTTTCTCTTTTAATTTTGCAAGCAAAAATTAATAAAATAGACCCTTATAAAGATATAATACTGAGCAATATTAAATTGGCCCGTAATTATTACTTATTTTGAGTATTAAAAGTACTAAAAGCAATGCTTTTAATATTTAAAATAACTATTTGTTACTGACGAATTTAATATTAACCAGATATTACATCTTTATCTCAAGGAGAGATTCAATTTTAATGAATTGTGAATAATGCATACTATCAAATTGTCCAGATTAAATTGCGATTCACGTACCATTTAAATCTTCCAAAAGCGATTTTAGTTCTAATTCGAAAGAATAATCGCCATATTCATGTGAAATGCAAGAAACACGTAATTCCGAGAGGCCAGTTTTACATCGCGTAAATGGCGAGTAAATTAATCGTCCCTCTGAGTTTGCGTCAGCGAGAAGCAGATTTGTACGTGGCAAATAATTAGCGTCGAAAAACTTTCGGAAACAAGTAGTTCGTTGGTGAAAAAGCCAACAGATATTTAAAGCAACCCGTTCGTTAAAGCAACGGTTGCGTCGTCACGGGGGCTCGTATATCGTACGATTTGTCTCCATTACATACTTGTGTGTGTACGCGCGGTCGACCAATGGCGGAGAATGAAAAAAGATTACGTGTGTTATGTGTCGTGGGCGTCCACGGCTACAGATAAAGTAGCCCGGCGCGTGCAAATGACCATACACGTGATACGCGCGCGCTTCCGCACGCGCGCTGCGTAACACACAAGCCACACAATTTACCAACCGCATTTTCCGTCCGCTTCTCTCATATGCATCATATCGCGCCGCGATATGATACACGCGAGATATTCTACGTATACGAGCCAAAGCCTGTGGAGGGATTAAAGCGTATCTCGGTTTTTCGCCGAATTAAATGTCGGCCCCATGCATAATGCATCGCGATATTTTTAATGCAACATTTCTCTGCCTCCCGACCGAACGACCAATGAAAATTCCCCGTCATCGATCGCGCGCCGCTCGATATTCGCACGCACCCGAAATAGACGTGAACCTTGACACAAGAAACCGAATTTGGAAATAATAGTTCGAAAGGGAGCCAAATACGGGTTGACCGCTGGTTTCCGATATAATATCTCTTCTTATATTTCCTATCTTACAGGAATGGCGAAAGTACGATATATGGAGCTGTATCAAAAGGCCATATAAAACCCAAATATAACACGACGATATCAGATACGATAAAAGAAGTCGAACACGAAAAAAATGCTCGAGCATCACTACGGTGGAGGAAAGAGTCGATATTCGTCGCTACGACACCGGCACGTGGGGCACTCTCGCACTCTCGCGCGTCATCCGAATCGCCTGGGAAACGTCCAATCTCCGACTGGAATTAACTGGCAGGTACAACACTGACAGGCCTCGTACAACACATTGGAAACAGAAGCGTCGCGTAACACACGTCCACGTCAGTTGGCGTTTCAGCTCTTCAGTCGTTAAGGGATTCAACTTCGCGTGCGTTTTCCCCGAGCGCTCTTGAGTGATTATGTACTCTGGCGAATTCCTTTTGTCACGAGCCAGTGGCCGGGCCCGGCTTGGGGCCAAAAGTCGAAAGAGCGTATCGCCGACGCGTTTGTGCACCGACGCGTGTGATAACTCGTCTTCCGGTGCGGCCGAAGCGGTCGCCGAAACAATGTTTCGCGCATTCCCCTTTGGTTCTCGCAAATAGAAGGTACGGAGCTTACACATTGAGTAAACAGGAAATCTCTCTTCTATACGTTGCGCAAACCCCAAATTATAAGCCCTTTGGCTCAAGCATAAAGCCCGTAATAGAATCGTCTAAGCGGCTTCGAGTGATTGACAAAGGATAGAATATTATTTTAACAGATCAAGAGGAAAGCAAACATTTTTGAAAGCTGTATTTGTATGGCATTCTCTATATTAATACAATTAAAGAGATTTTGCTAAAGTTTGACCGCAATTATGTATGACGTTCTCATTCGCAAATATAATAACGTTCACACGATAGGCTCGTAGAACAATAAACCCCGCAGATAAGTTCTAAATCCACGCCTCTTGGCGAATTAAACCAGTGTCTAAATCGGTCAGCCGACCGCAGAGAAAACACACAGTGCTGCAAGGATCGCGCTGAATAATTTCACGTCAGCTGTTCTATCTGGAAATGAGTGACCTTTCGCGGAAATTATATGGGAGAATTGTGAAGCTTTGTTATATGTAGACGAAGATGGTCAATATACTAGTACACTACGTTGTTTTAATATTTTTTAAACAAAAGCTAGAACTTAAAAAAAACAAATGTAAACTAAAAGTATCTTCTATTATAAATGGTTACAACAGTTTTTATATTTTGCAAAAAATTAATATTTTTGCAACACAAACAAAAGTTGAATGTGAAAAATTGAGTTCCAAAACTAACATTTTTTCCTTTTTTTTTCTTTAACATGACTCTTTATCGTCGCGTTCGTAGTCAAGTTTACAATCTTTGATCACGAGTTACGCAAACGTCCAATGTGCGGTAAATTTGAGATCTAATTCGAGATATGATTCAAACGAAGAAGAAGAATTCAAATGCGAACCTTCAAAGTGTCGCGCTTGTATGAAAACTGCAGTCGGACAAATGTTTACTGGTCGGATAAGCAAATCGCTACCCCTATATGTAAAGTATAAAATTCTAAAGTAACGAGGTAAATAAATATTTTTCCCGACCTCGGACTGTCGCGAAAACTAGGTAAAACGGCGGCGATCAAAGATCGCGTTGTTTACCAAGACGCGAACTGACACCGCGAAATAAGATAAAGTGTCAAAGTTCGCGCTCCGTTTCCTTTTCTCTAAATCAACGAAAGGAAACTTTCTCTCACGCTGGTTGGCGCAAAACGCGCAACCAGGGTGCCAGCGAGTTCTTCAGTGACAGCACGGAAACGAGCAAATCGGCAAACCGTTAAGGTGATTATTGCGAGCGTTTGTTAAATCCGCTTAAAACGTTAACATTACTGCGAAAGGGAAACTTTCGGGGTGTAACAATTATCGTTTAAAGACATAACATGGGACCATAGCGCGAAAAAGATAGGGAAGGGATTTACGTAACGTTTACGTAGTGAACTCGATTGTTGCAGTTAAAGATTAACTTCCAAAACGTCTTAACGCCACATCTTATTGAAGGAGAATAGAAGTCACGCGTGGCAAAACTTTCCGCAGCTATGTATATAGAGGGCAGGGATTACGTTATCTTTCCTGCGGTGTAATTTTATAATTATATTAGCACAAGCGCACGATAATCATAACATATTTGCCGCATTATCGAACGCTGCAACAACTCTCTGGAATTATAACGATATTGTCGAGTTAGATACACAGAACGAATTCATGAGAGAACCCCTCTCCGAGTGCAAGTTAACGATGTTGCGGGAGTTCTGACAGCGACGTGATCCACGAACTATAAACTCTATGCTGCGAGCTATGAGGAGTGGTTACACTTTTCCGACGGAAAATAAACATCATTAAAGTTAATCTGGAGCATGATCATCAGAAGATTCGATAGCTCTCTCATAATTTTCACTTTATGCGCACACTTTATGCGTCTTGTCTTTCTCGCCGCTTGAATTCTAAAATTCCACGTGTACACGATGAATTATTTGCGATTCCGAAATAAATGTGGTTTCGAAATAGGTCGCCAGATTCTGCAATTAGATATCGAACCGTATTCGATTAAAGAAAATATTAGGTTTTTCTCATTTCAATTGCGAGAGCCTCCTTTTTGTGTGCCTGTAAAGGAGCAGTCGGCTTTTCCCGTTTTGAAATACCAAGCTCTTCTGTCCTTTTACTTTGTATAGAAAGACATTCAGCGTTTCGCCATTCCGATAAGACCTTTCTCATAGTATTTTATGCAAGAAACTGCTTAGTGTTTTTCGGTCCAGTTACCAAACGGTTCATTTTCGTATTCTGTATGACAGCGTATTATCTATTTCCCAGGTCGGTTGTTCAATTATTTTCCGGTAGTCTATTTGAGAAAAAACATTTGATACTTCTGTATCAATTATTTTTTCTATTTTTATATTTAAAAGAATGATACTTTTTAATTTAAAAAGTATTGCATTAGAATTTGTAATTTTGTCATATACACGCGCGCACGTAATTTTATTATTTTTTAAATTTAAAAATAAAATATACGTGGTATACGGAAAAAATATTTTTCTAAAATATCTAAAAGTTTAATACAGATCTAAAAATAATTTTGTTGAATCAAAATAATTATAAAGTTCAAGCGTGATAAACAAAAAGTTTTGACATTTTAGAGCAACTAGCTTGAACGTCCTACATAATTATTTTAATGATCCAATAAAATTACTTTCAGACCTGTATCCAACTAAATTTTCAGATACTTTAACAAACTCGTTCTTTTCGTGTAATAAAAACACGGGAAGTATTTCTCGTACTTACTAAACTTAAAATAACAAAATAAAGTTATTAATATATATATCACTCTCTCAAATTTCGTGTAAGATATTTAAAAATCAGTCTCCTTTAAAAGATTTGTCATCTAACCTTTGATATTTGAATCCAAACTGCAGCAGGAGTTAAAAATTACGTTATCGCTTTACCATAAAGTTAATTACGACAGAAGAGGAACAGTGTAGAAAGAATATACATTTATATAAATTTTTATAAATACAAATTCTCGGTTGAAAATTTAATTTATCGATTTCTACCTTTAAACGTTCTTTCCGCTCTCTTCCTTCATTCCTCCTTCCCTCTCTTCTTCCTCCTACGCAAGTAAATCTGATACTCGAAGCTACTGAGTTAATGTAGCGAACATATCATTGTACAGTACGTTTGCAAGTTAATTGAAGAGCTGCCTAACTGCTGTATCATATGACTCACACCTTATATCTCCATGATGTATACGAATTCGTGCGTCTCGTTTCTGTCGTGAGATAATACAACTACCATTACAAGTTATAACCATAATCCATCAAGCCGAATCCCACGCTAGGTCCAAACAAAACGAAAGCCTACCTCCCTCGAAAACCCCTGTCGGAAATCTCGTGTGTGTTAGATACGATCCCGAGGGAGAGAGACAAGGTTGCCAATCGCGGTTCACACGTATCAATCAAAGGTTTCCGGCGAACCTCACATATCCCTCACTGCTATCGGACAGCTCGAAATCAACATCTCTCTTTTAAATCTTTCGCTCTTATAAATAAATTTATAATGATTTAATATTAAATCCGTTAAACGTAAAACGCGCACAAGTTCCAAAAGAAAAGATTCGCGAGAACATAATAAAATATAAGATTTTAAGAAATTTCAATTAGACTCTGCAAAAAAAATCGTTTAAGGTCCATTTAATAATTATTTCAAAAAAAAAAAAATTGCCCAATAGAGCGTAATGTCAAAAATTTTCAAATAAGTGTGTTGTAGATCCTGCTCTTTATTTATTGCAAAGAAAACAGATATCAAACAAAATCGGAGGTTTTAAGGAATCCTTTGGAAGAATCTTTTTGAATACTCTTACATTTCAGATGCAACAAGAATCCACTCTTGTTCGAGAGGACAAAGCGAACGATTGTGGAAATTGTCTTTTCGCGGTAAAAAGATCGAGAGAGAGAGAGAGAGAGAGAGAGAGAGAGAGAGAGACCTTCAGGCCCTACGCACAGCTGTACCCTATTTTCCTAGAATATTGGATTTCCTAGATTTCCAGCGCACAAAAACAGGCCATGGTCACACTCAGACATTCCGCAAATTATCCAGATCGTGCCGGAGCGCGGACGGGACAAAACCAGCAACCCGCGACCGCAATCGCGCCCTAATTCTCCTGGTACGGCTTGATTAATCCAATACCTGTCGGTGCTTATTTCCAGCGACTTTGCAATTAACATCGAATTGTTCTTACAGCGACTACTTTCGATCACCAAGAAGTCACCACTTTGTTACCGCGTCTCCCTTTCTTCCTGTTACCTACAATCTACAAAGCGTATCCCTTAAGAAGGTAAGGCTTTGTTATTTTAAAAGTCATTTTATTTAACTGGATACAACAATTGCCGCACAAAGTGGTTGATTGAAACAATTGCGTAAACATCTAACCATCTAATAAAAACTGAATTCAACAGAAGATCAAAACAGAAGTTTCATTATGCTGATATAATTCTTCCTTAAAAATTTTCAATTTTTTAAGTGTTTTAAAAAACAATTAAATACGCAATATACTGTGAATGTTTCTTGGCATGACTTTTTAACATCAGAATAAAATGACGATCCTAATTCATTATTGCAATTTGTTAACTCTGCTTAGCCAGTCCCATCCATTTTTTAATAGCAGGAAGAAAAGAAAAATCGCGAAACTTCCAATAGTAATAATTAAGAGAACAGCATCACATGTCGAAGGCACAGATATTTCATTAACGTTATTAAATGATCTGTCGCAAGTTCTCGACGTTGTCTCTCTTTCAGCAGAAGAGCACTTTGAGGGGACTAGCAGAATTTCATTAATCAACCGCGCCGATAATGGCGGTGACGTGTCAAACAATGGTCAGCTTGACATTGGCCACGCCCCGATCAGAATCTAGTAATTACTCGTAGCTCTCCTAATTAACCTAGATTAAAAGTACATTAATGTGATCGATTAACAAGCGAATAAGCAATAAAAGTATCCAAATTACATACTTTTTCGAAGAAGTTTTTGTCTCAAAATCTATTTCTTATAGAACAGCGATCCGCCCTATCTTGCTTTTATTTAAATTGCCGTTCTTAACACCACAATTCAGATGCTTTACATAATTAATTATATAACTTTTGACCTAAAAAGTCAATCGTAATTTCTGCGAAAAATTTATAAGACACGTCGCGACCCAAAAAATATTTAAAGACAATAATGTAACTTGTATTGCATTTATTTATCAAGAAAAAATTTTCAAGCTATAAATATACTAATGTATCATGACGACTGAATATTTATTTCAAACTGCATAATCTAATTTGTCCAAAATTTTTTTACGCAAGTCTTAGTCGAGGAACTAAAAGATTAGAAGCCACAGATTAGACGAATTATTTTTTCCACTTTTTTGATAAAAAAGTTCGAATTCGTATCAAACATGAATTAAGTAGGATGATTAATAGCGACGTTACAGCGTGGTGCGGTAAAGAAACGTGCTAAACCAGTTAAGAAGACTGATGTTCGAATTCGAGCTGGCGTTGCACGTTCACGTTTCTGGACCAGATCCAAAAATAAATTCGCATGGACGACCACGGAAATTTTTGTAACGTTTTAATCATTTATTTACCAAACGCTGAAAAAGAAAAAAGAGAAAGAGAAAAAGGGAGCCAAATGCATCGCAGCTATGTACGGTGCCATCACGCTTGCGTGATTTCCAGTAAACAAAATGTTCATTTTAGTTACGTAAAGTACGACTGTCTACGATATCAATCCGAGACACGAACGAGGCGCGACGTAATCGCAAACTGACCGGGTAGTCAATGACCCCACGACCTGGACATTATTAGACCGTCTGGACATCAACCTTGAGCCGATTTGTCACCCCGTATTATCACCCTGACTCATTCACGGTCTGCTTTGTACGCCGAATTCAATTCACGTAGCTGTCGAGTGATTAACCCTTTAACCGGTTGTGAATGCTAAGTCGGTCGTCGCATTTACAAAAGATTCGGCAAGAATATTCGATTTTCTAGACAAAGAGTGATCATTGGTAATTCAACGCCTGTTCTCTACAGGACGACGTAAAACAGACGCTTTAGAAAACAAAGCGATAACTTGGTTCTCCTCCAGTTTTTCGAAGGAATGGTAAATTGTTTCGTTAAAGATTTCAGCAAACATTATTATGGAACAACATTTTATTACGAAGCGAAACATTAACGGTCAGAGAGCTTGCAAAAAGTACAATGGAAGCTTGAAAACAGTCTGTACAGACGGCGGTGCGGCGTGACAAACGGCAGGAACGAGTGTCACGAGCAACGAGTGATATACACGTACGTGTGTATCATAGAAACGTGCCATTTGTCTATTGTAAAGGCATTGCAAATTGCTTCTCTGTCTACAACTGAACAAACGTATTTCTCTCACTCTCTTTCTCTCCCTCTTCTTTCTGCATTCATATTGCACACTTATGAGCATCAACCGTATCAACATGTCTCTCAAACGTAATGAATTAGCTTGCTCTAAGAGGATTTGCCGCCTCGCGCTCACGCATTTAGCCTAACTCACTTCATGCGAACTAAAGTAGAAATCGCTGGATATGACAAGACAGAGACAGAGAGAGAGAGAGAGAGAGAGAGATGTGAAGATAAATAATTCTACATAATTCTGAAACTAGAAATAAGCCAAGAAATTGTATTAAATTAATTACATAAATTTTTGATGTGTAATCTATCATTACATATAATAAAGTAATTTTTATTTCTCAAATTTTATTTATTTGACAAAATAGTCAACCCAAACTTCACAAACAATAAATCAATTCTAATTAAACGATTACTTTCGTTTAAAAAAAAAAACATCAGGTAATTGCGACTTTTCTTAATTTCTAGAAGCTCCAACTTTCCGCAATTCGTGTCTTCACTGATTTAAAGTATCAACAACGTAATGAATTTTCAAGCGAAATGAAATCTATAAGCGCGTTAAAATTGATGTCGCGCGGATTCACGAGGGCTTTAAACGTTCGTAATGATACCGCAGTTACCGGCCTACCTGTTGAAGCAACCAAGTAGAAACTATCAAACGGCAGGTTGTACCCTGCAGGGTTACAACGGTTCGCACGTTGCGAATTATGATCGAAAATTTAAAATAAAAATCTACTATCGAAACATCAGAGGTATTCATTAAATAAATATAAAAACTCTTCGTAACATTAATTCCAATCGTACTTAATTAAAAAATAATACTTTAATATACCAATTAGTGTTAGCAATAATGAAATGGTATCACAAACATTTGATACACGCAAGATAAAAACCGAAGCAAAAAAAAAACTGTCATTATAATCATAATTTATCCCAGACAATCGGAACGGAAGTCAAGAGTTTTCACGTTATGAAATATGCTATATTTTCCGCGAGTAACGATCTTCTCGCATAAATCTCGTTTGTGGAATATGATATTTGTGTTGGGATACAAGTACACGATCCTCTCATTGCATCTTTCTCTTGCTCGTCATCTCGTATGTACATGCGGACATTTTTCTCATAGCAATCGCATTGACATACCACACCTGGTCACTCTCAAGCATTTGTTTGCTTGCTGTATTTACTTTCGTCACATTTTCAGGTCCGCCATCAGTTTTTGCCGAAGCACCAAGTATAGCTGAATGAAAATTAAAAGATCGGAAGCACGCAATACTTGAGTTTTGACACTTATAGCAAATAAATAGTAAACGCGTTCTCTTCATATATTTTACGCGTTTTTTAAATTATATATTTCATTAAAGAGATCCGTACTTCATATTTCATTATATACAATTTCGTAATTTAAACAAAAATGTTTATAATGTGTAGGTAAATATTAATTGAGAATAAGAAAGATCTGATTAAATGTAATTTTTAATTCGATTGATTTAATAATTAAATTATCAAGTTTATTTCTTCTAATACAATTTTGAAAAAAAAAAATAAATAAAACGTGCAGGCAATTTTTTGCAGCTAGGACTGCACACATACGTATGTGAAGGGCCCTCTCAACTTCCCTATGTAACGTGGAAAGTGGAACGCGTGGAAAGCTTTGCCTCTATAATACCCTCCCGATTACTTTCGGTAGGTTGCTTTGCCTACGCAAAAAGAATATCTAAATCCGCCCGTGTGCGACAACGCCCGTCCGCGCCCATCACGTCGTCGCTCGTCGCATCGCTGATACGAGACGCCGAATTATCAGCGGGGGGTTACGATCGATAATGATTCGACGTGTCGCCGCAACACGTCCTTCGACCGAACTCGACCGAATTTCAATGGCCGAGAGATGCCACGTCGGATAAATTAAAGGGGCGAGATCGGTTAAATGTGTCGCGCGTGCGGCGTGACGGGTTGAAAACCCATAGCCCGGCGATCCCCTCGATTCCTCACGCGTGCGAACTCTCTGGTCGCCGCGGACGGCGCGCTCGACCGCGAGCACTCGATCCATTGATTTTGCGACGAGGAGGAGCGACGCGTCGCGAAGGAGAGAGAGGAGGCGGGGGAGGAAGCGGCCAAGAAGAGCGCGACGGGGAAAAAGGGGAATCCGAGGGTGAACGAGGACGAAGACGGAGGGCGCGGGAGAGACGAAGAACGGCAGGACAGACGACGCCAGCACTTTTGGAACACGCAGACACGGTGGCGAAGGCCAGACTGCACCACCCTACTGGAATCGATACGTCAATCGTCCCTACGGACGGGACGGGAAAGGCGGCAGAGCGAATGCGGAGTGAAAGATGAGGGAGAAGAGAGCGAGAGAGCGAAGAGAGAGAGAGAGAGAGAGAGAGAGAGAAAGGGTGGGCAGGGAGATAGAGAAGCGGTGAAACACGAGGTCGAGGAGAGAAGGACCTCTCTGTGCGAGAGATACTCGTACATATGCAGGGAAAATTTCAAATAGTTTTAGCGAAAATACTATACCGCGAGATGCCCAAGTCTTCAAGGAAGTAGACGAATAAAAATAGCATAAAAAAAGAAGTGTAAGAAGAGGACAGTGTAGATGCAATGGAATAAATATTCCCAGTGAAAAGATCCAGAGAAAAAGGGAGCTTCGTAAGGCTTTCCATAAATTTTGAGATTTAAATTTCAAAGCTGACGTGTAACAAAATCTTTCTTACAGTAATTTTTTGAGGCAAACGATATAATATGTGAAAAGAGAAAAACAAATAAATCTCGCTGCCGCGGGGCAAGAATTGTAGATCGAAAAATTTATATAAACTTTTACGAAGTTTGCACGAAGTAAATCTCGAAGTGAAAATTAAATAAATATGTTTTAAAGATTTGACGCCTGAAGGAGATTCCAATATTTAAGCAGAAATATAGCATTGATTTTAAATGTAGTACGTCAGAATTTTTTTTCCGATTTAAAAATAATTTTAAAAGCTTACGTGCAACAACATTTTTAAAACTAAAATTGCTCCGTAAATTTATAAATACGTTTGCAGGAACGCGAAAGGGAGGATTCATCAAGTTTCTTTCCAGAAACTCACTAGTCTTTTTTTTTTAAATACGTATTTTTCTTTCACAAACAATGAACTATAGCGCGTTGAAGAACGTTTTCAACCGATCGTCTGGGCTCATCTGTGAAGAATTGTAAGAATAGAGTAAAAATTGACAGGATACAAGTATGTTCTCTCGATAAAATGCAACATCGTGCCGGTTACTCGAGCAAGCTGACCAAAATAAGATGATAAATTTCAAAAATGTCAGACGCAAACAAAACTAGCGTCTTTCGATATGATATATATATATATATATATATATATGAAGAGGGATAATGTGGGACACGCCAAATACGCATTCTCTTTCACAGTTCAGAGACTCTCTATCAAAGGTGATCTCGTTTTCCTCGAGAAAAGTTGATCGGAAGCTATCGCACACTCCTCGAGATCTTGTCGTTCTAGATATTAGCTCTCGTACAATCCTCGCAACTGTCGAAAGAACCGCATGTCTTGATCGCGATTGAATTCGGTTGAAAGTTCAGCTATTTCCTTTTCACTTTAGAGGCTGAACTTTTCTTGTTACGTTTGCTTTACGAGATAAAATTAAGTCTCGTAAAATACTGTTCGGCGTATCTTCTAAAATTTGCACGGCGCAACGGAGCTTGGCTGACGAACATTCTGTTTCTGACAAGGTAGATTAAAATTCAAGATTTGTGTATAATTCTGATTTGTCGTGGAGGAGGAAACTCAAAGCGTGGGAAGGAAGACCGAAAGGCACGTATTAGCTTGTCACAACGGATATTAAACTCTGAACTCTCGTGCATCCGATCGACGTACACGGGGGTTGTGTACAAACGATTATTCGATTAAAGGTCAAAATGGAAAGAAGATGAATGGGGAAACAGTGCGATCGTCCCACGATAAAAGTGTACGACAAGGCAAAGACAAAGTATAACACAAAGGATAGGTTAATAGAAAGATTATATAGAACTTCCATTATATATCCAAACTAATAGGGAGACGCCAACGTTCGAATAAACAAATATTTCGATAAGCTGTAACAGCAGCGATAATCGCTTTCCCGTCAATAAGCTGTTCTCATTTTCTCTTGAAAAGATAATAGCGTTTTAAAATTGAAAGTTTACTATGAGATACAATCACGAAACACCTGTAATGTCAAATAAATTTATGTATAAAATAGCATTTATAGATATTATTAAGAATAAAGAGCGTATTAAATACTTTCATCAAGATAGAGATGATAATCGTTGACAAGTCGTTATAAAAAACAATAAGCATCTTCTAGTTCAATTTACGAACATCAGTAATAATACTCGTGCACATTGGTTTCGGAACCAAATGTTTTTGAGTGTCACGCTTGACCATAAAGAACACGTCTAAGAATTCGCTCGTGCTCGCTTTCCATGTCCGCGTCTCGCTTCGCATTAAACGATTCATTGATTATTGAAGAGCAGTCGGAGGTCTGGCACCATTATCCGAAATTCTTTTATGGTCTGAAATACGCGTCCATAAATTACATCGGGTAATTTACGGCTGTCTCATAAGTAACGCTCGCATTTATGCTCGTAGAAACGCCATTTGGGATCATGAAACTCGTCATTCTGCGAGCTAGATGCAAACCTTTTATTTCTGAGCTGCGATGCGCATAATTCAAGTGGGAATCGAGAATACGTCGCATTTCTGGAAGAACTGTCAAGATCAAGAGAGTATTTGAAAAAATTTAATGATATACAATATAAAAATTATGGATATTATTAAAGAAAAATAAACATTATTTCTTGTTGTATATTTTTCAATAAGTTTAGAATTTTAGAAAATATTAATTATATTTTTTAAATATTTAATTATATCAATATTAATATACCATAATTCTCACACTATACATATATTCATATTTTTTACTCCGTTTCAAAAATTAAAACGCTAAATTATAATAATATTCTGTTAAAGCAATGCGAGATCATTGTAATAGCTTTGCTTGCGACATTTTCTCAGAAAACAGACTGAATAAAAATTATTTATATTCGAAATCGATTTTTTACAATCCCAAGAGTCTTAAGCAGAGATGCGATAAATATAGAACGAGGACAAATAAATTTGCGGTCTTATGATAACATTATGTATTCGTAGAGATAAATTTAAAAAAAAGTGCAAGATTTCTTTAGTCAAACATTTACGCTGTGAATAGATAACTTAAATTCCGTCGTTTCATTTGTCTAAAGTATCCGCACTTCTTTGCATATTTTCCGTATGACTTAACAATTCATAATCGGTCTGGTCGTGATATTAATCTTCCTGGAATAGATTTAAATAAATTGAAAAATATTCCATATCCATTTACATTTTTCATCAATCTTTTTAATTGCTTTAAAGTACACAAAAATAAGAGTAAACTTTTCGATTAAATTATAAAATGATTGTATTGACAAACAAGAAAATAAACAGCAAAGTGAAACGACAGAAGAAATGAAACAACAATGTAGTCAAATAAATTTGGTTTCATGTAAATTCAACAATATAAACAAAGTTATGCCATAACACTAATTACACAACGCATATGTTAAAAAATTGCACAATAAATATTGTGTGATATGACACAGTATTAATATTATTTTATCTTAGATAACATGTACTCTACGTAATTGCTCAGTATCAAATACCGATATGAGCAAGTTTCAATTTTGATAGAAAAACCACTCAACTTTTTAAATTATCAGTCAGACTTTTCCGAAGATTTGGACAAAAAATAAAATTTTAAAAATCGCTAGTAAACACAAAATATTAATTATAACGTTAATAAGTATATCGTTCATGGTACGTAATATCCGAACGATCTTTCCCACGAACACACGATTCCAGTAACACCGAATATCACTTCGGCATTATTACTACACGTGTAAGCTCTGTCTCCGTTGTGCGTTCGCGATGATTATCGCCTTCCGGCGAGCGTATGAGCTACGAATGCATCATTATTGCCGTAAGTTCGCATCTGCGCGTACCATCAAACATATATGTGCAACACTCGCGCGAGCCTTCGTTTCGTGCCGTAAAGCAGCTATGTGCAGAAGATTTAAACAAAGGGAACATGAGACAAAGCTCTCCTTCTTCCGTTCTTTTCCGTCGCAAACTCTGTAGCATCGCTTTCGCACGTTTACCTCCCGCTCGAGACGGATATGCGTTACGAAAAGAGGCCGTGTTTCCTCTACTCTCGAGAGACGAATAAACGCCTTAGTGCTTTCTATCCTTGGCCCGAACAATAAACCGGAAAAACACTTTCGGGTTGTACAATCGTGGTACCAAACTAAACGGAACACAAAGTATTATGTAAACTGCTGTACATTTTTGTCATAAGAGAGCTCATAGCTAATTTCGATTCTTTTCCCGAAGGAAATCTAGGATTCAACTTTTTCGAGTAAATTGAAAATATCGATGGATTAAGTTTTTGAGAAGAAAATTAATGTGAGGATTATATTTCAAATATTTGTAAGCTCAATTTTAAGCTTAATTTTAATAAAATATTTAATTTGCCTCATTTCACTACAAAATTTTCGTTAAAATTTAAAATTAAATCTATCTAGTGTTTTGATTTGTCTCAAATGTTCAATAAATCGTATATTGTCGAACGATGATGTTAAGATATCATAAAAGTCATGAAACGCACTTGTGTAATAAAATAAAGATTTATGTCATCCATTTTTCACGAGTACTAGAGCTTTCAAGAATTTATAGTTCCTCAAAGCATTAAAATCTCTTTTTCTTGAAACCCACCTCATACAACATGAACTGTTACTCGCACCTTAACGCTGGAACCGGAAACGTAAGCGATCGTGTCCCGACGCGAATCTACTTCCGCGTCGTTGGTCGCAATGGGCACATTAAACGTTGTTACCATAGTAGCAAGGATTTTATTACCAGAAAAGTCGTAATATGTCGATCATTTAGGGGAGTTCCTTCCGCGCGAAGACATGAAAAAAATCAAAACTATGCTAACTATTAATATGTAGGACAAATAGATAGATAGATAATTTGGTTTAAAATATATACTACGTTCCACGTGATGTCCACGTTATATGCATTAATTTAACAGTTAATGTCATTTTTCATTATTTCCACTTTATCGGTATGTAAAGTAAAAACTATTAGCTGTAATGAATATGCTCGCAATTAACACACTTACGTTTAAATTCCAGCAAAATGAATGCAGCATATTCATGAATAATAAAATATCTTACACTCTGGTGAACGTTATCGAAAGAATATAAAAAATTCGAAAAAGAAACTGCGAAAAATTTTAGATTATTTTCATAGACCTAATCACCTAATTTAACGTTCTAATTTATCAATTTTCTGTTGTTTAAATTTTTTAATATAATCTGAATAATAAACTTAATTCATCTGATTTCTTTTTAATATTAACATTCTGACGAAATAATAGCTAAAGTAAAATACATTATTGTTATGTATTATTCCTATTTTCCGAATATTGTTTCTTGAAAATTTATTACAATATGATTCAAGATCAAAAGATTTCATTTAAATTCTTTTAGGCTCTGTTTTTTAAAAGCGATCAAAACTTATTTCTTTACATTTTTTTTAAATCAAGAAATTGACGAACCACTACAGTGGTTCCAATTGCCTGAATTTGAAAGTGGCTCATTCCTCCACTCACGACGTGAGTCATCTTGCTAGTAGTGAATCAAGTAGTATAGCACCATCGTATGTCAGACGGTAATGTTCGCGCACGGGATGGAATGTCGGACCCCTTACCGGCAAAAGTAATTTCGTTCCTTGATTAATTTCCGGACGCCTAAAAACCTCTCCTCCGTATAATTTTCCTCCTTCCCGCTGACAAAAAAGCACTGCAGACACATCTGTGTTATATGTATAATGTATAAGAAATCAAATACAAGTAAAACTGGAACTTTTAAGTCAAAATCTCATTAATAAGAAAAATCTTAAAAGCATTATCAAGATTAAAAGCTCTCGATAAAAATCCTTGAAATATGAAAACATAAATTGCATTAATTTTAAATATTTTCTGGACTAAATAAATTAATACCAGTTACTTCTAATTAATACTAGATTTTTATGTCAGCAACTATAAAAAACTTTTTTTAAGCTTCCCCACATTGCAACACGTAATTTCCATTTAGCGATAACGAATTTAACAATTTGGAAATAAACTCGTCAAACGTCATTATTTCATATAATTTTCCATTTATTAACATTAATACCTTTGACAGAGAAATTAAACTTCGCGAATTAAAATTTTATTGAAGTAAAATCTACCTTCGTCAAATTATCAGAATTATTTATTTGTTCCGGAATGCTTTAATTGTAAAATCCTTTTTCTTGAGAATACATCGATATTGCAAGATAATCCAAAAATTTATCAGTGCAGATTCCACTTGAGATGTTTCTTACAAGACATTTTACCGTCACACATTGTACATATCGAATATTTCACGTGACTACGAAATACATCCGTATGCGGTAACGTAGGTTGCAATTTGTAAACGGAACGACAAGATCAGTCACAATGTTTGTGTATTCCGAGTGTTCTCGTGAATACGGGTAAGCACTTCCTCAACTGACGCAGACACGATAATGGCATTCCACATCGCGAATCTCTAATTAAATGGCATCAGTTCGGCTCAGTCTTGGCGAACTGTGATAAGCTAAGTTTCTATCATTTCTGCTGAGAGTAATTAGAGATTCGCCTTAGCTCTCCGATTATTCATCGAGATCAAACGTCGTACTTTCGCGAATAATTTTTAAGATATTTTAATTTATCTGAGATACCTAAACAATAACGGAGATACAAAGATTAAGAGTTAACACAATGAAATGGCTTGCCGAATCAGATTTTGTCAAAGAGCGAAGCCTGTACCATTGGACGTCTAATGAAAAGATAATGTGATAAAAGCAGTATAGTTCTGTACACACAATGCCTGTGCACTGAATCCTATTTCGCAAGCAGATGCTAATGTATTTGTGCGTTTCACAGAATCGTTTCCTTTTCCTTTTCCTATTTCTTCCAGAGACAAGAGCTCTATAATTATGTGCAATACGGATATATGTACATTATATGTATAATACATACATATAAATTGTATATACAGCATAATTGCGTGCCGTGCTTTCAGCGTTTCACTCGCACACAATATGTACTTACAGGAGTAAAACATTTGAAGAACAGCATGATGAGTCGCACCCCTGAAATTCGTGAATTCAAAACTGAGTACCATAGTTCGATGAACAACGTACGTATTACACATAACGAATCGAAAATATTTGCAACAACGATACAAATCGCTTTTGACAGAAGTTGACACGGATGAATCACGGATTATCCGTTTGAAAGAATAAATATTTTCCGGTGATATATTCGACAATAATAAATATAATGCATTTAGTGATAACGCAGTTGCGCAATTGATGATCTCATTCGTTAATAATACAGAAGCAGATATTGTCAATCGATCATTAAATATCTTTGTACTCGTTATGTGTCACAATATTATCAAATGGTATTTGTAGTGCAACTGTCAGATTTTTCCTGCAAATCCGTAACAATAAATTACTTTCAAAGGATTTAAAAAAAGAAAATTTTTGAAAATTGTAAAATCAATCAGTCAATAAAATTGCAAAATAATTAATGATGTAAGTACAGGACAAAAATAGGATACTTTAATCAAGTTTTAGCGACAGACACGAATGAATAATGTACCAATTTTCCGATTAAAAGGAATATTTATTTAAATTGTTACGCGTTCAAGTATAACGAATCGCTCAAAGGCATTAGTGATCTATAAAGATATTTTCGTTTTTATTGTCACAAAAGGCATCGCTCAATTGTATCTATGTATTGATCTAGATATGGTGAGACAAGTAGATACTCATTGCTTTGACGTTTTACAGAAAGGAATAATTGATAAGATTCTTTACTCGCGATAAAAAGTCTCTCATTCAATATGCGTTAATAATATCTTACAAGAAGTTTTACATTAATTTGTCACTATTAGATAATATACGTAGCATAACCGTGACTTCATGAATCTTCAATTATTCACCAGTTTGTCAGTTATTTAAAATTCTTATAAAATCCTTAGACTTCAAAACTTTTATCATTAGATAACTTTTAATTCAAATGTCGATTGTTAAAATGCTCGTTATTCAATTGTTATAGTTGAAATTTTTATATGTATACTTCTTTATTAAATCAAATTTAACGATTATATGTCAACGAATTAAAGAGGCTAATAATTTATGAATACCCATGAATACCATTTTTATATCTACCTACGTATCTTTGTAAATTATTAGTCTCTTCAATTCATTCTTTCGTCATACAATCGTTCGATTTTAATTATTTAATAGTAGTTAACTATATTTAACAATAGTATAAACAATGTAACAAATTATATTTACTCCGCTTTTCTCAACATATTGTGTAGGTCAAGGATGTTCGATGTAAGGGTTACTATCCATAATGCTTATCTATTTATTCTGATTCAGTTGAGTCTACGAGGATTCTTATGTCACTAAGGTACCTACCTATGCTATAAACGTGCATTTAATCCACATCGGAGATCAAACACGTTGTACATACGTGACACAAAGTGACAATAAGTAATAATGCTCACCACACAATTATATCCCGGCAATGTTTAAATGTAAAAACAAAAAATAATTCTTTTATATATTAAACGCCGAAAGTATTTTTACTATCAAGATATTGAACTAAAATTTGTAACATCAAAATATTACTTTTTACATTTTATGTGATCGGTCACCGATAACCGATATGGTCCGAAGGAAAAATATAAAGTATACTGTCAGTTACTAATGACATGATATTTAACACATGTTACTAAACTATAATATTACAATTTCATTCTAATAATGATTCTATTTCTCTTAGTGTATCTCGCTGAAACAATATAATATGTTGTGTATTAAGACAATATTACGATTCAACTATAATGATATATGTACTTCAATATGTATATTGTATAATTATATTTCATAAGTACTCTCAAAATATGTAGACATTTAAATGTTAAAGTTTGTGTGTCTTTAGAGTCGTAGAAGAAAAAATTATTTGATAAACTGCAATTTCTTTGGCGTGATGTAAAAAATTAATATTAATCTATCATAATTATAATTAATAAACCAATTAATTCATTAATAATATTAACAATATTTATACCATTAAATATAATGTAATAGTTTTTTAGTAGTAATTTATTTAAATTTTCTTTTAAAATTAATACGTAGTAATTTTTGTAAATAATATATTAGAATTTTTAATATCTTATTTTAAGTCTAAATAATATTTAAAAATTTAATATTTTATAATATACAATTTTAATTCTTATACACTAATTATTCATATGTATATACATATTCTCCATTAATTAAAATGGGTAGTCATTATTGTATGACACAAAATATTATAACAGATTATATAAACTTTTTTACACAAAATGTTCAATATTATTACACAAATATTGATAATACATTAATAGAAATAAATTAATTACAGTACCTATATGTTAATTTTAATTTTAATTGAAACAAGCATATATTGTTAAATTGAACAATGGTATTTCTACGATAATAAATAAAGCTGAGCTACGCGATACTACATGAAAATACTGATAAAACTCTACGGAAATATTTTCAAATCAAATAAAACTTTATTAATTGAAAACAGAATTATTTGGAGTTAATATCTTTTGTTAAAAATCTCAAAAAGATATTTCACATATTTGTAAAAAAAGTGAGAAACTAAGTGAGAAACAATGTAAAATGTAACTTGTGAAATTGAATTAAAAAGTAAGTTTTTACCCTGATACACTTTTATTGAATTTTTTACAATCAAAGCTTAATAAATTTTACAAGCAATATTTTATTTCCATACAAAAGATTGAATAATTGTTTTTAAAGCTATCTGGAACTTTTCTCATAAAAATTATCGAAAGTTTTAAGTTTTCTATAATTGTTAACTTTTATTTTATAAAGATACACATTTAAAACACCTTAAAATAAATTCATTAATTAAATAACATGTTTAAAGTAAAACATTTGTATTTTTTAAATAAATATTAAATTATGTGGCTGGTAATGATTTCTTTGAAACGATATTCTCGAAGAAATTGCGAAATTGAGCTACACGATAATATTACGGAAATATAGGACAGTCTTTGCATAGAGTGAAGCAAAGTAACCATCGCAAAAATATTGCGAAACAACGCAAATGTAAATTAATTCTATATTAAAATTTACATATATTTTTCGTTTTACAATATAAATACGTTTTTAAACTGAATTTATAAATATTCAATAGATTACATTATTTAAAAAATTTGCAAGTTTTATATCTCTTCCTGTAAACATTTTTTAAATAAGTTCATAAAATTATATATTTTGCCTTATAAGTTTAATTTCAACAAAAAGTATTATTTTATAATTCTGTTATCCTATCTAAATCAAAATAAAAGTTCTCTATGCGAAGTAGATAGATATTGTATCTTAATAACAATTTCTAACATAGGCATTATTTATAAGTAAATGCGCAACAAATAAAAATAATAAATTAAAAGTAAAATTAAATATAAGTTTTGGTTTATAATATAACATAATATTGATTATAATAAGTTACTTTTAAAAGAACTTTGTTACGAATTCTCGAAATTTCGTAGTTATTTTTTCCGATATCGCGTCAGACAAAATTTTTCTCGATAAACAAAATAATCTCGTACAAAAACTTTTTCCTCTATTACACTGACATACACGTTCTTTGTCAAAAAATTATTCACAGCTACAAATGTCAGTCTTAAAGTTTTCATACCGACTCTTTCGGTAGGAATTTAAAGCAATCGTAAATTAACTAAAGTTCTTTTCATCACGATTATAATCTTTAATCGGTTAAGCGCTGTCAGTTTCTATGCTGTATTTTTAAAGTACATAAAATCCAATAATCTCGCTCGTGTCTCCTCCCGGGAGGTCTCGTGTCCTTTCCCGTTCGTCAGAATGACGTCGCGCAAATATTTTCCGACGACAAGACGAGGCGTTCTTCCAAACCGTCGCAATATCCCGAGGATCGAGATATTTCCAAAAGAGTCGACGGGCGATGCCCTAATTTACGACGGGGTGTTTACGTCGAACCGCCCTGTATACGTAGACCCGCATAACTCCCGCTACTTGGAAACGCTTGACGATGACATTAAGGGTCTTCCCTAATACCACATGGGTACCACGGTAGCCGTGTAGATCTGACCATAACCGCCGCGTAAACACGAGTTCAAGTAATAACGTTGACGCTGCGTTACGACTGTACAAACGCGTCATGAAGATGTTCGGGAAACATTTCACACTGTATTACGCCGGTAATGCATTGTTACCCGATATCGAGATCGCAGTCGCATTTTAGCGATATTTAGATACGGACACGTCAATGCTTCGATGTTTATTCGACACACCGCACAAAAAGTTATTACAGAGTTACGCAGGAAAGTAGATTTTTAAACGAAAACCAATGAAATAAAAGATATTTCAATTTACACACATCTATTGTAATTGATTTATTTTATATAGTTTTCTCGATAACAACTAATTCGACACAGTGCTCCTTCAGTAATTTCTTTTTTAGAATTCAAAACGGCTCTTCTGGGTAATTTTCTTTTAGTCTAACTTTGAACAATAGAAAGAAAGTGGGATCTATGCAAAGCGAGATGCCTCGAGAAACTCTACCGTAACATTTTTGCACCAGCCTCCATTCTGACAGGACTGAATGGAGTATGGTTCTGAAGTACGAAGGTCCCCTCGTGGAGATGCGCCTGTATATTTAACATCTCCTCTTACAGTGTCAGGTGACCGCAGCCTACCACAGTAATGAGATAGAAACCACTTAACCCGTATGCACGCGTGCCTAAGGGTCTCCTCGACCCCGTCGAGACTTCCTTGTAGAGTTAGGATTAATAAACTTCAAAATCCTCATACTTGCGGTTGTAGAAATCAGTAATGGAACTATTTAATCTTCCATCTGCCGGCAATGGCTAGAAGATATTTTGAAACGGCTGAGAAAATGAAATCAACTTCAATTGAGGCGTCTAACGAAATACTCACAAGAGTAACTCGCGAATAAATTCCGATTTTAAATAAAATTGTATACATATAAATTTTAAATATAATAGATAAATTTAGAAAATATCAGTTAAAAATGGTTTTCACAAGAAATTACTCCTTACAGGTAAAGCGATTTTTAGCTTTCCTAAATTCTAAATATCTCAAAAATTATTCAAGATATAAAAAAAGTTTTATAATAAATTTTTTATATTTTAAATAGTTTTCAAATAGAATAGAAAACCTAAAAAATTATTTTATTTCTTAAAACTGTTCTCAGTTATAACTAATATTTTCTAAATTCTTCTATTTACGTAACCTGTATACAAGGTTTCACTAAAATCAAAGTGTATCACTTGGCAAGATTCAATTGTCAGTAAAATTTCTATCACTGCAAAGTCAACGCTTTCGATGGAGTAGTAAATTTCTTTCCCTTCCCTTTCTAAAACCGACTTTGATACTCGCTTTTACGTCGAGTGTGAGTTTAATGAGAAATGAAAGTACCGAAGTTAACAGTCACTTTATCGAAATCGTAATCAGCGTGAAGCATCGTCGAGTTCTGTTCGGAAGGAAACGTAATATCATCAGTGGTGTGAGATCCTTCGTTCGAGATCATTGTGTTATTTATTTTACCGACAATACCTCGTGAATAATGCAACCTTCGAATTTAAGGGCAAGCCGACGATTCCCGGCACGGAGCAGGTCAAAATCCTGCAACGATAGCTTCGCCGTGAATCAGCAGGGTCAGCGCGATTGTGAAGTGCGCAAAGTCTCGCCCCCTCTCTCTCTCTTTCTCTCCCGCAACGGAAACCGCAATTGCCGCGTTCTAAAATTCCAATCATGCCTGCATTCACACGACCCGATAAATTACGGTTGGGTCACGTCCCGCCCGACATTGGCAGCATTCAGGGCTGCTGACAACCTAACCGGAGATATTCTTAACACCCTCGGAGTAATAGGGTGCTTCTCTTGACGAAACTTTCCTAAAATCTAGATCTAAATCTAATGCTGTCGCGATAATACATAGAAGACATTAACGTAACACCTTCGAGAAAACAAATACTCCTTTTTTTTTACGCAGATTATAATACTTTATATGTTAATTTTACTCCCAGCGCCGCGATTAATGTCACAAAAATATGTGCGGTACTTACGAGGTATTAAGAAGAATAAATATGAAAGAAAACTTCAGTTCTTTCTAGACTTAATCCATTTTTCTGTTCTGTCATTTTTTCGTTTTCAATTATGAGATGTATTTATGTATTGAAATATTTAAGTACCGAGAATAAAGTATAAAGTCATCCAGGAGATAATTGCTTCAATTTATCTCTTCCTAAATTCCGATACTAAGCCGCACGGCGATACAGAGATGAGGTTCGCTAATCCAGAGAGAAAGTTAATTAACGCGAAGAAACAGTTACAATAAATAGTTATATCCATCTAATTAATAATACGGATGGCGCATTTCTCTTTAAACAATGCAGAGCTCAGACAGAGAGATTTTCAACCAGACGCATGAAAGATACGCGACATGCGCTGCAAAAATAATTAGATTGAACGTGCGGGACACTAGATTGATGACAGACTACTCTTTCGTTCTATCACTTTTTCAGGATATGAAACAGGAAAATATCCCATTACACACAACGTAGGCAGAGCTGTACGGACAAACTTCTATTTTAGCAAATAATTAAAGTTGTTGGAGCTTACGTCTCTGCAAAACGTGAACGCCACGTTATTCACGTATCCGCGAACCATGGGCAGGTATAGTCGGAGGACAAGAGAGAACTTTTACTATAATGGATTTAAACAGTTAACGTAGTTAGCTCTTACACTCGAAGTGGACATTTTGCGCAGTGGTATTACGCGCGCGTACGCCGACTATAGAAGGGCATCGGTCCCAACTAATCGCGTTCATTAAGGAATCTCGATCGCCGTAATTGTCACGGTAAGCCCTGCCTCTCGACGTTTAAAGCCTTATGGACCATTCCAGCCCCGTGTGAATGCCCCCGTGTAAATCTCGTCGATTCGAGAGAGAGCAATCACGAACTCGACAAACACACGTGGAGAGTTTCACTTTTTTTCGCCCTTTTATCTTTGTCAGAAAAGTTATGAGGTCAAAGGTCAAAACGGAGTCGCGTACGGAATGTTCTACTTCCGCCACATTATGATGATACGTTAGTCAATACGGAAGCATTTTTTTGCTTCAGCTTTGGAAAAAGGCTGTCTTGAATTGACTCTGTAAAAGAAGTATGAGAAGTGATGTAATTTATGTGTAGCCTACTTTTCTCTCGAATTCGCAAAAGTGTTCTTTTTTTCCTTGTCTGAAGTTAATGGAAGATGTAAATACGATTAAAATGACATTTACGTGCGCGTGCAAGAGTGTGTTATAAGCATTGAGAGAATTAAGATATTTATCATTATGTTATATAAGGCAAATTCATCTTCTCTCTAAAATATATATGCGAATCGTATACCGCTGTTCTATTTGCTCTGACATAATCATACGATCTCTAACACGGGGTCGGCATGAATAGCCGACGAAATTGGACAGGTGAGAAATGAACGTATCGGTTATGTCTCAGGTTTTGCTTCGGTAACTACGTCTGTTGCAATTTTCAACGAATCCGACTTTAGCCAGACAAGTCTGGCCGCTATGCAAAGTTTTTAATAAAAACGAGAAACGGACTTTCTTTGGAAATCTCCGTTTAATTAAGTATCGAGAACAAAGCGTTTTAAGTGCAATTGAGAATCTTTTTCGAAAGACTCGACATCTGCAAAATTCGCGAGTTTCTACAAATTCAAGAAACTTGTTTATATAATTCAATTTTTAAGTTTATCCCTATGAATATGCATCTCTAAGAAATAGAAGAACGCTACGTTGTTACGAGTAATTAATGACAGCACAATAGAAAACTAAAATTAATTAACATCCTAATTGGCGCAAAATTTAATTTCAGTTTTAATTTAATTTTAATAACTTTACAATAATTTAGCAAGACTGATTCTCATTAATATCTTTTGGCGTAGAACGAATGAAATTCACCAATTCCATCGAAAAGATACTGAGCTAATTTTCCAAAACGGTTTTCCAATACAAACGGGTTAATCGAAGTCATATGCATGATTTCATATTCAACGAAATGAAATATTGTGTTAGCTTGAATCATCATACAACTAACATTAGAATAATTATTGATGTCATTCATTAGCTCTATTAATGTCCATATTCACTGAGGCTAATTTAATCATATCAATAATGGCCGATATTGTATACCCTCATACAATCCATTAAGTAATAATTGCAATGTGTACAATAACATAAATGTGAAACACCGCTCATTGCACCTAATCTTTGCGTGTCATCGGGCCGTTTGTTTTAAGTAGCAATTTAAAGTACAACAAAGAAATACCGCCAAGACTTGCTCGTTACATATTAGTAACGAGCGATTGTCAAACCGTAAAAAAAAGCAATTTAAGTGATTTCGCAATGTTATCATGATTCAATTACGCGATTGCAGCCCATTGCTATGACACGAGCCATGCAAATTCAAATTACGCTCGCGTTGCATTCGACACTTGGAAACTACTCTGGTACATTGTATACGGTGTTGTAATTAAAATGTCCCTAGTGATTAATGAGACGATTACGTGCGCGACCAAGTGCTTTTTCTCTTTTTCTCTTTCTCGTCATTTCCCTTCCGTTTTCTTGATCCCTCTGAAGTCTCGGGTTCAAAAGACAGATCTGGAGATTAATGAAGTTTTTTTTTTTTTTCAAAATATCTATTTGAGGGCGCACAACATATCGATAATTGTTTACAAGAAACTTACTCCTTTGATTAATTAATTAATCGCAAATTAAATATCCATATAAAAACTTTTGTCGACTTTTATGATCTGTTATTTTATTATAAGACAAATTGAGACTTCCGTATAAATTCACTTTGATACACGTGTTATGTAAAAATATGTTTATTAACTTATAGATGACATACATCGTTTTTCATGAAAGCATTTTTATCTCTTGTTGTGCAGGATATGTTTGAAAAAGAATGTTTTATTTTTAAATTTACTGTGATCGATACACCTGCGTATATGAACTGACACGACAAATGAAATTCGTGTGTTTATAAATCAAACACTGCTGAAAATTTAACATACCAATTAATAATAAAACTAATAATAATAAAGATAATAAAATCGTTCTCCTTCATTAATCTTCATTCATTAACTTCTCCTTCTATCCTTTTCTTCCTTTTTATTCCCTTTACCTTCTCTATCACTTTTAGTTATTCATCAGCTTTAAATCAGGTTTTTCTTTAAATACTTCTATTCGGAAGTCATTTTTCACACTCCTTTAGAAAATACTTCTCAAAGAATCCGTACGTCAGTAACACGATATATTACGTGATTAACTTGAATAGCAAATTATGCATTTCATTATTATAATATTAAATTAAAAGAGAGAAAGAGAGAGAGAGAATCTTCTTCAATAATTTAATAATTTGCATGAGATCGACAAGAGTTTGTAGGAAAAGTTTATAGAAATGATATTCGCATTCGAGTATTAAATCTAAAATCGGTGCTCTCGCGAAAGTTCGCAACTATATAGGGAAAATAATTCGGCTTAGTCATCAATTATTAGAATTTCATCGTGATTCTCCTATACAGTAGTTCCTGAAGGTAAGATAAAATGAGCAAAATCTGTTCTTTTATCGATGCATCAATCTTGATCTCTTTAGGAATTATATCCTCGATACGGCTCTAGCAGCAACATTATCCGTAATCTAGAAAAAAATGTCTTTCCCGGAGGAAAAAAAATCGTTGATAAGGCTACATTATGGGATTATCGAGCGGATCTCGATCAGGATGTATACGTAGACAAGCATGACTAAAGGGATATAAGTATATATCATTTGCACAATCCGCTTACTCCTTGGAGACTCGATAACGAGCTTCTCTCCAAATTGATGTGAAAATCAATTAAGGACGCTCTCGATAAACGATGTAACAGATTAACTTCTGATTATTAATCAAGCTTTCTGTGCAGCAAATCACATGA
The DNA here is from genome assembly GCF_013373865.1 of Monomorium pharaonis. NCBI lineage: Eukaryota > Metazoa > Arthropoda > Insecta > Hymenoptera > Formicidae > Monomorium > Monomorium pharaonis. The sequence continues at coordinate 3,008,089 of NC_050473.1, forward strand.
CTTGTGTCGATCTCAAAGTGATGATCCGCCGGAAATCGTTCAACGCTCGGGAAACAAAACTCGATATTTAAAGAGAATTTATATTAAGAGATTCGAAATTTATTTTAATCCGTATTTTTATTGTCATTGTAATCTGTAAATTAAGTAATAAATCTTTCTTTATATTGTACGTTTCAAAGAAAACATTTCGAAAAAGATGAGTGACAGAGATGTTGGTTTGAGAATAACATAAATCAAAAGGATGAAACTATGACAAACGCGGCAGATTTCGACGAAATGTCAGTACAGTTCACGAGGCAAATAAATAAAGGATTTTGGCATTGAAAATCTGTCGTCTCCGGTAGAGAGGTTGATAAATCCGACGCGAACCAATCACGTCACGCACGCCGATACGAGATTCGTCAAATGTTGGACGGGCGCAGCCATAAAACGGAAATTGTCGCTGGCACCCGTCACCACGGGATACGCAATTAGGAAGAATGTTACGCGCGTTCGCCAAGCGTTCTCGATACAGAGTCTTTTCACATCAATCGATTACTTGTCCGAACTATAGGTTCTTGCCAAAGAATTAAAAGTCCGAAAACCGACTAATTATAACTGTTAACACCGCCATCCTTTTCAAAGGCCAAGATTATGTTGAGAAAAATGTCGTAGTTACTATATATAATTAAAGAATAATCAATGTTATTATTAATAAATAGTTAATAACGTTCCGACTTAATTTGTAGTTTTATTTTTAATTTGCAAGTTTTAATTTGAGGTATCGTAAAATATCAAAAAATTGTGCCAGCGGAAATAATTTCGCAATATAGTAAAAACAAATTATAGAATCCTTAGAAAGCTAAAGACATATTCGTAAATCTTAGATGATTGGATTTCTATTTTATTACCTCTTGAAAACATGTGCAAAAGTGTTTTATTCAAGCACACCGTCATATCGAATACAAAATCGTTTAAAAGAAGTTTTGTATAATTTTTTGTTATATAAATTACGTGTATTAAAAAATACACGTGTGATATTATGTATTATGTATACGATGTATACATTTTAATTAAAAAAATATATATATCATATTATACGACGCGCACGTAAGTTCTAATTGTCAAATTTTTAAAATTTGACGCTTTAAAAAAAAAGTTGTTAAGTTGTTTTATTATTGTGCTTTTAATATCACGAGGTTACAGCGGCGCAATCCTCGGCCACGTTTTACGGCGACTCAACTTCAGGAATAAAGCTTACCGCAGCAGACCTGTAACTACCTTACGTCTAAAAGCGAGGGAGTGGAGAAACGTTTGTTCTTATCTGGCCAGCTGAGTAATTAGCTGCTGCTGCAGTTTCGGTCTAGGAAACGGTTCATTATTCTTGCAGAATGGAACTTCCGCGTCACGTAAGAAAGCGCGTTTGGACACGCGGGCGCGGATTACATTCGTTTTCCATTTAGCCGACACGTACTCTAGACAGCCGCCCACTTTGTCTCTTGTGCGGTGTCAAGCTAAATAAACGGAATATGTAAATACATATATCTCTCCGTCTACACCACTGTGTTTGCGCTCGTGATTGTACCTCGTTAAACGTTCGCAGCAGTGCGGGCTAGAGAATGCTACGTTGTTATTCACTGTTAAAATTCATCATCAGTCTTCGCTCGACACGGTCTGAAAATTTTCCTTATTTAATTTTCGCGGAATGTATTGTTTTTCTAAAGAGAATCCTCCGCTAGGCGTAGTGTAGACACTTCTCGCCGATATTGTCGACAGAATTTATCATTATTGGAATTTTGTCGCGTTGTAAGAACCCCGCTCTATATTTATTAATTTTTTGATGTCATTAACGATCGCAAGCAATGAGGTGGCAATAAGTGCAATAGCGTGACAATAAATAACGATTCTTTAGCACGATGTTCTGGTATCTTCAGAGTAACCGACAAAACATAGGTGAAAAGCGTCCTCTCTCATTATATAACAGAAAATAACGCAGTGCGCTGTGATGCAATAATTAATTTTCCGGTACCGCGCGCGTCGCTTTGCCGAGAATAGTGCCCCATTTCGTTTTAAGCTGTTCTCGACGCGACATGCGTACTTATCTCTGCAAAATGTCTCAGAATAAACTAGTTGAATTGCGATGACAAGTACTTTAGTTGTTCTTTTCAATGCAAAAATATTGACAATTATCTCTTACTAATAAACAATTAAAAATAAGAACCGCTTCTGAATAAATTATGCTTATGGCAAATAAAATAAGGTGACAATTCCAATTATGAATCAAAGGCTAATTAAAGATTAAATTTAAAAAATTAAAAATTTTATAGACATACATGTATTAATAAAATTACAGAAATTTTTTGTACTCTTTAATTTTTTGTAATTACTGAAATTTAAAATCACTTTCTCATTGCTAATATTTAAAGAAGAAGCGAAAAGTACTTTTAATATTCTCTTTATAATAAGTTCGCTTATTTCTATTTCAAATATTTTTCCAAAATTTTACTGAATACATAAAAATTGTTTTTGAAATTATAATATTTACTACTTACACATTGAAATAACAACTTTTTAAATATTTGACCGTTAAATTTATACGAATTCGTAAAAATCATTTTAATCTTAATTGATCCATAATTAGGACCATCACTTTAATTGTCTTCGGTTAATCTCAAGCAAATTTTATTTTAATATAATGTTATTAACTTACAGTATATTACATGTTTTTTGCTATAACTATTAAAAATATTATAATTTTTAATTAAAAAGGCATAATTATCTATACTTTTATCTACCTATGAAAAAATATGTGACATAAGCCGTTTTTCACAATCACGTTGACGTACGTTTGGCTGATCGGATGTTGTAACATTTTTTCCTCATTTAAGAACTTTTGCGCACATGTAAGTAGAAAATACATTCAGGTATTTCCATTTACGTGTTTCATCCTGTGGATAACCGTCGCCGGAGATGTAAATGCGTTGCGAACTAGTACCGTTATGAAACGAGAGTAATTTTGAAACAAATCATACTCATGTTGGCTTCCCGGCGTGCACGACGACGACACAACGCCGCGATCGATACGTTGGAGTGGATAAATTGAAGAAGATGCGAATGCATATCGACGAGAAAGACAACGCTTTATACTTGCGAGCCGCATGTTACATTAATGACACACGGTGACTTAAAATGACTCTATCGAATGAGACAAAAGTGTTCTATTCATTTGTAAAAATATTCCAAGAAATTTCCCGTTTCTCTAGTTTGAAATTATTTCGTTCGAATAGAAGTATATAGAGTATTTTCAATTATGTAAAACATTTATTTAAAAAATAAATAACGTGTTTTTGTTCTAAAAATATATATTTTTATTAGAAAAAATGCAAATTTAGAATAAATATAAAAATTAATAACAGCGTTTTCTAAATAAACGTATACCTGCATGATACAATTCAGCTTGATAAATTATTTGAAATTCAAAAATAAACAATTTTTATACGTGTATTTTCTAATCACAAAAAAATTTCATTTTTTATAAACTTTGCATACATTTCAATTTAAAAACCGTGTTTTTTTTTCAAACAATTACTTTTCTTCTTTTTGTCAAATTTAAGGAAAAAATTAATAATAAAAAAAATTCTATAATCCAATGCTGAATGTTATTAAAAATATTGCTTAAAATTTTAAATAGATCATATTTAAGTTATCATGGCTACCGCTTAAAAAAATAATGTTTTGAGAGAAATATGTTTGACAACACATTTTCAACGTAATTTTCTATGCTACTTTTGAATAAATATACATATTTTCAAAAACAGAAACATGTTATATATTCTTTGAACAAAAGTATCACGTGATGTTGAAAAATACGTTATTTTTCGATTCGATAATATCCTCTTTAGTTATGAATCTCTTAAAAGTCACGAAAAAAGAAAGCAAAGATAAATTAAAATATGCCAAAATTATTGCTCCACTTTCCCCTGATTTCTATTATCTTTAATTTTCGTTCTCACTTGGAAAACTTAAAAATTATTACGTTACCGCAAATAAAATTTTACGATAAAATATGTTAACTTCGTGACACAAATAATTGATGTTAACTTTTCAGCAGAATTATTGACGAAGAAATCTTCAAATTAGAATTCTGTTAAATTGGTTTTCCGTTTCTTAAAACGCTAAAAAAAAAGTAAAACGTATCTTTTTTATTATTAAGTTATAATGCACATCACGCGTAGCCTTTTAATTCGGTAAATTTCTAAGTCGACAATCTGGGATCAAATAACGCGAGATAATTGTCCGTATTAATTCGCGAAGTTCACGCGACCTAATTCAACGAGTGCATTTTCTAATACGAAACGCTTCTCCATCAGGAGATCGTCGACGTATGGAAGTGGCTTGGAGAGCCGCGTATTCTCGTTCGCATGCGGATTTTTACGACTAACCGTCGACGTTGCATCGGCGCAATTTTACGCGCAATCGACAATTAATGGAAGGCGAAAATATTTTATCCCTCGGTAATTGCATTTGTTGCTATGAGCAATATGTTGCAGCTTCAATTTTTGGGGAACGATGTAAAACGAGTAAATACGTGCTCTAATGCATGTTGTACACATGGAACGCTCAACTGCGATAAACGTGTTAAATACCAAGGTATACGATGCGAGACCACAACTGCGGCTTAAATATTACATGTTCTGTATATATATATTCTGTACAAATATATCCTTTATAACTACTTTTTTAATGGTAATTTTTTCTACAATGTTTTATGGTTAATTACGATATTAATTTACAATGAATTACATTACAATCATACACACACACACACACACACACACACACACACACTTATAAAAGTATTAATAATTATTAAAAAAGTTATAATTATTAAAATAATTAATAAAAAGAATTAAGCATACGTATTTTTGTAAAAACCAAAAATTAAAGTACGAGTAATAAATAACTCTATGACTAAAAAAAACAAGTCTCATTACACATAATGCCGTGTAAGTAGAACATACATTCCAATAGATAGAAACGCAAACTCAACTGAGGTAGTATTGGAAACAGTATTAAAGATCATTCAATCCGCTCTCTCGGCTTTCTTTTCTCCTTCAATCGTCGAATATACCGTTCAACGCAACACTTTTAAGGCACGATGAGTCTCGTATGTGAAAAACAATGGCAAAAGAGCTGCTGAAGGGCGAGAAGAAGAGACGCTCGATGCTTCGTGGAATTTGCATCTAACTAAGGATACGACCGCCGCTTTTACACATACGAAGTATGTAAATGCCCGTCTGCGCTTTACAAGAAGATGCAAATAGTAGCGACGCGCTTCGAGTCTAGTCGATCCGTTAAACCTACCCCGTATGAGCGAAGGAAGACGACACAAGGGGGGCCTGTGACACGAAGCTCCCCGCAAGCAATTTATTATTTTCTAGGTAGCACTCTCCTCTCCTTTCTCGCTGATCGCTTGCCGGATATGCCGGCAGGATTTTTCAGAGCGAAGGAACTTAATTTCGCAGCTGTCACGCGTGCGTACAGTAAATCACTTTTTCCCCTTTAATTCGTGTATAACTGCTCGATCGAGAACGGAATCCGAGTGGCAGATTAAGTTGAAAGAACAATCGAATGGAAGATAAAGAAATATAATCAATCACAGGCACTATTTGTTGTTTATATGACCAAATATTCCCCGAGGAAAGATAATAAATCCTTAATCTTTTGTAAATGTTCAAATCCATCAATGTTACACAGATGTCATTTAGAGAGCAATTTAAGTTTCCCTTTGTCCAGATGTTATTCTAGATAAGAAAATTTATAATAAATTCCGATATTAAAAGTCCTTTCTTTTTAATAATCGCTAAACGCCAACTTTCTGATGCATTTATCTCAATCGTGAAATAATTCTTGTCTCTTAATTTCGCAAAGTGTCCAATTATGTTCTTGAGAAAGTATTACATTCATGTATAAAAATAATCCCGCCCAATTCTTGGCGATCACTTGCGCAGCGAAGATATAAAGTTCGTTTTAATTAATAAAGTTCGCAATTCCGCGTACACATACAGCCGGCCCGAAGTTATGTGTTTCACGAGAAAAAGGAAGAACGTAATCCACCTATGCAACTACTCGAGCAACGAATTAAAACTGCGACATCAGAGAGAAAAATGGGAATATCAAGTTATGAAAAAATTCTATATCAATTAATTAAAGCTAATATTTCATATCAATCTAAGAAACGAGAGCTTATGTGACGTCTACGAAAATAAATCTACAAAGATAAAAATAATAATAATCAAAAGTTGAACGATTTATGAAAAACCGTGATATCAAAACGGAAAGAACGACTGGGAAGCGGGCTGCGTTTAGGAAATTGTCATAAAAAACTGACTTGAGAACGTTCATTAATTTCGCAGCATCATAAATCACGGTTGCGTAATGCGATATTAACGCAGGTCTTTTTTCACCGAATAAAGCCTCGTTCGATCGCGCGTCTTCTGTTTCACTCGGCCGTTAAACGCGCCGGTTGTACAGAGGTTGTTCGCGTGGCATGCACAGTTGCCGAAACAAAGCCCCGGTTCTCTTTTAGTGTAAATCCCGGAATAAAATATACAAGATTTATAGTTGGTGAACACAAACGGCGCGCGTGTTACCGCGTCGATTTTCTCGTGTCGCGAGCGCATCCTGCGAATATTATATTGCGAATTTATTACCAGGATCCAATTTCACAAATCAATTTTATGGATTACTTCGAACTGATTACTCACGAATACGAGAAACAAGAGTTACGTTGCAGCTGTCCTATTTATTAATAACTGCTTTCTTTTTGCAACGAGAAGGGCTAATGCCACCTCGAAAAAAAAAAAGAATTCTTCAATTGAACATGATTGACAAAATCTAATCGTGCAGCACAGAATCCAATGCATCGAAGCGACGTGCATTTCTTTTATGTTAAGATCTTCATTGGAGAGTGTACTTCCTTCTTAGTATCGTGTGAGGGACCAGCAAATGGAAAGTGCTTGAACTAGGAAAGACTTTTCGGCTTTTCAGTGTTAGTGAATTGAAGTAAGAACAACCGAGGAACAATTCCCGACGGAATGGAAGCGCGAAGTCGATAGAACGGAAACACGAGACGCGTTCGCGAAAAACTTTTAGAAATGGACGGACGGAGATCAAACAGACAACCGAATGCTATCTCGTTTGCGAGGCTAGCTGTAATTTGCATGCAGTTGTCTATTCGTTTCGATTTTACTGTGCTATTTATTCGAACTTCTCCACGGACCCATTACGTAAGTTTGCCAGCCGTGTTCCGGAACAGAATTATCTTAAAGCGGCGAGATGAGCAGGGAAATGTTAGAAATGAATGCATTTTATTTAATCTAAGTAAATTTTTAGCAGAGATTATATTATTCAATAGCAAGTTACTATTTTAAGCTATTTCTCTAATTGCGACGAGAAATATTTTCAATTCTGTACAGTTCTTAATCTGAATATTAGCATAGGAAGAAAGATGGCAATGTGATGAAAATGTCGGGCTTTTCATGGCCATTTCTAAGAAATGATCCTGGAAGGAGGAATCCCTTCGCGCCATTTTAGAAACAAATGTTGATGCATATTTTAGGAATGTCAGCGCAACTTCTTCCATAAAAGGAAGAACAAATAGCGAAGAGCATCTCTATTCGGAAAGATCGAGCTCCATCCATTGTCCGCAAAAGGACGAAGGAAAGTCGAGGGCAGCCGAAACTGTCCGAGCAAAGACATCAAGTTTTTCAACGAGTTCTGAACGAGTGAACCTTATCAAGGAAAGAAGTCCTTTTCTTTCCGTGTTACGAGAGCCTGGATACACGTGCAAAATTAAGGAAAAGACGAGGGATTACTGATAGTAGTTCTTTATGTGACTGAAGTCACATAAAAAATGTACGGATTAAAAATCTTTTCAAAATGATATCTAAGCCATCGAAAAACGTTAATCCAGTCTCGAGATATTCGACACTATATAATACATCGAGTAAAAATGAAATGCTTTGTCGTCGCAAAGCCAATGCTTGTGTGCAGCTGACATGCGTGCGAGAGATTGCAGGAACGTGGACTCGCATTTAACCACGTGTTCCGCCTAAACGATTTAATTCAATACACCTGTCCGAACGTGCACTCAGTTTTGTAACTGCAAACGGCATTTCCCTTTGACACTTTTCACCAGCGTTATTTACACCGACTAGTTTTTGACTCTGAAACACCACGTGTTCGACTTACTAACAGAAATGTCATTTTGATAACGCAAATAAAAGTCCCATGAAATAAAACGCGCAAGTTTCACGTGCCAAAGTCTAAAACAATACGGAATAGTACGATAAGAGATACGGCGTGATATCTCAATTCTCAAGCATTTTTTTAATCCAAATATCGTACTATATTGGCGAAAAGAGATACTTGGCGGATCAATCGCGACCCAGCATCCCTCTCGGGATTTGGGGAAAACAGACATGTAAGTGAGAGAGACTCGTAAAGAGAAGGCAACCCGCGCGTCTCTTCGCGTTAAGGGCGGATGCGAGCAAAGGGGTGGTTAGGGAAAAACGGTGAACGAGAGTGGCGACGAAAGGAAAGTCGGCTATATCGCGCGACCACAGAGAGACGGTATACCGTAGTCAAGAGAGAAATACGATTGGTGGGGATATTGATCTTCCTTGGGAGTTGCCATGTGCAACGTCGCGGCGGTCCTACGCTCGAGCGACTTCGCGATTCTTCTTTCGAGACAGCAACGCGTCGCGACGCCACCGCCGCCACCGCCGTCGTCATCGTCGTCGCCGCTGCCACCGCCGCCGCCGCCTAGCTGTTTTTCCCCCTTTATTCTCTGTCGTTTCTCATTACTAACCGACTTCGAGAGGGTTCCGCCTTTCTTTACACCTTCCAGGAAGTTCCCCAACTCGCTCGGTCACTTCTGATACGAGCCATTGCTTTCGCTTCACCCCTTTTCCCGATCCTCCTCCCGCAGCGCCGCAGGTGTCATTTAACACCTACTTGAGAAAAAAAAGGTAAGCTTCCGTCCCCGAAGACTGATAATCTACGCGCTTGATATTTCGTTCGCGTGAAAGAACCAAGAATATATAATTCCTTCATGAACAGAGAAGGAAAGAGAGAAGGAGGGAGGAAGGATCGTTATTAATGGTACGACCGAGAAAAAAAGATGATTCCACGTGGAAAAAAAAAGCGTTGGAAAAGTAGGCTGAAATCTTTTTCGCCTGATTCGATTTCCATGATGGTCTTTTTGGTTCGTGCGGAGACTCGTTGTTACGTGACATAGAACTTTATTAACAATTTGTTAGCCGACGCGCTAATGTTACATAAAATAACGAGCAAACGAAAAAACGGTGGAATAAAAATTTGCAAGAGTCGGTAGTGCTGTTTCTAATACGTACTTAAATTCGTTGATATAGAAAGCCCTATCTGTCATACCTGATATAAGGTAAATATGTAGTGACTATCATCCTACTCCAACGAGCCATTTGAGATAATCCATGTGGCTATCTCACGGCTTATCCTTCATTCGTGTAACATTCGTGAACCAGGGATCAAAATTCAGATAGATAATTACTAACTAAATAATTGCCAAGCGAGAATATCGTGCAATCTATTGGGTGTTAGTGTAGAATTTGTATATATACTAATATAAAAGCTTTGAAAATTTGTTTAGAATTTACACGTATTTATTTACACTGCTTTTTAATTTTGCAACTCTTAGATATGGTATTAATCAATAGCAAGCGGCAACGCTGAACGAGAAAAGTTATTTTACGTTATAAACATGCTTTTATACATGTCAAAGGTAAAATATGAAATAAATGAAATCGTTCGCGCAAACAACATTACGATTTGCAAAACTTGAGTTCTGTCAGAGACAAAAATTTCTTATTTCATTTTCAATATCTAATTATCTTATCTAATTATGTATAATCTGTATCTAATTATCTTATACTGTTGCCTCTTAATAAGGGCGTATCCAAGAGAAAAGTTTGAAGGGTTAAATCTCCCAAATTTTTGATCTTTTAAATTTTAATGAAAAAAAATACAACTTTACTTTTGATTCTGAATAAATTTTTTATTGTAATATAAAATTTATTATTCTGTAATTTTAAAATATTTTGAACCTTCTTTGATTTATTTATTATTTTTTCTTTTCATTTTATTTAACTTGAGTAAAAATAACACTTTTAATAATAATTTAACAATTATTATTAGATCCAGCTCGTGCTATGCAAACGCAATACAAAATAAATAAAAACGGTCAAAACGAGCAATAAATAATGTTGGAAAATATAATGAATTAATATATTTATTCTCGGTTTACACAATTAAAAAATGTTTTTCATAAGATCTTTCTGTTTCTTAAATTTCTTTTTTTAGGAAAATGATCATAAATATATCATATATATAATATTTAACAACAATAATAATAGTAGCAATATTTAAAAACTACATATTTTATTTTTAATAATTGTATTTAACCTTTCTTTAAAAAAAAGCAAAAATTATGAACACAAAAGCTATTATTTTCCCTTAAAATCAGAAACATCAAGATGAGACATTAAGCTTTAAAATATTCAAAAAGATATTTTGTTAATACAAAATTATTATTTCAAAATTTATAAATTCATCTAAAAAAGATCCTGGATACGCCTACCTCTTACAAATGCGTACAAATGTCTCGAGACAAGTCACGCACGCTCAAATTAGACCAAACTACCGTATTTGTTCGGCATAAGCTAGTAGTTTTCCATGAGTTTCGCGCAACTATAATTCGTTCCGACGTTTTATCGCGTTCAATATCAAACTACTTGAGCGTGGATCCGCCGGCATCACCCGTGGCGGATCCCGTGAGGTATAGAGCATCCCAAATGGGAACTCTATTCCGTGCGATTCTGGCAGAGTGTTTGGCATAGCAAACCATCGGACTGCCTCTTTCCCCGTCCCGAATCATGTCACTTCCAGTTGTCGGCCAACCGAGATTCCCTCTTTGTACGGAAGTCTAGCTGGCATGCGGCTGACCGCTCCATTAACCATAGAAATATCAAATCTAGGCGAAAGCACTTTTTTATATAGCGAGGGGTTGACGTTCGATTTATTGTAGCGGGAGATCGTCACAGAAACTATGTGACAGACTCACTTTTTACAGTTTTTTTATATCTATAATAGTTTTGTATGCATATTTATTCTACAACACTTTCCGATCTATATTTTCATTTACAACGCGTAAAGGAGAAATATTTTTTCTACCCGGCGCGTGATAAAATAGCCATGTCTACTAAAGTGTCTACTATTTTACGTGGGATAATACTGTGTTCTCTTGGATTGGAGCAAGGTGTAAGCATGCACAATGTGCAACGAGCAAACCGCGCGTGTCCGCGCAAACAAACACGCCTGCTGTCACATTACACATACACACACACATCGACATAGCTTGTTTGTTGATTTCTGTGGAACAACATTACCCGCTTTCTCTCCCCGGACAGTTTTATGCGATAAAAGATAAGTAAAGCTGGCTTTCAGAAAGATAGAAGTAAAAACCGCCCAAACATGACAATTCTTGCGCAAAATATGTCTCGTTGGTTGAGATTGCTCGTTACAAAATCGGATAGCAATGCACTGTTTGCTGCAGCGAAAGTTTCCAGTGAAAAGATTGTTTCCTTCGAATGTACCTCGCGACGTGCGCGATCGAAATTTCTTATTTTAGCTCCGCAGAGACTAAATAACTTATAATGATATTAACGGTGGAAGAAAAAGAATTTATTTTCTTTCACAGATCTTTTCACCTAACCAAAGACTTCGTGTTTTATGTCTCTACGTGAAACAGCTTTCTCGATTTTGTCCATTGTTTCGATAAAAAATTTTCTATTAAAGAGAAATCCTGAATTTTCCAATTCAAACGTGCATTTCAAATTTTGTTGGTGGCGCGATTGTGGGACAACCAAATAGCGGATGTGGGAAAATCTCGACAAACTGCGCGACGATTTTTATTATAAACCGGCATTTTCGAAGAAGGCACGTATAACGTACACACGGTACAGCTGAGAAGTTGAAATAGGAAAAGTAACATGTCGTAGCGGGGTAAGAATTCTGACAAGATCCCCGGGGATGTGTTATCGTGCCCGGGAACGACACTTGGATACAAGTCCCAACGGCACGCGACCCAATAAATGCGTCGCCACCGGCGTATCGCGGTGCGACACTACGGTATTAAGAAATTTTGCGATAGCTCGCTTCGTATGTACGCAGACATCACGATTATTCCCGTCTTGGTAGAAGGCAGAGCTCAAACGAGCGTTTATGTCGCGTCGTAAAGCGCGATATTGTACCCGTAGGACAACTTTCGTCGATTCGTCGACAGCATTCGGTGTTTGTCGTCCGCAATAAATAATATTGGTGAACAAAGCAAAATTTTGCTCTCGAACAAAAAGGACTACTGTTTACAAAAGATACAATAGACACATCGTGTATCTATCGCGTCCGATGTCGAGAAATATATTCGCAAATAAAAATATTTCGCAGAGAGCAACGTTTTCGTTTTCCACATTTTAAAAATCTACACAGAGAGAAAGAGAGAGAGAGAGAGAGAGAGAAAGTTGAAACCATTTGAAAATAGACGCATTATCGATGGTAAAAATATTGTCATTTAGCAAAATATACGTGACATTGTGTTAACAATTGTGAAAGGCTAAAATCTTTTCGACTGTCGCGAAAGAGTGCAAGACTCCGAATTTTCATATAACAATAACGAGAAAATTTTACATAAAAGCGATGCAACAATTTCACGCGCCTCAGATTCTCGGAATTCCAAAATTTCAGGAACGAGAGAATTCCTCGTAACGTCAATATTCGGCTTTTAACACGATACTACTTCGTTCTAGAAGGCAGAAAACCACCTCGTAATTTACTTGAGTTTCACTTTAGTAAAAAAAAAAAATGTGCGACGTAAAAGGATGACCTCACGATCTAACAATTAAATGTCGCGCCGATGTAAATTAAGAAATAACTAGAAAATAACGTGCAATTGACCGTCCTCTTAAGAATCGATTAGCCGAGGTTTGTCCGATATCTGACGAAATTGGCCTCGCGAATGGCGGGCATCGTGCTAAAACGCGAGAGGCTCTTTAATTAAAACGCCCACGTGAAATGGTGCATTATATTATATTCGCACACAAATAAAATGTTGCTCCAGATAAGGAGCTTCTAAAATATTTAAATTTACTCGACACCAACAGGTTTTCAAAAAATACACATCGCACGTTTCCTATTGTTAATTTTCACGTCGATTTGTTCATTACTCAGCCTGAAAGCCATGAAATTCCGTAACTCGATCCATCCTGAGTTTATTCTGTAAATAATACAAACTCATTTGTCGCACAATGGCCACGATTACATTGGTTTCCCGAAAGGTGCGGAAAATATCGTGCATACCTATAGGTACGTGTAACATTACCCAGTGTATATTCTTCGTACTTTTGTAAACTTCGTGGAAGATGAAAGATGCATTTTGCACAATGTACCCTCGAGGCGAGCTAATACGCTCTCCTCATTCTCGACTTGCATCTACATATATACCATCTTTTATACATATATGTATAATTTGTCAAAATCAAACATCTGCACAAACTGTTGCAGTAAATGTATAAAATAAATTATAGACCGAGATAAAAAATAATAATTATAAAATCAATAGAATTTAAAATCGATGTAACTTCAAGATTATTTGTTTCTATAAATAAAATCCTCGAGAAAAGTCTGTCAAATAACGCTGTTTATTTTTCCGAAATTTTAAGCTATATCTTTGCAGTATCGCATAAAAATCTAATGCAAAACATATATATTGATCTTAATCCTTTGAGATTGGTTACGCATCAACGACGCAATTGTGTCGATAGCTGGCTCTCGAGATAGGTAATCTAACTCTAAAGTAAACTGAACTCTGAATTAGCACGATTGTCATTCAGATTACGGCCTTACTCGTAAATTGTAAATAGAAAAAGAAATTTAACTAATCGCCGCTGGTGCTTCACCCTAAGAGGGTAAACCGCATCAACAGCCTTAACAAACTTTGAACTAAGCTGAATCGAGGATAACGACTCGCTATCTCCTTTAAGATTTCAGCCTTTGCATCTGCAACGCTAAAATACGCTGCCGGACTTTTACAGCGTCCTTAAAAAAACATTCACAGACGCAAGAAGACGTTCCGCATACGAAAGCCTTGCGACGGGGAGTTATGCAAAAAATATTGTGCGCTACAATTTAAGAGAATAACTTCTACTGAATTCTTGGTGTTATTCTCAGGCAGGTCGAATTTCACGTGCGATAAAGCCGCAGGGCTTTTTCCGGGCGAGCGAGCATACCGTATCGAACGTAACGTTCCGAGTTGCGCTCTTCTCCGGGATCCGGTAGCGTATATACGCGTAATTAAAGTGGCATCGTTCGTGTCACGCGACGTATAACGCGAACCGCTTGTCCCGATTCTCTCGAACCGTCCGTCCCGCAGGAGCACTTTGTGCGCGAACGTTCGAAGGGCAATCAGCGATAATTGGGGGTGCGCTGCGCGCGGACCGCGCGTGACATCTTTATTTCTGGAGAGCGGTACATTAACGAGGGAAGGTTAAAGAGTGCACGGCACGAGAGAGGAAGAGGGAAAGACAGCGCATGACACGGGGCTCCGCTGTGCGGCCTGCAGTATTAATTTATCCAGCATTCGCTTCCCGGCGAGCGAGACATGTTCGCGTACACTCTCCGATACACCCGTTTCCAATTCAATCAACCGCACACCCAGATGTAACGCGCTATCGATTATTAGTGTCTACCCAGGCGCAATGTCCAGATTTCTTTATTGGGTTACCGCGGCCACGTGTATTGCTAGTCTGGTCTATACGATCAGATCGCGACTCTGTTTATGCAAATGTCCGATCGGAAACAAGGTAGTGAAACAAGAACGAATGAACCAAAAGATAATTAGCTATACGTAGATTGAAGTATAATTATTCTTGTACTCGTAGAGTAACAAATTGCATGTTGCAGAAATGGACGCCAATCGATTCGATTTTTAACGCGTATTTTACACCTCGCATTTTACACCTTAGCGGATATTGTTCAAGATAAACGTTAGCGCAATATGTTAGGATTACGTCATTTTATTTTTAAGATAAATTTTATCGCTTGTCCTTTAAACTCACTAAAGCTTTTCCTTCGTCATATAATTGATCTTTAATTACGGAAACTGTGTGTATTAATTGCAAAGTGTAATTAACTTCCATTCTATTAACAGGATGATAAGGGAATGATACTTTATTAGAGGATTTTCTTCGTTAAAAACATGTTGTTTTTACTTTCTTGATGATTTTCTAACGGAAAATATAAAGGAAGAAGTAAATTAAGTTGCATGCGCCAATTGAAATTTCGAATTCTACAATTAACATCTTTCTCCCTCCCTATTGTGTAATAGTGCAAAATTTTAAGTTTCTCAGTGCAGTTCCTACAGTCGTACAAACAGCATACAAAACTGATCGAAGTCAGCGTATCGGAGTTCCCGTTATTTCTGGAGTAAATCTAAAAATGTATTTCTGGCATACTTTTTACAGTGGGAGGGAAACATCGAAGTTTCGATGGTATATATAGTTTGAAAGATAGTATCTAGAAAGTTACATTGGATTATCATCGTTGTTCTAAGTTTCGAGACTGTTTCAAAATATTTGGACCGAGATATCGCGGTAAAAAGAAGATAGACGATAAGATACACTGTGAGGGTTATTTTTGCATTCTGTATTACCCTCACTCAATAATTGAAATTATTGAAACATTTCAGACATACAAGCGAATTGTATTTTACAGAATTCAATGCAAAACTAAGGGTTAATATATATTTGTTCGCTTTCAGAAATGTTAATCAGCCTAGATGTATATACGCTTAACATTTCTCTATTAACAATTCTCTATTCGAAATAATATTGCACCACGGTATACCGAGACATGTTCCTCTACACGCGTCGAACCGCACGGCAGCGAACATTCCAGCAATACAAATTAGTTACAGACATACTGATAGTGCAATTAATTATAACAATCTTGTATATACATGTATAGGGTGCAACAAAGGAGCGCCAGCCTCCGATCGAGAATGTAAAAACAATTTTAATCAATTTTAATTTCAATAAAAGAGTTTCAGTAAAAAGGTGTTAGGAGAAATATTTATTCAACAATAAAAGAGTAAGCTGTGAATCTGGATCAATATTAAAACATGTAATTCTCGACGAATACATAGGTTCCTTGTGTACTTACCGAGACACAGTATACATATCACTATGCTATTTTCTAAATACCAAGACGAGAATTGAAACAGAGGATCTCTACGTCAGACAGTACCATACAGAATAGGCAAATCAAGCAGAGAGGGACGACGAAAATGAACAAATCTCCATAATCAAGTATTGTACAAAATGTTAAAAAACGACGACACACTCTCGGGACACGCGGGAATTTCTACGCAATTTCTACGCAAGTATCAGACCCACGTTAAGACAATCTGTAATTCTCAGAACACTTGTCGCTAAATTACAGATCGTTTAAAATGAGCCCCGCAGATAGTGAGAGAAGAAAGTGAAACGGTTGCTGATAGATAGAGTAGACTGCTTGGAAATACTGGACACGTTCGTGCGATAATATCAAGGTCAGACAATAGAGTAAAAGCAATCGAATATAGGTATGTACTTTCCAGGCACAATACAAGTTTTCCTCAAAGAGTACTGATGACACTTACGGGAAGCGAGATACGAACCACTGGCTGTCTTTTCGACATTTTCTACTGCGCCGTTTTTTCGACCGCGCGTTCTCACTCCTACGTTGCGACATTCAGAGCTGCGTTCACATAGAAGAAACAACATGAATTTATATCACGCAATTAGACACGTCGTAACGTAGACGGTATTATGTGCAGAGATGAGTTAACTTAAGGGAATTTTAGTAGAGGATCGATTATGCAAACATCTGAGCTGATAACATTCATGGTTTTGAACAGATAATCAAGACAACATTCGGTATTACACATCATCTAGAAATGAAAATGAGATATCTAATGTAAGAATGTATTACGCAAAAGTCACGTATGTTATTATTATATATACCATATATAACGTACTATTTTATATTATTTCAATTTTTTATTATTTTACAATCTGTTGACGGCATACGTTTTGTATTTCAAACATTTATTATCTTTTCTTTTTATCATTTATTACTAGATAAATATTTCTTAATATCACAATATATTATTAAAAAATGTTAACATTTAACATAAAAATTCCTCCCCCCTTCTCCTTTATACATGAAAAATAAATTAAACTTTCTCAATTATTAACGTTTTAAGACAACAACAAAAATATTATATCTATAACTTTACATTAAAAAGATACATGATTTGAAATA
Organism: Monomorium pharaonis; assembly: GCF_013373865.1. Taxonomy (NCBI): domain Eukaryota; kingdom Metazoa; phylum Arthropoda; class Insecta; order Hymenoptera; family Formicidae; genus Monomorium; species Monomorium pharaonis. The sequence continues at coordinate 3,025,522 of NC_050473.1, forward strand.
TTAATTAAATTATTTTTCACAGCTTATTTAAGTTTATTTCAATGAAAACTATTTGGTATTTTTAGTTAACTCATTTTTACATAACACTGTCCAAATTAAATACATCCTTCAATTAAAAGTTATCCAATAAATTAATTTTTGATTAGCAATAAAATCTAATCATCCATCGAATTAAAATATTCCGTTGCTTCAACAATAATTAGTAGTAATTGAAACTGAACTGCTGGTTAAATTAGCTCACGAAATTTCAGCAATTAACTAGAGATTAAATCTACCATGATGTAATATATCTAACATTTCACTATAGTTTTCAACGAGTATAGCAAACTCAGTGTGTAAATTGTAAGTGAAAATACATGCGAATATTATATAGGGTGTCATATATTATTATAAATTACATATTAAATATTCTGAGTATCTCATATATCTCGAATATATAAATATCTCAAAATTACATTAGATTTGTCTTTTAGATTCTTTGTAGATACAATGGCAAGTTTAATAGCTTTAGAATTTTAAAAATTTATTGACAAATTCCTACCAACAAATTAAATTGCACAAAAAGATAAGTGACAAGATCACATTTTTAATTTAAGTAAAATAGAAAATTGAATCTTACTTTCATGGAAAGTTTAATTACTTAAAGTTAAACGTATAAAGTTAAACGTATGTTAAAAATTAAATAAACGCTATAAGTAATAATTTCTTTCGACATTTTAATTAACGAAAATCCAAAACGTCCAAAATTCAGAACAATGGTTGAAAAATTATCCAATATGATTTCTAGACACCCAGTATCTAGCTTCAGGCTATTCTCACACAACGTACATGCATCATGGCTCACATTAACAGAAAAGAGAAGCGAGGTGTAACGTATAATCGTAGTAAGGCTTCGTCACTATCTATTTCACTCAATTACTGCATATCGCGTTAGGAAAGAAAAAACCGACTCCACACAAATTGATCAAAGAATCCATAGATAAAAGATAGTATATTATATCTGGGGGAGGGGAGGGAGACATATTTCACATTGAACTTTTTAACAATCGTAAAGAAAATTTGTGAAAATGTTATATGGTCCGAAAAGAAACCGTAAGCAATGATATATTGCGATATACATCGACTAAGAAAATTCCGAAAATAAGGAAAAATTGCCAAGTTACGAACCTTGAGGGGAGGAAGGACCGTCGCGAGGTCTGAGGGTGTCCGGGCCGTGGATGCCTGATTCGTGGCCCCGTAGCTCCGCTGATGCTGATAGCTGCAGAGATTCTTGTGAGCACTGGCCTGACCTGTGTAAGCCGACACTGATAACTTCATTTCTCTCTATTCCCGATAAAGGGTCTGATACTCCCGACAATCTCGCGGGAGAGGTCGAGGCACATCCTGGATTCCTCGTGTGATATCCTTAAGCCACCACCGTGAAGGGCGGCGCGCGGAATAAATTGCCGGGCTGAAAGTTTTCTGAAGGGATGAAAGAGGGAAGCGAAGGGGGAAGGACCTTCGTTGAATTATATCTTTGCTGGTGGTAACATTCGCGTTGCTGTTTCAACCATCGTTTCTCGAACGGTTGGTTTCGGAATTTGCCTCTCGGCACCACCTTGTCGCTCCTAATTTTTCGAATTACCTCACGGCGGACCGTGACTTTTTTATCGCGAGATCGCGGCGTCTTTATACGTTTTCTATTTTCAGAAGCGATCTTCGCTCCTGTCCTCCCTGCACGACGTTCGCGCGACGACCGAGCCGTTCTTTTGATCAGCAGCGAGCGGCACAAGAAAACACGCTGATACATCCGCCATGAAGCTCGACGATAATTTCCAGCAGCCGAAACGAGAGTGTCAGTGAACGCGCCGGAGGAAAGAGCCTTAACGAGATTTTCGCGAATAATATCGAGGGTAACACACTCCAAGAGGAAACGCGCGTTCTTCTCCTTTCCCGTTCGGACAAGGCTTCTTTTCCGCAAGGCGTGACGATCGACTCGTTATCAATTTGCCGGCTACCGGTGATAAAGAATGACAGCGTCGCCTCCGCTATCCTTTGTCGATTCTCGACAGCTCTTCGCTCCTCCGCTGATTTCCCGCGAGGGCAAAAATACAGGCGTACGTGACCCGCATCCGCCTTTCCGCCTCTGGTCTTCCTCTTCTCCCGTTGATGGTCCTTCCGGGGTGGCTGTCGCTCGCCTGCAGTGACTGCCCCTCGACACGTCGCGCTCAGCTCGTTCCGCGGCGTTTTAAAGCACGATCGATCACAACGAGTGACCGCCGTGATCCCGATAATTCCACCTTCGCCGTTTGGCCGAGGCTCTCACAAGTCTCGACCGATCGTATCGATCGTATCCTCGCCTTCCACCCCGTTCGATCTCCCTTGACTCCTAATTCGGCTGTCAGCCCCTCGGATCACAGTCACTTCTCCATCGCGTGACACAAACTCGCTCTCTCTCTCTCTCTTTCTCCGCTGTGAGATTTCCGTACAACGCCTGGATTACCCGATCGGATACTTGATTAAAAAGTGTAAGATGTACGATTGAATAAAAGCCGGAGGGATGAACTTTTCATCCCTCTTTCGCACGTGACGGATTTCTCTCTCGCGCGATTCTCACGATGCGCATTAGGCGGGTGCTCTGTTAGTTTTCGGTTGATATTTGGTCTCTCCAATTCGATAGGCTGTTATCTGATAGGCGACTTGGGAATTTCCTCGCGCGAGAAATGCGTTCGCACGTTCCGCCCTCTCTCTCTCTCTCTCTCTCTCTCTCTCTCTCTCTCTCTCTCTCTCTCTCTCTCTCTCTCTCTCTTTCTCTTCCTTTCTCGTGCGCGCGCGCGCGCGTTGATTGGCAAACTTATAATATTATGCGTTCCCCCATCGCTCGGCAAACATCAGCGACGACCCTGTTTGCTGACTCTCGTGATCAATCGGCGCGCTCGTGTCTAACACGCACGGATAGGCGCTCGCGGAGCCTCTCAAGAAGAAACGCACGGATACGCAAACCCTGTCCTTCCATGCTTGTGTGACCTCGCGTTCCTCCGATTTCTCTCCATCCTTCACCGACACCGCGACGCGCCTCACCTCGTTCTGATCCACTCGCGTAAATGGCTCGGGACCTGGGCAGCACCCCCGGGCGCGATCTAGCGTTCCACTTTAATCGCCCGATTCCTCGCTCGGCGATCAGATCATCGAGCTGCAGGAACGATCATTCGCTGTTTCTCGCCCGTTATACATCACAATTATGCGGATTTTTCTATACCGTTCGTATATATGTATATGTATATGTATGCGTATACGTGTATATTAATCGTACGAGAGAACTCGAAAGAGAAGCTGCGGAACGTTCTAGTTGGCTTAGCCGGTCGATTGAAACAGTATTGAATTGCTTATGTACGTTCCCTTCCCCTTTCGTCCTCGATCGCTCGTCCTCCACGCAGTGGAGGACGCAGTCCTTCCTTTCGTCCTCGGGTTCGATCCTACGGATTGTCGTTTTGTCTTTAAAACAGGGAAGAAGGGACTACGTCTGTATACTCTGTAACTGTACCGTTGGACGTCATTCGTAGATCGAAGAGAAGAAAGAGATCCCTTTAATTTCCTCGTTCGAAACGAGATGCGAAATTCCTGTCGCGAGTCACTACTGCGATGCAAGTCTCTTCGTGGAAAGAAGATTGAAGGGCTCGTCGTGAAGCGGCACTTCCCCCGAATTCTGCAATATCACCGTGACTGCCCGAGAATTGGAATTACGACTGCGTTCTCGCGATTAAGTTAAGTTTTAATGTGTAACCCGTAACTATATAGGATTATATCACACACTGCCGGGGGGAGGGGTGTTTCACGGGGGATCGCGGGCGCTTGCGGCTCGTGGCACTTACTGTTTCATCGTAACACGGGTTCCTCTGATTATCCCAGGAGAAAGGAGAACGATAATGAAGCAACTTTATGCCAGGAAAGATAACTCAACGGAGCAGCTTTAATATATATTTCAACCCACGCTCTTCTACTGTAATATATATGTGTATATATATATATATATATATATATATATATATATATATATATATAGCGCAAAAAGATGCATATCTAAGTATCTAAATACATAACAGGGACGTACAGTATGTATACGCAACTGTCCTCTACTTCTAAAACGTTCAATCTCGTGGAATATACGACGACAATATCGCGAAGAAAAGATCAATGTGACGCCAGTAAATGCAAGTTGATGAAGAATGCAGCTACTTTAATGTTCCATGACAAACACGATCTTCAGATCTATAATGCATATAATCATTCATGTATGACCTATGATATTTAAATGTCCGCATAGCACAAGTGCGCTGAATAATACTCTACGAATGATGTTTTCAAAAATGTTTCATTCGTAATTCGGTTTCGTCCACTACGAGAGGAAAGCCGGTCAACCGAGGGGACGATACTTGATATGCGAAAACTTCGGCATTTCAATCGACAGCCAGACCTCCGCGACGTCCGGATACAATCGCGACATTTTGACGCGTTCGAATCTATCGCGTGAACAGAAACTTCACTTTTTCAGGGTTTTCCAGGACACACCCACAAACTGACGATCAACACCGATACGGGAAACTGTCGGTGAATAACATCGGCATTTCGATGCGGATGAACGAATGACACATCGGTCGGCAATCGCGTTAAAACGCGGCGCGCTAAAACCCGCGCGCGGCAAAACCACTCGCGCGGAAGATTGCTCGCGCTCGATCGCAGCGTTGACCGCGTATTTCCATGGCCGACTGCGAACTCGTAAAAAAAATATTTCAACCAAAACGGTCGATTGGTGCGCGGAATAGCTGACGTAGCGTTGGTCAACTCGTAACTGGATTATCGCGACTCGACGACGACGACGACGACGACACACCGTGTCGGGACGGAATCATCGACTGGCCGCGCCGACCGCACCACTTCCGAGAATGTGTGGCTCGCACCACGTACGACCCTCGTCCCGCTCTAACCGGATTAAATATTATCATAAACTACCTCGCGCACGAACGACGTGCAACCGCTCTCAGCTGACGGTAGAGCTGTGCTCCTGAATGGGAGTTTTCAGCTCGGCAAAAAGCCAACAAATGAAGAAACGTATGTGTGCTTTCGTGTTTACGATTCTTGTCAAGCCATAGAAAATACAAACAACTTATATTCTAGCGTGATATTCTTACCCTGACTCTATCCGAAAATATTCATGTATATTCGTAGGAATTGCATGCAAATGATAATTGTTTAAAAAGACCAATTTAAAATTAGATTCTTTTGCTAGTAAATATATCTATTAATCGCTATAGATATATTGTTAGATATTTCTCTTATATGCCTATAAAATTTAATTTCAAAAAGGTCACACATATTGTATGAAATAAAACTTTGTATAATTCCATTCGTCAAATTATTATTATTTCTACACTACAATCTATTACAAATATAAATTTTTTAATTTAACAATTCTCGTTTAGAAATTTTACAAACTAAACTTATTTTTTATTTTTAAAATAAAATTTGAATGCATTTGCTTCAATTCGATAGAAATTAAAGTCACAATCGAAAATCATATCTTTGAAGTAAAAGCGAACACGCATTGAATAGCGTTATCGATTACACGGATTGGCGATTACAAAGAATCTCAGAGAATCTAGGATGAAGTATATCGGCAATTGCAAGAAAGCTGTAAGAGCTTTACTAAGGAAAGATAAGATGCTTGGTCGAAGAAAAAGGATATAAGATTTCTGCGAGTGACGCTTTGAAATTTAAGTTAAATGTGAAATCGTAAAAAAATTAAAATGTTATATATAAAATTGTCAATAAAAATCAGTAAAATTATAATTATAATCACAGCACGCACACAATATTTATAAAAAAAATCAAATTCCCCCAATACCAAACATTCTCTCTTGAGATTTAGGTACAATTATTTTGTACTTAAAGTAAAATAAAAAGAATTAATCTAAAAAACAAAAAGAAAATTTTTAATAATAATAATTAAAAAGAACGTTCTCTATTACGTTTAATTGACTTGACAAAGTTAACAAAGATGTGGAATCCACAGCGAACAAAACTAAAGAATAAACGCCGAACAAGAAACGAGTCATCCTAAAAACAATGAGAACTCTGAAGATTTTTTCTCCGTCAACTTCGTTAAATTAAAACGAAAAGAAAAGACAGCATTGCAAGGGAGTTTATAGCTCTGCTAATCTCTTACGAACTCGTCTTTCTTCTTTCTTTTCCCACGATCGCATTCCCACAAAGAAGATCTACGTCTAATTCCACAGCAGTTTTCTTAAATGTTGATTCACGCGATTATACCGTGTTTTCCCCATTCCACAAGTCTTTTAACGTCGTATCGTTTAAAATGGAGAAACTGTTGGACCAGGTCCAATTATAACGTCGCTTCGTTTCCTAGAACTAAAGCTTTTTATAACTCACCCGACCGCGAACACCTTATTTTAGAGAAATCGCTTTTTTATTAATGATGTAGCGCCGCGAAGTTGATTTTGAAGGATCCTTCGTTCGCGCATCATGCATCTTTGCGTGCACCAGAGAGAGGAAGTGCAATTGTTTTACGTCTGTTCCACAGACCGATAATCAAATATCCGTAACAAATATAGATGGAAAATATCCAATCCATCGTGATAGAATGAAAGAAGAAGAGAAGGTGAAATGCCAAACAAGAATGCTGCAACAATATAAGAACTACAGTGGCACCGTACGAAAGAAAAATGACCTTCGGTTATAGGATTGTCGTAACTTTCCACGAAACACTCATAAAGACCCGAAGAGCAGAACAGAATTTCACTTGCGAGATCGTTTTAATATTAACAAGGAGACATAAACCCAGTTACGTGACAGAAGAGCGAATTCTAATGACGGAAACGTAAAGCGGCGGTATAATTCGATCAAATATTGACTGTCGCGTTGCCGAACATCGTGGGATCGTCCTTCCCGATCGCTGCACTTGCGACGAGTATATCGGGATCGACGCCGCATTAAGGTTCTCCGCGGACTCGAAACTCGGAGCTAACTACTCGAGGATACCCCGATCCTTAACAATTGCCACGAGACACCGGACCCGCTGTTCCCCCGGACGCGGAAATCATTTCCAACCGAGCGAGACGCGCGCACTCCAATCTTCAAGCCCACCTCGAGGAGGTTGTCCGCAACGGTCGCACAATCGTCGGTGCTGTCCGATGACGGTGAATCGATCACGATCCCCCGATCTCTCGATGGAACCAAGCGTCACCCGAGATCGCCGATCCTTCGCAGATCGACCTAAGGGGGTCGGTGAACGTCCGCCAACTGATCACTGACGATAACGATCTCTCGTCGATCACGCGGTCGCGACGTCGCCGTGGGATCGCTCCGATCGTCGAGGTCGTAGTCGAGATCGAGACTGGGACCGGGAGTCGGACCGGTATTTTCTCACGCACGTGTCACGCGACCCCCGACGACGAAAGTCACTAGAAGAGACCGGTAGCAACCCCCGCCTGGCGAGTAGCACGGAGGGTGTTAGAGAGAGGACGTCGGGACGACAGACGACGTGGCGGGAGAATCGCCGACGACGCGGTGGTGGGGTACTGGGACGACGGGGGAAGAAGAAGACTCGGCGGGGTGGAAGGCGACCGCGAAAGGATGGAAGAGAGAAAGGGGCTGTTCGGGGAGCGGAAGCGTCGTATCGGCGGGAAGGGAGGACCACGGGGACGCTGTCCCCACCATTGCGCCCCTACATCCACGGATTAAAAACCGAAGTGCCTCCCCTATTCGCGTCCACCTCGTCCCTCGCAGCTGCGTGCTTCTACGCTTACCCTCCTCCCCCCTCTGCTCAACCGCGCGCGGGATGCTGCGCAGTCTCCGGAAACACTGACACAGTGCACTACAGACACAGAAATGAGCGACCCTGATACGAACTGACAACCTACCTCGGCATATCGCACATCTCGCTTCGAGAGAAGATACGAGGAAATAAATAAAAAGTCGGTAGAAATACAATGATCCGGAAAAAGAGCCGCGACGATAAATTATGTATCTGATTTTTATCGATTTACCGAACGGAATTACTCGTATTTCTCTCTGGAACTAATTTCTATAATAGTTATTTTTTTGTGGAAGAGTAAATCTCTGAGAAATTTGCTTACGTCGATCTCGTAAATTTACAAAAAATTCTCGAGCACTAACGCAAAGCACATAACTGTTTTTTTTTTTTTTTTAAGAATTAGTATAAACATGTAATTATTTTCAATACGTGCAAGAATTTCAAATCGGCGATTAAAATAAATTTGTTATCAACTCTTTCTCTCTCTCTTTCTAAAGTTTTAAAAAAAAAATTAATTTTTGAAAGTGCATGATCTTCTCTCAAACTTTTATTTAACTCCCACAAATATTAAATTATTATCTATTTCATTAATCCAGTGCTCTTTAATCTAAGTGGGTGAAAACAATTTCTGCTTTGACTATAATTACGTGGTATTTATCGTAATTACGAGTTCTCGCATCATGAATGCATCGCCGATGCGTTGCAAAATTCGAAAACAACAATTTTCATTCTAGGGTTACTGTCCCAATTACTATCGCTTTAAACTATAATAGATTTTTAAATATATAATAAATATATAAATTTTCTTTCTCATTATTATTCAAAGTAAAAACTTTAATATACACAAAATGAGAGCAACAAGTTCGATTATTTAAATATGATAAAAAAGAAATAAAAATATAAAATATATTAGTTCTCTTAGTCAATATTGCAACCTCTCCCTCCTCCTGCTGCCACACATTTACATAATAATCTCAGTTTTTACACAAAAGCATTTTTAATACACGCTGTCACATATTTGCTGTTTTATATTTTAATACAATTGATAAAAGCGGAAATTTAGACATTTTTTCTAAAGAACTGCGTGCTTTCGAATAAGAAATAAATAAAGAAAAAAATTATGCATAAGGGTTGCCATATTAAAATTTTTTCAACTAGAACTTACCGGCCTAAAACCCCAGACATTTCTGTTGCAACTCCGGACATATACAAAAATTAATTACACATAATAAATATTATAAAATCGTACGGTAATCTGCATCCAACTGTAATTTGCCGTACCAATGCATTAAATGTGATAACACTCGATGCTGTAACGCATCTGTAAGGTCTCCCTTTTCCCCTTCCCGAATTACAGCGGATAATTTATTGCAAAAAATAAAATCTCAGTCAGAGTGGTCAGTCATGGCTAAGATATGTATTATTTTCTCAATAATTTATATACAACTTTTGCGAAAAATAAAATCTCAGCCAGGGTGGTCAGTCATGGCTAAGGTATGTATTATTTTCGCAATAATTTATATATATCTTTTGCGAAAAATAATATCTCAGCCAGGGTGGTCAGTCATGGCTAAGGTATGTATTATTTTCTCAATAATTTATATACAACTTTTGCAAAAAATAAAATCTCAGCCAGGGTGGTCAGTCCTGGCTAAGATATATATTATTTTCTCAATAATTTATATACAACTTTTGCGAAAAATAAAATCTCAGCCAGGGTGGTCAGTCATGGCTAAGATATGTATTATTTTCTCAATAATTTATATACAACTTTTGCGAAAAATAAAATCTCAGCCAGGATGGTCAGTCATAGCTAAGGTATGTATTATTTTCTCAATAATTTATATACAACTTTTGCGAAAAATAAAATCTCAGCCAGGGTAGTCAGTCACAGCTAAGATATGTATTATTTTCTCAATAATTTATATACAACTTTTGCGAAAAATAAAATCTCAGCCAGGGTGGTCAGTCATGGCTAAGGTATGTATTATTTTCGCAATAATTTATATATATCTTTTGCGAAAAATAATATCTCAGCCAGGGTGGTCAGTCATGGCTAAGGTATGTATTTTCTCAATAATTTATATACAACTTTTGCAAAAAATAAAATCTCAGCCAGGGTGGTCAGTCCTGGCTAAGATATATATTATTTTCTCAATAATTTATATACAACTTTTGCGAAAAATAAAATCTCAGCCAGGGTGGTCAGTCATGGCTAAGATATGTATTATTTTCTCAATAATTTATATACAACTTTTGCGAAAAATAAAATCTCAGCCAGGGTGGTCAGTCATAGCTAAGGTATGTATTATTTTCTCAATAATTTATATACAACTTTTGCGAAAAATAAAATCTCAGCCAGGGTAGTCAGTCACGGCTAAGATATGTATTATTTTCTCAATAATTTATATACAACTTTTGCGAAAAATAAAATCTCAGCCAGGGTGGTCAGTCATGGCTAATGTATGTATTGTTTTCGCAATAATTTATATATAGGTTTTGCGGGAAATAATATTTCAATTAGGATGGGCCAATACTGATTCAGATAGTAGTTTTCGTAATAATTATTTCCAATAATTTAGGAAAAAGAAGAAATCTTATAGATGCTTCTAAGTACCAATATCTAGCTAGTAACTGTAATTCAAGATTGAAAAAAGTGGCGCGTATTTTATAATGAGCTGGAAATATTAAATTCACTGAAAAAATATTATGCAACGTTTGTTGCAGACTGGATAGACAATCTTATCTTTATCACATTTTTTGTAGCCCTGCTTTTAAAGAGTTTCACATCGTATCTAAGAAAATATGAATTATTACGAGTTATTTTCCACCGAGATTGACATAAAATTTCTTTAATTAGTTAAAAAATTTAATAATTAAAATTAATACGAGTAATGCAATAATGTTTATTTTGGAAAATATATTATAGACTACATATGCGTACGAGCTATTAGTAAATGATCCAAGTAAAAAAAATAAGAGTAAAATTAACTGATAAAGTAAAAAACTTTAAGTTTATGTTGAATAGGTTTGGTGTAACTATAACAGACATTTAGATTCTATAGACAATAATAAAAATGTGCCTAATACGAGTACATCTAAAAGTATTTAAATTTATTGATTTAGATAATGATTAATTATTGAGATATTTTTTATAGAATATTGATAAACTAATTTGTCAAATTATATATTTAGTAAAAGAAGACAAAGTGTAAGCAGCTATTCGATGGCTGAAAATAAATCAGGAACCATGGACTGACGTATTAAGAAATTGGGACATAATTTTCAACAAAAAACACTACTAGATCCGAAAGGTAGAGAACACAAACCACTTTCACTAACAAATTATTTTTTCTAATAGAAACTTTTGTCTTCGCCTCAAAGGTATACTCTTGTAAGTCTATTAAGTATTTTAATTTTATTATATTTAATTGTTACTCAGCCGCTCAATAAGTGATACCATGGAAAAAGCACAGTAAAGAAAATAAATAATTATTTAAACCCCCCTCTCCCCCGGACATAATTCTCCCGAACAAATTTTTAACACTTTCAAAAATCCCTCCGGACGTCTCCAAATGCCCTGAAAAAGAGGACAGTGTCCGAGAAAAAAAGGACGAATGGCAACCCTATGCATGCACATACCTGGCGATGATGGCATATTCATCACGCTCGTCGCACCTCGACAAGGAAACAGCGGACACAGGATGAACAGGCTGCTCTCGGTCGACTCCATGCGCACGTAGATTGCCTTTGGCCGCAATCACAAAAATTGGCACGTAACAGCAACTGCAAATGACATTCAACGAATAATTCTCACTGAGGTTTTATGAGGTGCTCGCGTAATAATTCCCGCCTACGAGCGACAAGCGAAAAGCGCGGGACGGTTGGAGGGCAGCACTCGGCAAAAAAATCATCGCGATTCATATCCGGTCTGACTAACAACAATGCGAAATTTATCAGCTAGGGGTTCGATGAGAAAGTAAAATTCGAAGTATTTTAACAGATGTTAAAGCACGATCTGTATGGCTAGAGATATGTACGCGTGCATACATACCCGATAATAATTGTGCTCAGTTGCATTTCCGACGCATTTCAGACAAAGGGAATCTCGATCGGGCACCGCGAACCGAGATCGTCGATCACCGATATCGTCGTCATATATGGCGATCGTGTGCACATTTCACGCGCTACGAACGTCTGACGTCTTGCGGAAGGCTGGCAGGCACTTTTTGCGTGAGAAAATCACTTTCGAACGATAACATTCGCGAAAAATGTACGGCGGTTTGAATACGATCCCGCAATCCATCCCGACCCGTTCTTTCACGACTGGTGACGTCACGAGGGACGGTTTATCGAACAATGATATTGCGATTCTCGAAGTATCTCGAAACTCTCGAGGTAGCGTCGCAGCGGGCCAATCACCGTACGTGTGTACTACGTCATTCGACGCGGTCGATATAAAACACGAGATATTTCGAGGAAAACGTTACAAGTGATTGAAACTTGAAAATATTAAAATTCATTCGTGGAAATATTAAAATATTAACCAAAATATTACAGGAAATTCCAAATATAATATAAAATTCCATATATTATATGAAAATCATCCCGGATTTAATTTCTTTACCAATAAAAAAGATATTAAATAGATTAATTTACTTCACAAGATATTGCTTGATTCTATATGATATTTGAATATTAAAGGCTCAATAATATAATTTCATAAGATAATCCATAATTGAATTGAGAATTCTACTGAAGCCTTATTTAACCACAACAGAGGACACCGAGAGGACGCTAGCTCTCGGTGATTAACTATAGAGAGAAACGGTGCTTACTAAATCACTATTTCAATAATTTAATTTAGTACTCGAAGAGAATCACAAAATCGTGAATATTATTTACGATATTGACTGTTTAGAACATACAGATGCTTCAAAATAAATCGTGCAGGTTATGTTGCAATTCTCAGCCCGAGCACACTCATGACTCAAGGTAGCTGTAATTGTTTTCATCATGTCCCATTACAGTCGTCTACAGTTGTCAGAACTACAATTTCTTGAAAAAGATTAATTTGTAAATTTGATATTGAAAATCCTCTAATGTCTCTAACAGTCGAATCGTCCTCGGTATCTCTCAAGGGTACGGCGATCAACCAACTGAATTGAACTGAACTGTTAGAGCTACGATCTCGGAGGTACGAGGTTACGTATAACCGATACATTATAAAATTTTACGAGGCAATCATGTCGTATCTAACGGGAGGTAGACTGAACGTTGGACTCATTCAGGAACAGGCGAGGAAGCGACTGCTTTGCCTGCTGGAAAAGTGCGATGGCCCGAAGGTACGTTGACTTAACCTCTTCTCAATCAAATGGATGATCAAAATTAAGAATTTTGTCAAATTCACAACTTATTTATACGATTTATTATTATTATTTTTTTTTCTATTTCTTGCGTAGGCTATTATATGGGATCAGTCGTTGGCCGGACCGATCGGTCTTGTCGCAAAGTATAATTTGCTGGAAGAATACGGAGTCGTGAAGATGTATCCATTGTACGGTGGAACTTTAACGATACCGACTAACATTGCTAATGTCATATTTATCTCGAGACCACAGTTAGAGCTCATGGATTTGATTGCCGAGAATGTTCACGGGTAAATATACAGCAAATATATTTAAATAAAATGCAATTTTAACACATCTAATATTTAATGATGTTAACAAAGGGATCTGAAAAAAAAACTGTATAAATGATAAAATTAAAATTGTATTAGTACGATATGTGATGATACTGCTATATTATATTTTGTTATAATTTTGATTAAATATTATATAATTTTAAATAACCACATATATTAAATTTAAAATAACCACATATTTTTTATATTTATAGAGAAGAAGGCAAGAGGCCGCGCAAAGAATTTCACTTGTTCTTTGTGCCACGTAAAAGTCTACTTTGTCAAAAAAAGCTCCAGAATCGTGGTGTCTTTGGCAGCTTCACGCTGATAGAAGAATTCAAATGCGACCTCTTCCCGTTTGACAATGATCTACTGTCAATGGAACTGAGTGGATCCTTCAAGGAATTTCACCTGGAAAATGATCCCACTTGTCTGTATCAAGTTGCGCAGGCCATACAGGGCTTGCAGAGATTATATGGCAAGATTTTGAAAGTGACGGGAAGGGGACCAGCTGCTAGCAAGGTTTGGGAATTGCTGGAGAGGCTAAATAGAGAGGAGGAAGATATTAAATCAATACCAGCTTCATCCGTTACCATTGAACACTTATTATTATTGGATCGATCTATAGATTTACTCTCACCCTTAGTTACACAGTTGACTTACGAAGGATTAATTGATGAAATATATGGAATAAAATACAGTAAAGTATCAGAAATTTATGTTTATTAAAATTGGAACTTTTTTAATATTCCTTTAATTTGAACACAATTTACACGGAGTAATGATAAAAATATCTTTTTCTTATTTTTAGATACTGTACAATTACCTGCAAGAAAATTCCATGATTCCGATGACTCTCCTACGGCAATGTCTCTAAACGAAAAAGAACAAATCATATTAAATTCAGGAGAAGAACTTTTTGCCGAGATTAGGTATGTAATTCAACATAATTTTCTCTGGCAATCTCTCAAAACATTTTGTTTTTGCAGAGATAAAAATTTTAACGGTGTCGGCCCAGTTCTCAGTAAGAAAGCTAAAGTGATTTCATCTCAGTTTGATGAGAGACACGGAGACAAGAGTGTGCAAGAGATTAAACAGTTTGTCGCAAGATTGCCACACATGCTAGCAACAAAGCAATCTTTGGCAAGGCGTAAGTAACAAAGACATGTATTTCGAATTTTTTGCGATATTTTGACCTGTTTATTTTAATAATTTATTGTAATCTCTTTTTTTAACTAGACACCACAATTGCGGAGATGATAAAAGAAGTAACGGATTCGAGCAACTTTCTAGAATCATTGCAGGTCGAGCAAGAACTATTAAATTGTATCGACACGGACAAGCCAAACGCATACATCGAAGATATGATAGCGCAGCAACAACCACTACTCAAAGTTCTACGTCTCCTTTGCATACAATCATTGACGAACTCCGGCTTAAAACCAAAACTATTAGATTACTATAAGAGAGAAATAATTCACACTTACGGATTTCAACATTTACCAACTCTATTAAATCTGGAGAAAGCTGGATTGTTAAAGCAACAGCAGTCAGTGCGACAATACGCGGTTCTAAGGAAAGCGTTAAGACTCACTGTCGAGGACGAGAGTGAAATAACACCGAAAGATATCAGTTACGTGCATTCCATATACGCACCACTGAGCATAAGACTGGCCGAGCAATTGGTACAACCAAACGGATGGCAAGGGTTAAACGACGTGATGGGATTGTTGCCAGGTCCTACCGTAAGCAGTGTCCCATACAACGTATTCTCATCAGCAAGACGTAAGTTACATCTTACTCTATTCCTGTACATACTCATTTTTTAAGTATTTTTTTCAAAAAAGTATTTATTTCAGGAAATTCTATTACTAGTGAAGATTCCAGTTCGGAACCACCAAAGTTAATTCTAGTATTTTTTATCGGAGGATGCACTTTCGCGGAAATATCTGCTCTTCGCTTTCTGTCGCAACAAGAAGACTGTAAGTATCGTATAATAAATTATTTATTTGTACAAATATATATAATATAAATATAATTTTTTTTAGTAAACGTCGAGTTTGTCGTGGGAACTACTAGATTGATTAACGGCAACACGTTTCTCACTTCCTTGATGGAAGATCTAGAACGCACGTGAGAAGGGAAAATGTTTAAACTAAAGTATCAAAATAAAATATTTAATATGTTTCTTGTGATAAAGGAAAACTGTAAATATTACAAATTTATTTCCTATTATTTTATATTCAATTATATATATATAATTCTTTAAAAATAAGGCAGTTTTTAAAAAATCTTGTAGATACTAATTTATGCATTTTGTACACAACACGCGTGCGCGTGTGTGTGTGTGTGTGTGTGTGTGTGTGTGTGTACATGAAAATATACTGCTATGATACACGAATGTATAAGCGTTTTTACTTACAAGATATTTGCTACGATATAGTATAATCAGAGAGGAACCTGAGAGCGGTCATCGCGTCGTTTTAGGTATTTTCATTCATCAGCGCCTCTTGTATGTGCATAAAATGTGCACATTGAACTATGTAATCAAATATCTACGAATCCCGTAGGTAAGGTGCATAACTTTTTGGGTCCCTTCTATGCTATGTCCATGTTTATTTGGTTCTGTTTCATGCTATACCGGTAAATTTTACAATTGTATGCATTCATATTTTAAATCTGTTTTATGCAAATGTGCATAATCGTGTTCTATAAATGTGCAATACTGACATTGTACAGATATAACATGGACAACAGAACCAATATTTTATCTCGCACCACGTTTATCACATATCATTTTGTTCCACATATATGTGATATAAATTCAAATTGATTTGATAAAAATTCACTCACCGATTGCTGTCGCTGCTCCTGCTGCTGATGCTGCTGCTGCTGCTACTGCTACATTCCTTTTCCGGTTTGCACGTCAAGACACACTGAACAGAAGTAAATCTATTCACTCCCAGAGTTTTGTATCTCTATGATTGCACGACGACTAAAGTTTCATTATTGGCACGATCGACATTCTACCGAACGGATTGCATATCCTCCTCGAGTGAATACGCGTACACGAAAACTTTGCCCGGAACGAAAATCATCACGTAATTTCGTGGAAACGCAGGCCGAGGAAAACCGTTTGAATGAAAATTACGCGCCGAGATACAACGAACAGAGATAAATTCGTTTCTAGAATTTCGTATGCTCGCACGACGATTAGGAGCACTTTACTTAATTGACACTCGCGATATTTTACCGAACGTATCCCCTTCGAGAAATACTTTGCTCGAACACGCACGTGAACACTTTCGCGTATCGTTTGTTAGCGCCACGGCACTCTCGACACAACACCGTACCTGCGCACAATTCGAATCTGAACACACGAGACACGCACAGACTCAAGGAACGTCCGACCGGCGCTAGAGCGCAAAGAAACATGGCGGCAGCAACGTACGGGGCGTACGTGACCGTTGGCAGGCAGACTCGGCGGTACTCGGCGCTAGTCGGCGCCACTCGGCGTTGCCAGGCGACCGACTTGTTGACTCGCCGCGCCTGCGCCGCTGCCGCCATGTTGCTCCGTTGCTCCGCGCTCCAGTCACATACGCCACTCCAGCGCCGGTCGGACGCTCTGTCGACTCCGTGCGTGTGTCTCGCGTGTTACTTCGGTTTCGAGTAAAGTGTTTGCGTGTGCATTCGAGCGAAGTGTTTGCTCAAAGGGGATACGTTCGGTAAAATATCGCGAGTGCCAATTAAGTGAAGTGCTACTAGTCGTTGCACAATCAGACAGAGATACAAAACACAAGTTTTTTTTTTAGACACGAAATTTTTCAAGTTATAATTTCGTATTTAAATTGGTAAAGCTAACATTCGAGTGTTTAATCTGCCGACGGATTTGTGAAAAAACAATTGATCTCCAATCCATTTTTCGCGGACGATAAATAGGAAAAATCTGCGAATCGTATCGCGATAAGGCAGAGACGATGGAAACGAACAGGCAGGATGGGCGGGTAGTTTGCAACGTGACCGGCGTAGAGCGCCACCGCCATCGCAAACGGACGGCTCTCGCGCCTGGTGCCGTGTAGTGTATGTATACGGTGCAAGTACGGTGCGAAGCGGGACGAACGAGACACGGACGTGAGTCGCAGGCGGAGGAATCCTCGCGCACGGTCCTTGCGATCGTCCGTGGTACCCCGAAGGTACGGTGGGCTCGTGTCTCGTCGCTCGCTGTCTCTCGCGCCTCGTTCGCTCTCTCAAGAGTGCTCGCGCGCACGCGAGAGAGTGTGTCTGTGCATGTATGTGCCTGTGTATACGTGTGTGTAGGTGCGTGCGTGACGTGCGTATATACGGCGACGACGACGACGACGACAACGACGACGACGGCACGACGACGACGAGGCGTGTATTGTTTCGGGGCGCGGTGCGCGAGTCTCGCGAGAATCGGCAGCGGGCTTGCCCAAAGGATCGCAGGCGGTTAATTATGCCCACGGGATAATCGGCGGCCAGATTCAGGAAAAAAAGAGCTGCTGCTGATCCTCCTTTTCCTCCTCCGCCTCCGCTTGAAGAGAGTGCCAGTGCACACACAGGAGACTACGAGGCGCATGCTTCCCCGCCCGTTCCCTCGCCATTTTGGAGGTGAATACGATTTTCTTGGCCCTTTTTTAGCCCGACCAAGCCCTGCCCCTGGCGTTTCCCAGCGGGGCACTTGCATCGGCCACGGGTCGCGGTGCGTGAAATTCCGCGCGATGTCACGCCACCCGGACGGACGGACGGACGGATAGACGGGACCGGCCGTCGTGACGCGCGCGCTATAACGCGACGTGCATGTTTCGTCTCGTCTTGTCGACGGCGCGATACAGGGAGGTATGCGTGGTTGACGAGGACGGCGACGGGAAGAGTTGGGGTAGGGGGCCCAATCGGGCCGACGAGCACCGAGGACCCAACCCTCCTTACGTCCGCATTTCTCCACCTCCTGCAAATTTTCCCGTCGTCACCGCCGTCATCATCAGCATCATCTTCGTCTTCGTCTTCGTCTTCGTTGTCGTCGTCGTCGTCGTCGTCGTCGCCGTCGCCGTCGCCGTCGCCGTCGCTCTTACCAGTAAATTTCCCCCTTTCCCCCTTAAACGCGAATTTTCCAACATCCGCTCGCGCTTAAGGATATTCCCCTCTCGCTGCCACACGTCGATAATTCTCTTTCTCTCTCGTGCGCGCCCTGCCAAATTTTGCTCTCTCGTGCCCCCCTCTCTCCCCCGATCTTTCTCCCTCTCGCGCTCTCTTTCTCTCGATCCGGCACTGTGTATCGCGTGACAAAAGCGACGACAATTTCCTCCTTTCCGGCCAAGGAAGTTGCTTCCCCGAAGGCGCACACCAGGTGTCAGCCACTCGAGGTCGCGGCCTCGAGTAACGTGACTAACGCGACAACAATGACGAGAGTGCGGCGGTTCTTGTCACTCTTACGAGAAGAACGTACCTATTTCGGTGTCGTTTAAGCCGTTAACGTGTTTTCTCCTCCGTGAGTGCGGAGAAAAATCGCGTTTGTATCCTCACTCCCGTGAGCGAAATAAACGGATACGACAACGACGATGGCGATGGGTTGAACGTGAATGTTGTTTGTTATAGTGCCTCTGCATTTGCCATGTTTTCAACGTATCTCCTCGTCTACACTTGTAAAGCATGCATGAGATATACATCCGGCTCGGAGGAATGTGCCTTGACTTCTCTCTGATCTTTCTTCTCAAGTGAAAATTAAGGGATCCTTACCCAAGAACTTGAAGAGAAAGAGAAAGAGACACAAACTCTTCGGTAAACTTAAAGTTGAAAATTTCATGAAAGATTTAATTGTACCATCTGGCAAAACAAATTTGTTTTTGCACATCAAAACTTGGCGTTGGTATAAATAGAAAATGGTTGAAAAATGTTTTTTTTTAAATAATCTCTAATGTGAGTCAGCTGTACTGCAAAACTGAAAGGTTCAATTATCAAAGTCCCTGATTTCTTGAAATGACAGTTGAGTTGTTTTTCAATTAAATGATTTGATCGATTTATATATATTATGTGTACTATTTGTATAACTATGCAAAAATTGTAGTAATAATGTCATAAATCAATGAGGCTTTAAAGTCAATCATTTATATATGTGTCAGTTAAAAGTCATTATTATCATTTTTATTTAACTGCATTGTGTCTGGTAATTATAAAGCTAATATGTTTGATCTACAAATAGTATATAGATTTATTGTACTTATTAAATTTAATTATATTTATTAAAATCTGGAATGAGAATTCTTGTGGAACAATATTGAAATATTGATAATTGCTGTTGTTTCATGTTTTATTTAATTGACAATGACCTTCGTCTTATTTTGAAACTGTACTTACCAAGATATTTAGTTGAAAAATAAAATGTCAATGAGTCCTGATCTTCAATATATTTCTCTATAAAAATTTTAATCTTTGAAATAAAGGGAGAAGAATAATTAGAAATATACTCTTAACATTTATACAATACACAATTTTCTTAACAATTGATTGAGGTTTAAAAAAAATTTATATATGTAGTGATGCGATATGTGTTAATTAATAGCTATAGTTTAATTGAGCTTACAGTAGCTGTAAATTTTTAATGAACATATCTGAATCTATAACATTTCTCTTTTTTTATAGATAGAATGTTTAACTTTGGAATGGACTGACAGAGGATTCAATAAAAGAGACGGTTTAGGCAAGGAATCCAAAGATAACAGAGCAAGGTGTCTGGACTAGGCCTCGGGCATCTGATTATCAACAACTCGACTATGCCAGCTGTTGCAAGACCTGGTAGTTTAAAGGACCCAGAGATTGCTGAGTTATTTGAGAAAAATGATCCGGAGAAAATATTTGAAGATCTGCGCGAGATCGGGCATGGTAGTTTCGGAGCTGTTTACTATGCACGATGCCTGGTTACCAAAGAAATTGTTGCCATCAAAAAGATGTCTTACCTGGGCAAACAAACGGTGGAAAAGTGGCAAGACATTTTAAAAGAAATTCGATTTCTTAGGCAACTTAATCATCCCAATACTATAGAATATAAGGGTTGCTATCTCAGGGACCACACTGCCTGGGTACGTGCGATATACTGAGTGCTTAGATTTATTTCAGTCAATTTGTGATATTTTAGATCTTTTAAGCATTCTCTAAAATTTATTATTAAATTGCATGACAACCATTTTGCAGTTGGTGATGGAATATTGTCTTGGCTCCGCATCAGATATTATCGAGGTACACAAAAGACCACTGAAGGAAGAAGAAATAGCTGCAATATGCGAAGGCGTATTACGTGGTTTACATTATCTTCACTCCCTTGGGAGAATCCATCGTGATGTAAAAGCTGGAAATATTCTACTTACTGAGAATGGTACAGTGAAATTAGCCGATTTCGGGTCCGCGAGTATAAAATGCCCAGCCAATAGTTTCGTAGGGACTCCATATTGGATGGCACCAGAAGTTATATTGGCTATGGACGAAGGGCAATATGATGGCAAAGTTGACGTATGGTCATTAGGAATAACTTGCATCGAATTAGGTATTTAATTTTTTACTGATTACATACATTATGTATAATAATGAATTATACGCTTAGCTTCAATATTTTTGGTATATTAATAATTTAATAAAACTATTACATTATAATTTACAAGTGTTCAAAATTTATGATGATTTCTTTAGTGTTCAACAAAGCAACGTGATTATTCGAATTGCAAGATATTATGACTTTTCAAAATTCTGTAATTTAATTAATATATAACTTTTCTGTTTTAACAAAATTTTATCTATAATTACTATTTATTCTAGCTTAAACACATAAAACTTACGTTACTTATATTATTAATTATAGCGGAAAGGAAGCCACCTTATTTTAATATGAATGCAATGAGCGCCTTGTATCATATTGCACAAAACGACACTCCAACATTAAGTTCGCCAGATTGGACTGATGTTTTTCGGCATTTTGTTGAGGTGTGTCTCACAAAGAGTCCAATTGAAAGACCAACATCCGGGAAACTGTTATCAGTGAGTTGTCCTTATGTATATCAGTGATACTTTACATCCATATATATTTTCTTTTTTTTTAAATTATATGTAATATGTTAGTAGTAGTTTAGTTGTTCTCTTATAGGCTTTCAATTTTACAGCATCAATTTGTCACCAAAACACGTTCTCCTCAAGTTTTGATAGATTTGATACAGAGAACGAAAGCTGCGGTTCGGGAATTAGATAATTTAAATTATCGTAAAATGAAGAAAATTTTGATGATTGATTCGTGTGAAACAGAGAGCACAGTTGGTGACGCCGATGGTATGATCATTTCTCAAATGTCAAACTTAGTAAATTAAATGTTTTTATAAATGTTTTGTACATGCTATTTAAATATATTCTGATATTTCTAAATTGTTAAAAAATACAATTACTTACAGATACTCCTGATGAACAAACAGGTGGTGATAGTAGCAAAAGCAATTCAATTACCTCAGAACACTCGATTCATTCAATGGGCGTCTCAGCAAGCTCTCAAAGTTCCTCCACCAATAGCCTGCCGCTACCGAATGCTGATGGTAATGACTATTCTTCAGGATCCAGAAATCGGCATAAGGTCTCAGCAGGTGGTGTCACTGCCAATCTTCTTGAACACGGTGCCAATAATTTTGCAACAATTAGGACAACTTCAATTGTTACAAAACAACAGAAAGAACATATGCAAGAAGAAATGCATGAACAAATGAGTGGGTATAAACGAATGAGGAGAGAACACCAAGGTGCTTTGGTAAGAATTTAAACTTTTTTATCTAACACAAATTATATTATAAAGAAATGACTTTTATATTTTTATTTTCATATTTATAATATTTTTTGTAGGTGAAATTAGAGGAACGCTGCAAAATGGAAATGGAATCACATAAACAGCTGTTGGATAAAGAATATGAAACTCTATTGCAACAGTTTAGTAAAGATCTCGAGAAATTGCAGCTCAGACATCTACAAGAGTTGGAACGCAAGTTAAAACAAAATCAAAATGCCGAGAAGAAACTTAATAAAGAAATAACGAGTAGACAGGAAGCTGACCGTAAAGCTTTGGAAGCTCAACAGAAAAG